>NC_056732.1:218431228-218742478 GCF_019279795.1 Protopterus annectens | reverse complement strand
TATCAGTTTGGGAAGACAGTATACATCTGCCACTCTGGTTTCAGGGACATAAATGTTTTGACACAAATGGCAAAGCACCTAATAGATGTCTAGGAACAAGTCAGAGAGAAGGCTGAGGTTGTATCTGATGGGAACCTGAGGGCAACATAAGAACCCACCCAGATTACTAGTCGGGTGGCAAATTCCTGTATAGACACAGCATCCAGGTTGCCAGCTACAGGGTCAGTAATAAAACATGCCTGGCTGTGACTATACCCCCTGCCAGAGGATGTGAAAGTGCAGCATCTTGGTGCACCACTTGACAGGAAAATGATTCAGTGATTTTTGTGCACGAGTGTTCAATTGCTTCCAACTGTTAAGGCAGATGATTTCTTGCTGTTGTCTGATATGTTTACTATTAACTGACTTGGAATAATTGTGTTTAAAATGAGCTCTGGTAAACACCACTTCATGGTATAGAGGAATGATGTGCTGACTACGAACCAGACATCCTGTGTTCGACTAACAGCACAGATACTGGAGGGGCCAGGTGAGGAGGATCGACTTGTGTAGTTGATACCCAGATCACCCATCCTTGCGAGTGAGGGCAGCTAATGCCGCCACATTAGCAACATGTACCAGTGGATGGATGAGCATTCTAGGAAGATACCAGGCAGGATTGAGCTATTACAGTGGAGCAGATACCACTCAGTCAGAGAGGAAGACATATGTGGAAGTACATGTTTCTGTTCCTAACCAGGCAGCAATTACAAAGTCTGCTAGCTGCCTACTATGGATGGTTTACGTGGGATGGGGCAGGGACCTATATGAAGTCAATATCTTGTCTACTTCCTAATGCCTTATCCTCTCTCTCTAGAAGAACAAATGGGCTGGTAAGGCTCAATGGACATAAACAGATGGGCCATAGGATTATCTGTGTATGCTTTGCTGTCACTGTTTGGAAGGAACACGAGTCGGTAATGCACAAGAAGAGTAGCAATTGGACAAGTCCCCAATAGGATACCTAAAAAAGAGAGATCTATTAAGAAAACCTCATCTTTGTTAAATATGAAGATTAAGACCAAACACAGGAAAAACACTCCCAAGCTGCCAAATAATGCACCACAGTGCCTAACCTCTCTGGAACTTTGTTGCTTTACTTAAGCTTACTGTGTGGAACAGAGTACTGTGAGTAATTGGTCTTTCTTTCTTTTTCTCTCCGCTCCTTTATCCTGACACTCTTGAGATCCTTACTCACCTTTTTGAGATGGTTTTATCCTCTCTGTCAGCTTCTTTATTAGGCCTAGACCCAGCCTGTGGTGCTCAGCCTGTTTGGGGGATAAAGGTACTTTTTCACATTCTGGCTATTTCTAATTCTGTCTGTGAGAAAGATTCCTCAACAGAAAACACGTGAAGATTGTGACTACTGCTTTTGTGACTAAAGTGCGACATTTTAAGGAATTCAGTATGTTCATTATAGTGACAGCTTCAGTAGTCTTTGCTTATATGAATTGTATCTTGCCAAGGATACAACAGCCATCCAGCTTCCAAAGCTTCAGTGCACTTTCCATGTGTCCAAAACTGACGGGCAGCGCAAGGTGAGCTGACTAAAGGACAATTTTGGGCAACAAGCCCCAGAGGTTTCCTGCTGCCAAAGACTACACTCCCCTAGGGCTTTCAAGGATCAATGGTCAACTTGGTGCTGTTCTTTTATTGGACAGACAAGTATCCCTTTGGAGAAGAGCCTTCCATTTTCTAAATATTGTTTATCATTTTTTTGTGCTTTAATGGACCAGCATGAAACTATATTGTACTTTTAAACTGGAACACTCTTTTTTACCTTTTAGTTTAAAGTTGTGTAGAGTAAATGAAATTTTTTTTTCCTGTGGAGAAATTGTTTATTTTACTTTTGATGTGCTGGAAAGTGTTATAAAGTGCTTTTTACTGTTTTTTTTTTTTTTCTGAAGAAGGTGTCATTTTAAAGATATTCGCTACTTATCTTCCCCAGGAACTAAGCACCATTTTCAACTTGACCAAGGAACAAACTACCAGTCCCATGGTCAGTCAGTCTTCTAACCACAAAAAGAAAAAGTTAAGCAAATGGCCTTTGCCACCATAGCAGGCTCGCATTTGCCTCTGTTGCAGGTGGTTGACTCTACTGGTGCCATTTGTTGTACCTCAGACCACTCATCCTTGACCCCAGATCCCTCTGCTAAAGCAACTACAACCACTGTGGACTGTGAGTTAACCATGTCCTCTGCAGCTGTTAGGATTCCCTCATTGGGCAAAAGAGAGCCATTCTTGTTGGTCCTGGGAGAGGGAACAGGGAAAGCTACTTCATGCCAGAGTGATGTGCCAATCCCTGAGGAAGTTGCTGCTGCCATTAGTAATATGATTGGCCCAATTTTTTTCCTGTCAAAAAAAGAAATGGAAAACTAAGCATTTGCCTACTCTTCCTCAAATTTCCTTAAACAGGAGTAATTTGCTGGGTCTGGCTCAGTATGTATTCCAGGCTATTGATCATTCTTGTGAAGTAGTTTCTGGTGAAAATAAAAAGGAATACTGCGTTTCCTGAAGAGATTAAAGATTCTGAATAGGAAGATGAATGAATGCACATATGCATACAAATATATCACGCATGGGCAGTAATGCCCTTCTAGCCTGCCAATACACCAAAACAGTTGTTCCCATAAGTGCCAGGGTGTTATTAAAAATATCTAAACTAGTGCTTGCTTTAATATAATTTGGTAGCCTATTCCACGCATCAACCACTCTCTGAGAACTACTTTAGTACACTTTTCATTCATATAGAATATTCTACATAGGTTGTCTGATTCTGTACTAATTGTTGATGACCCCAAACATTCCCAGAGGTGGTTGTCAATAAATGCCCTTATATACCTTAATAAAGTCTCCTCTTAAATAACTATATGCGATGCTGTACAAGTGCAGATATTTTAGTCTTTCTTAAACTTATATTTTCACATCAGTGAATGCCCTTGTTATAGTTCTGCTGTACTCTTTCCAAAGTTTTCATATTGTTCCATACTCAAGTCTGGGTCTGATATAACTAGCATACAATAAATTCATCTTTTATAAATCTTGTAATACATTCTATGCTCCTTTAACTATCATTAACCAATTGGTTAATTAGAAAAACTCAGAGCTGGATCTAACCATATATCCAGGTCCTTAAATGAATCAACAGATTCAATAACTGTGTATTGCATTAAATATTCATCTTTTAGTTTGTCTTCCAAGTCTCATATACTTATTTTTTGATGCATTTATCAGCATAGTATTCTTTCGTGCTCAAATGGTCAATTTAGTCAAGTTTTTTTTACAGAATTGTTCTATCTGTAACCCATGTAATAAGTTTACCCAATTTCGAGTCATCTGCATGCAGACTATAGAACACCTCAGATGAAAAAGATCTGAAAGATGATCTAAACAAGTATGGGCCTAGGACAGAGCCCTGTGGGACACCCCAGCAGTAACATCAAATTTCACCTGTTTAGTTGCTGTGTGATACTTGACATGTCCTAATTGTAAGCCATGCAGCTATCTGTCGAGTGCATCAATACCTAGTTCTAATTTGTTGATCAGTGTTTTGTGTGACCCTATCAAATGCTGGTTACATCACAGCACAATTTTTCATTCATAGCTGTTACTATTTTGTTACACTACATGTTACAGTTACACACTGATAAATGGTTTCAAGTTCCAAACTTTCCAATTCTGATTATAATTTATCCAAAGTAACCTTTCTTCACCATAATTTTTCAAGAGCATGAAAGTAAACTTATGGGTCTACCTGACTCTGTTCTACTTTCCTTTCCATTAAAGACAGGCTTAACAAGTGCACATCTCCAGTCATGAGGAATTTCCCCATATTTATATGACCTGGTTAATAACAGCTATATAGATATAATGGTACTGTAAGTTCATGCCTGAGTATTCTCGGGTCATTATTACTAAATGTGAAGTTGTTCTATCTCGCCGTTCATTCTTACAGATGGGTTTGGAGCTGGTCCTCTGCTCCGACTCGGCCAGCTACAAAGCTCGATGTCTTCAGACAGCTCAAGGCCTAGTCCCTATCCCATGATTCACCTTGAATTACCTCAGATCTAGTTTGCTACTGCAACAAATTGGAGGTTTCCTCACAGCTTGGGCCAGTATAACAAATTTTTCGAGAAAAAAATTTCTCTTTTCAACTTTATATCTTTAACTTTATAACTTCATAACCTTTAATATCTTGTTAAACTAGTGTTAGCTTAATTGTGATGCTTCCTTATAGTCCTTTTGGCCGTCATTTATATAGGCCTCTCCCTTCCCTTACTTTGGTGTGCCTTTATATATGTGTATGTAGATGTGTGTGTGTGTGTGTGTGTGTATATATATATATATATATATATATATATATATATATATATATATATATATATATATATATATATAAATTGGTTTAATAGCTTAGAAGTGGGTTTTAGCAAACTTTTATAGGCTTTAGAGTATATTTATACATTTATAGTTAGTTCATATTTAACTATATAGAGCCCATTTGTTTTTGTAAGGGTTACGTACTATTTGAATTCTATAGTGTTTCAAATTGTTAAACGTGTGTGTGTGTGTGTGTGCGCGTGTATTTTTTGATAATACAAGTTTGCTTGTGTGCATTTAAATATCGTCATGGCTGACCAGGATAAGAAGAAACAACATAAGTCTGGGTTTATAAAATGTCCAAACTGTAGACAGAAGATATCTGTGACTGATGGTCATGTTAATTGTGTTTCTTGTTTGGGTGCTTTGCACTTGCAAGAGGGTTGCTCCATCTGCCATTCCTTTAGTAGCCGTGTACTTCATGAAAGGAAAAGAAAGTTAATTGACATAGGAATATTAAAATCTTCCTTTCAAGAAGCTTTGGGTGACCATGATAAAACTAGTCATTCTCCCAAATCTTCCAAGTCTTCTAAGGCTTCATCATCGGACTCGACACTATCAAAAAAAAAACCTTTGACGTCGGCTCCACAGCCTTCAGAGCTGAGCGTCTTGTCGGAGCCGATCCCCAGTCGTGGAACAGGACTCCGCAATATTGAAGTCATCAGTCCTCATGTCGCTACCCCCCTATGTCCATTCATCTCTGTCCTCGATAAGCCTATCCGATTTGGATGTGGATCGTGTAGTACAGAAGTTGTTTGCAAAATTATTGGTTCGGAACAGAAAACTGTTCCTCCATCTACGTCTTTTTCTCCTCCGAGCCATACCGATCCTTCAGAGCTGGAGGAGTTGGACCTTATGATTGTGGAGCCTTCGGACCGGACGCCTGCACCATTGCTATCGGTTCCATTTACTCAGACTTCCTCGGCGCCCATCGAGGAGTGTAGGAGCTGCCACTCGCCGGTCAGGTCCAGGGAGGATAGTCAGACTGACCTGTCTGTTCCGACTTTTCCTCTCAGGGCTTCGGCTCAGATGAGGTCGGCTCCTACCTCTGGATCGGAGGTCACTGTTCCGGTGGCGAGGGAATCTGTTTCTTCGGATCCAGCGGTTCCTTCTCACCGGAGCAGAGGTGCTGTTGAGGTCATGAGGAGAGTAATGTCCCCCAAGACATCCACAAGTTCAGGACCAACTACGTCTTACCCAAAAGCGCCTTTGTCCACTTCTGCCTCACAGATCTCTTTGAAGCATAGAGACCCTGAGCCTCAGGAAGCCCCACTGGGTGGCCCCTGCTCTTCCGAGACCTCACCTGGAGTTCCTACTGATGAGGTTCCCAGGAAGAGAATTTGCAAGAGGAAGCATCTAGACTCCCCACAGGAGTCTCTCACATCTAACACTGACTTACATGAATCAGAAAGGTCCCCATGGTCCCCCTCTGAAGATATCTAATTTGCAGATATATTGGAAATCCTTAAGCAAAGGGGTGGTTGGAAGCCCACCAACCATACTGAAGATGAGTTGGTCCTCGTGAAAGCTTTCGGGTCTCACCCCTCCACCTCTTGGGTGTCTCCACCGTTTGATGAGCTTATGGAGCTAGTCTCACTAAGGGCATGGGAGTCTCCAGCCACCATGGAACCTGTCCCTAGGAGGCCCAATAAATTTATTTCTGCCTCTCATGATAAGAATTGTCTCACTAAGGGAGTGTCTGTTGATGCCATGGTGGTGACAGTAGCCACCAAAAAGGAGATGTCAGAAACTTCTTCCTCTATCTATCCTCCTAACAGACTCTAGGATCATGGATAGGTATGGAAAGTGCATGTATAGTTCAGCGACACTTGCCATGCGTTCACTGAACCACCTTACACATTTCACAAGACTGAAAAGAGACCTCTTAAAAGAGCTTGGAGATGCTCTTCAGGGTACGGTAGCTGGGGGAGCTTCAGACAAGGTTGTGTCCCAGCTTGCTACCCTTAATTCTGTAGTGAACTCATCTATGCGTCTGATCTAATATGCAGCTGATGGAACGAGTAGGGCAGTGGGTACAAGAATTGCGCTCAGGAGACGTGCACTTATGTTCCTTTGCGGAGCCCTTTAAGTCATCCTTTGTCAACACCCCTTTTGATGGCTCATCTCTTTTCAGGCCCAAAGTTAATGAAACTTAGACCAGGTGTGAGCAGGAGGGAAAGACTCTGTCTGCCATCTGAGTCCGTTTTTCCATCCCTACTAGACCCTACCCCAAGGGTCAAAAGGGAAGAAAGATAGTACTGAAGGATTTAACATAATGTCACACAAGCTATCCAAAGCCTTTCTCAAAGGGACTTTCCACCTTAGACCACCAGTTAAATCCCCTTATAGCCCCTGGAACCTAAATTTTATGCTCTCACGCATTATTCTCCCACCTTTTGAGCCAGCTTCTTCATGTGATTTGAAATTTTTGTCTTGAAGACTATCTTTTTAGTAGCCATCACGTCTGCTCGAAGAGTGTCAGAATTACATGCCTTGTTCATAAAACCTCCGTATTTGGTTTTTAATGCTGACAGAGTTTCATTGCGAACAAATCCTTCATTCTTACCTAAAGTTTGTACTGAAGCTAACCTTAACCAAATTATAAATTTACCATTGTTTTTCCCTAAGCACACCAACTATTTAGAGTATATGCTGCTCAAACTTTTGACGTTCACAGACAGCTCAGATTTTACCTGGACAGAAGCAAAGAATTCAGAAAATCAGAACAACTTTTTGTTTCCTTTTCAGATTCTAGGAAATGTATGCCTGTGGCAAAAACAACCCTATCTAAATGGTTATCTGATTGCATCACTTTCACTTACTCAGCTGCCAGTTTACCTCTGCAACACAAAATTAAGGCTCACTCTACCAGAGCTGTGTCCACATCTTCTGCATTTTCGGCTAGGCTACCTCTAGACAATGTTTGTGCAGCAGCCACTTGGTCAAACCCTCATACTTTTATCACTCATTACAAAGTCGATTGGGCCTCCAGGGACAGGGCCTCCTTTGGTTCTAATGTCCTGAGAAATATACTCCCGTGAGCCACCCAAGAAAGATGATGCTTGGAACGCTACCCATCTGTAAGAATGAACGACGAGATAGAACAACTCACATGGAACGTTATGTTGAGTACATAACTTCTTTTTTCGTCTCCTCTCTGTGCTTTCTTTAGATCCAGACTGGGTATTTTTTTTTCAATATAATCTAATTTGATTTCAGTATCTGAGGTTACATAGATGTCACTAGGACATTTTATCGCTCCCTTTGTAGAGCCAGACTGCTTTGCATATGATTTTGTAAGTAACATTGTTGTAATATGTCAATAATATGTTATGTCTGATAATAAATTTTAGCACACACACACACACATGAATGTGTATATATATATATATATATATATATATATATATATATATATAGATGTGTGTATTTATATATATATATATATTTATATATATATATATATATATATACACACACAGAGACACACACACACACACACACACACACACACACACACACACACACACACACACAGTTTATTCATCTGTATGTCTTTACTGCTACCACACCTTATGTAGCTATGAAATGGTTTCCTATCATGCTCAATATCTTTATATAAATTTTCTTCAGTATTGTGTCACACTGTTTAATTTGTCTGTCCAGCTTGTTTATTTTAGTTTTCAAAGTTTTAGTTCGACCTCTGTTCCATTGATTTATATTTTTTGTCTGTCACCTTAATCAAGTATCGTGTTCTTGTGGAAATATGTCCTCTTTCCGTTTTGTGCCTAGATCCTGATGTTAAGCATTTATTTATTTATTGCATTCAAATGGTTTCTCTTTCAAAACTTTCCACATTCTGTCTGCAGTTTTTCCGCTGAACACATCACTCCAATTAGTCTGTTACTAATAATCTGTGCATCAGT
The DNA here is from genome assembly GCF_019279795.1 of Protopterus annectens. Taxonomy (NCBI): domain Eukaryota; kingdom Metazoa; phylum Chordata; order Ceratodontiformes; family Protopteridae; genus Protopterus; species Protopterus annectens. The sequence continues at coordinate 218,734,133 of NC_056732.1, read as the reverse complement.
TTAGATTTAATTTTTGCATAATTCTCAAGCAGCAAATTAACCTTTATAACCCCATTATCACTGCACATCAACGGTGGTAAAACTTGACATGACGTAACATTTTCTTTAGGAACACAAACAGTGTCTAGTATGTTCTGTTCCCCAGTATTTTTTTTACATAAATTGTAAATAATTTCCTTACTAATGTTTTTGAATCAGTATTATTCCAGTCTGTTTTTGGTAAATGGCTTCTGTGATTGTCATGATACCCCTGACAAGACTCCCAATGAGTGGTATCTGAAGTATCTCTTTCCCAACACCAAATATCCTTTTGACCTTTCAAATTCCTGTGTTGGGGTTTGTCAGAAGAGAAACATTTGCTGGAGACAACAGTTATCCTTAAATGTAGGTCTCCCCTTCTACTTTCCTGTTCCAAAGCAGTCAGTCACCACAGGTGCATCAGACTTTGCTTGTGGAGCAGTTTCAGGAGGGATAAAAGTGCATGAAGTGTGGTACACTAAGGACAGATGCAAATGCGTAAATATCAGAGATACTTGCCTGATCAGGGCACTCCTCTCTGAATTGTCTTTGATCCCTGGGACCTCTTCAAGTTTTACAGACAATACCACAGCCAAGTGGTACCTCAATAAGCAGGGAGAAACCAAGTCATATCCCCTTTGCAAACTATCCATGTTAGTTTGGGATGTAGATTCACAGCGCAATCTCACTCTATAGGCATACTGCAATCCGTCAGATCAAAGTTATGTGGCAGACAAACTGAGCAGGACTGTTGCAGAACCTCACAGAATGAAACTAGATCAGGGGTTTTCCAAGATTTGATCCATCTGTGGGTAGTCCAAGTACACTTCTTTGTCTCTTCTCTGAATAATCAACTTACAAGATTCTGTGCCAGGATTCCATGCTAGAAGGCCGGAAGACAGATAACATTTCTTTTCCTTTCCTTTCCTTTCACAGGAATGGTCCTGTATGCTTTTCCACCACTATCCAGGGTACTTCTTGACTGATTCCTTTTAAATCTTCAGATAATTTTGGTGACTCCCTTCTGGCCAAGGCAACCAAGGTTTTCCCTTCTTTTAGAAATGGCCAGGGGCAGATACGTTTCCCCATAGACTGTATCTATACACAAGAACAGGGGTGTTTGATACACCCCAACGTCAATCAAATTCAGTTCATTTCTTGGATGATAGGGCCTTAATCCCTGTTGGGCACCTGTTTACTGGGGATGTACAGCAGGTGCTAATAGAGGCAAGAAAGTCTACTACTGGGAAATCATACATTAACAAGGAAAAGATTTTCTAGTTAGTGCCAACAACATAACCAGCACCCATTTAGGACCAGTCATTCTCTGGTTTTACAATATTTATATGAATAATTATCCTGTGTATTTTCTTATCTTTCTCTCAGAGTTCATTTGTTGGCCATTTCAGCTTGTCTACCCATGGATTCTCCTCTTTCAATGCAGTCTCATGTCAGAATGTTTTTGAAAGGAGTTCTGCACAAGAGGCTTCCAAGTAAACCTGTGCCCCTCCTTGGGATCTAAATTTTGTGTTAGAAATGCTAACACTGCTCCATTTGAATCAACTAACCTGGCTGACCTGAGTTTCTTAATTTGGAAAACAGTTTTATTGATTGCTGTGATCTCTGCAAGAAAAGTATCTGGGTTACAAGCTCTTATGGTGACTCAACACTATCTCATTTTCCACAGGGACAAGGTTTCTTTAAGAACTAGTCTTTCTTTTATGTCTAAAGTGGTATCTGAGTTTGCTTTAAGCCAAAATATCTATCTCCCTGTTTCTTTTCTGAACCTAAAAATGAGAAAAAAAGGGTACTCCATACTTTGGATGTCCACAGGCAGCTTGGGTATTGGGTTGACAGAACTTTATCTTTCAGATCTTCATATCAGTTCATTTGCTGTGAAGGTAAGGATGAAAACCTCTGTCAAAACAGACTGTTTACACATTTTTTTTAAGGCTATTACCTTTTGTTATAGTCTTCATAACTATTACAGGCAGGGTGAAAACCTACTCTAACAGGGCTGTCTCCCTCTGTGACATTTAGGGAACTGCTGGATTCTAGAACTTTTCTAGGAATTCCTACTTGTTTCTGTGTAGATACTTTACAAAACTGTGTGATTCCTTCTCTAGGTCCTGGTCAGGCTTTGCACGGACCATTCTCTAGTGGCTGCTGGACTCCTTCCACCTCCCAAATGTGTTAAGCGTGGGTATTCTATCCATATAGCTAAGGCAACTGTAGCAATGGATCAATATGATGAACACATAGTAGGACTTCCACAATGGCTGTACATTGAGTAGCACCTTGTGTCTAGCTTTCCCAGCGTGGAAACAGAAACTTTGCATACTTGTGTTTATGGGTAAATTTCAATAAATGGTTAGTAAGTGCAAGAATATAGAAATATAATGTAGAAAGATGCCAAGAATAAAGAAGTACAGAAGACCTGGAAAAAATCAGCTACAAAAAGTGAGGAAGAAACACCGACTGGGGAAAGTTTTGCAACTGTTCAGCAGAAAGCAATGCAATCTTCAGACATGACCTCCAGTAACCTATGGGGAAGATACAAGACAACTGCATACAGACCTAGTTAAAATAAACAAAACACTGATGGAATATATCAACACACAACAAAAGGCTAGAAAAAATGGAAGAAGCAATTAAACAGATGTTCAGATGAGATGATAAAGCTGCAAAAATCAGAGGTTAAAATGAAGAAAAGGTGGCTGGCTGAATGAGACTGCTCAGGAAGAGATTTTATTTATTTGTTTATAGTTTGCCAGGATGGTCCATTGGGCCATGAGGAGCCCATTTTCAATGGAGTCGTGGAGAGAAAAGCTCCAAAAAGTACAAATATTCCAGTATTCAAGGTTACACAAATTACATATGTATGAGAATTATAAAAATACACCGTTACAAAGTTAAAAAAAAAATTGGCATTTGCAGGAGCAAATTAGTACAATGCATTAAAAAATAATTCATTTTCAGACACATTAAGTTCAATATAGTATGCTAGTTCCTATCTGTTCACAGATAAGCTAGCTTGTAGAGAGTAGCTAAAGTCAGGGAAGTTATGTAGAATGGGAGCAAGAACATTCCCGTTGTTAAGTTAGGTGTGAGTGGAACAAGGTTTTGAAGGCAGAGAAGACTATTGGTGGTCCAGATGAGGGGTGGGAAAGAATTCCAGTGATGTGCTAGAGAGAAGGATAGAAGATGTTCACCTGGTGGGTGTACAGGTTTGCGTACTTCTGTTAAGTTTTGGAAGCTGGATCGTAGATGTCTAACAGGTAGATGCATTTGGAAGGAAGAGGCAGAGGGAGGGCTGAAAATAAGTTTGTGTGCTTGCATAAGTTGAATATAGGTAAGGTAATTGGGCAGCTCAAGCCAGTTCAGTTGATGTAAGGAAATGCAGTGATGGGTAGTGGATCTGTGGCCTGTTGCCAATCTTGAAATTTTATAGTAACAAGAGGAGAGTTTTGACCTGAGGGAAGATTGCAGATTAGTAAGGGTCGAGGTGCCATATAGTAGGGACGAGATAAGGTAAGTGGTAGCGAGAATGAGCCTGGTGGAAGAAGAGATATAACAGTTTTGGCAGTAAAGCAGGACCATTTTCTTAGGGTTTTTTTGATTTTAACTAGGAGATGGCTATCAAATTTTAGCTGATAATCAAGGAGAACTAGTAGTTTTACAGTGGAGACGGTTTCAGGAAGGGTATTGCTTTGGCTGGTGATAGTTTTTATTTAGGATAGTAGTTTTAGAAGGGGTAAATAACATGCGTTTAGTCTTGATTGCATTGAGTGCAAGATTATCTAGTATCCATTGTTCAGTAGGAAAGAAGGCATCCTGGGTTAGTTTTGCTAATGAGGAAGTGGCGGTGGCAGAAGAGATTATAGTTGAGTCGGCATATTGGATAAGGATGGCATTCGGGAGGGCATGGTGGAAGTTTATGAAAATATTGAATAGAAGGGACCTAGAATTGAACCTTGGGGCACACCTATGGGAGTATGCAGGATTCATAGCTCTCAACCTTCCATCTCCAAAATGAGGAACACTTGCCTTCATAATGTGGAACAAATGGGCAAAATGTGGAACACATACTAAGGGTTTGCTAACAACTTCAACTAGGAAAGTCATAGGATGGTTAAAATATGCTGGTTTTACTTATAAAGAAGATCCTTTAATGAATTAATATGATTAATTTCTATTTACCATGGATTTCACTTAAAATTCCTAACACTGAATGTGTGATAGACTCTTTCAATGTGGATCTTTGAGGAACTTCGAGGAACATGAACTTTTTAATACCCAAAATGAGGTACGTTCCTCGTAATGAGGTACACTTGAGAGGTATGTGCAGGAAAGGTGAAGTAGCTTTTTTCCACTTAACTGCTTGTTGCCTATTTGACAGATAGCTGGTGAGCCAGTTGATAGAGGAGTGGTATAGCTTTAGTTTAGCTTGTTTAGTGAGGAGAATGTTGTGAGAGATGGTGTTGAAAACCTTGGAGAGGTCTAACAGGAGGGTGGACACTATATGACCAGAGTCACGGGCCTTGTTGACAGTTTCTAGAAAGGAGAGGAGAGCAGTAGTGGTGCTATGGCCAGGTTGGATTTCATGCTGGGTTGGGAGTAAGAAGGTTGAGATGGGGTAAAAGTTGTAGGTGGATGTGTTTTTCGAGAAGTTTAGAAATGGGAGCTAGGATAACAATAGGTCGGAAATTAGGAATATCATTGCTGTTGACCCTTTTGTGGATTGGAATAATAAAGGTTTTTTTTTACAGAGCTGGGGAACTTGGCTTTCTGAGATTTATCTGTTTATTAGGATACAGATAGGGAAGGCAATGTCTTCTGCGGCTATTTTTAGGAAGTAAGAGGGTGTCTCATTGGGTGCATTAGAGCATGGTTTCAGGTTTAGAAGAATTTTTTTATGGTAGAGATGGGGATGGGGTTCATGGAGAAGGGAGGGGGTTGGGGGCTGGAGATATTAGAGGATAAAGAGTTATGTGGAGGTGAATGTGGGGGTGCAGAATTATTAGTAAAGGAAGAAGTGAGTTTGTCTATGGAATCAGTGAAGAAAGAGTTGAATAGTTAAATCCAGGTCAAAGATGTTTGGATTGGGTCAGGGGTTTTCTTTTTTGCCAGGGTTAAGGAGAGAGGAGATTCCATCCCAGAATTTTTTAGGGTTAGTTTCAAAAACAATAGAATTAGAAGACAGAGCACATAGGGAAAACCTGAGATTTTAGGCTATACAAGAGAAGCTGGAAGGAGCAGACTACATTAATTTTATGAAAACACAAATAAGCAAGTGGAGTGGTATTCCACAGCGGGAGTTGTTAGTTGAAATGGCACATTGTGTGTGTGCTCAAAACTTGGCTATAAGAAAGCAACCTAGACCTTTAATATTAAAGAAACAATTCATGCAGCGGAAGGGGTTGATTCTGACAGAACTGGCAGAAGGACAAAATCCTAAAAGTGGGAGACAGAAGTGTGTTTGTGAAGAATGATTACTCATCGTACACTACTCACTATACACCAGGCAGAAGAAGAGTAAATTCATTCCACTGTTCAGGGAATGTCAAGAAGCAGGTGCGGTTCAAACTGCTGTATCCAGCTGTCTTTGAGGTATTCTTCCCTGGAGAGAGAAAATATTTTTTTGGTGAAGTGCATGCTAAGGAGCAAATAAGTGTCCAACAAAACGTGAGTTGTGAAACAGAAGGAGATTCTGCTGCTGCTTCTGGTAAGAAAGACCACAGAGAGACTGTACCTGTGAAACCTTTTCCATTCTTTCAACAGAAATGTTGGAGAGAAGGAAGCATGCACAAGAGTTGACTAGAAGAATCAAGAGTACATTGGAAATTAAGCCGAACCAGGATTTGGGAGATGGCGAAGAACAGTAATAAAGCAGTAACTCAATGTGGGATTACAATGCAGTAATTATATTTGTGAAATATTACAAAAGAAAATATGGAAATATTCCACTTTTTCAAAATTTCTTTGATTTGTGGGAGACTCTATATGCCCTATTCCATGTCATTAATGTTCAGAAGAATGCTTTGGGGAGGGGAAGAGGGGAGAAAGCTAACTGGAAGTAAAGAAAGCATTTTCTTTTCTTAACCATACAGCGTAAATACATTACTATTTTCTTTGCACACTATTTTTAAGTGTAATTGGGATTGTAAACATGTGCTTTTTTCTCTGTCCCCTCTTCTCCCTTTCTTCTTGTACAGTTTTCAGAACTATAGGCAATGCGATGTTAAAAAAAAAAAAAAAAAAAAAAAAAAAAAAGCCTGGTTGAAAAGGCATGACTAAGTTGAAATGAATGTGCTTTTTTCATTGTTAGATGACAAAATGACTGTATTAAAGACCTTAAATTGATTGGTTTTTGAGAGAGTGCAAGTAAATGAAAAAGAATACCGAATATTATGATTTTTTTGTCTAGCAAATGCATGTATACTCAGCAGCAGTTCTGCAGCTGGTCTTTATGTTTCCATGGAAACAGTCTGATAAACTGGAGACAGTCTCATGAAAGGGGATTGGCTGAAGGAAAGGAAACAAAAAAATAGAAATTGGCTAGGACATAATGTTCTCTGAAACTGATCAGGGGTTTTCCCAGATGGGAGGGCTTTAAAGATAAGACAAAACCAGTTAGACTTGAAGTAAAGTTTTCTCAGTTTTTTTAATACAATGGGGATACTAATATATAACAGGTGCTTTTGTTTTATTGTGTCTTTTTTTTCTTTTTCTTTCTTCAGTTTTAAGAAATGTAGGCACTGCAATGTAAAAAAAAAGGGGGGGGGTGGGGAGAGGAAATGTTTGGTTAAGAGAGTATGACAAAAGAAAAATCAGTGTGCTTTTTTTCCCATGATTGCATATGGAAATGACTGGGTTAAGATCCTCGGCATTATCCAGTAACAAGCTTATTACAAAACATGCTAATGAAAAAGCATATTCAATATTGTAAGGCTTTTTTTCCGGTAAAGATGGTACCCTTAGCAGTTTTGTCTGGTTTGCATGTCACTAGAAGACAATTTGATGGAGAGAAATGGATTGGAGAAAATGTTTAATGAAAGCATTCCAATGTTTTCTCAGCTGGAAGAGCTATAAAGATTGACAAAATCAAATAGCACTTACTAATAGCACAGGCTGTACCATCTCTCTTAGCATGACTAACTTTTCTTTTTGGTTAACGTTGGCCTGTCTATGTGGCTGTCCACTTAGAACTTCTGTTCTTGCTAGGAAGCAAAAACTTCTATATTTGAAGATGTACATGTATTTATTTGTTATTAAGTTAATAAGTTTTAGGTTTTTTGGGAGGAGATGTTCTGTTTGAGGGCTTTCAAAAAAGAAAAAAGTTATGTAAGATGTGGCATAGGCTCAAATGGATGTGACAACAGACAGCTGTGTAAAAGACCAACCTGCCAAACATTACATGCATGCAACATAAAAGTTGGAACTGGACATTTAACAAAAAAGCAGTTATACATTAATGGTGGTAATAACTGTATAAGAAAATTATGCTTTCTGTGATAGCTTTCAGTCTGAATAGTCTTACAGATAAATATACAAAGGAGTAGTGAACTATTTTAAAAAATGTAGAGTGCAAATAGCAATGCTACATGAGGCAAACCTGGGAAAAACTGAATATGTGAATTTGATAGAGAAGTTTTCAGAATGGTTATTTAGGAGAATATCTGGGTCAAAGGAAAAGAGGAATACTTGTATTTGCAAGAAGAGCTCCAATAATGATAGAAGAGGGGGAAGAAGATGATGGAAGATGTATAGTACTAAGGGGCGACTGGCAAGGGAGGAGGATTACACTGGCATGCATTTATATTCCACCTAAAACTGCTGTAATGGAGCTTAAGAAAATTCTGGGAGAAAATCAGCTTTCAGCAAGGAATATTACTTGTACGTGGAGACTGGAATTTGGTTTGCATCAGTGAAGATGTGTCGGAGGGGGGGGGGGCTAGAAGGGAAAATGTAACAAAGGAGGGTAAATTTTTTTCAAAGTGTTTCAAATCTTCTCTGGATAAAAAATTTATGAAGCTAAAACAAAAGCAATAGCATTAAATTATGTACCTACACATGAACTGGTCCAACAATATCCATATTTATGGAGACATGATGAAATGAAGTATTTAGGAGCATGGATTAGAAACGAGACTGATGTGGCAGCTAAAGATATGTTGGAAGAGACTAAATAGAAAATAATACAAAAATGAGAAACTGGAAGCTTTGTTATATGGATACTAAGGTACAATCAATTAAAATGTTTTTAGTCCCTTTAGTCTTGTACACAGGTCAGGCATATGTGTTATCAGCCAGCCAGAGGAGAAGCTGTGTATAGCAATTAAAGAATTGTAAGATTTTATCTGGGAAGGGAAGACAACAAGGGTCATGTAGGATAAGATGATTCTTCCAATAGAACAAGGCAAACTAGGATCACCCAGTTTAAGGGAGTATTTTAGAGCAACACAGTTAAGGCTGTTATACATAGCCGAACCAGAAAACTGTAATTCAGAGTGGAAAGGAATGATGATAATATGGGGGGGGGAGCTCAAGAAATAAGAGTTTGAGATTTTGAATGCAGACTGTTAAGGAGAATGACAAAAATCATGCAGAGTATTATATTAATAAAATAGCATGGAGTATTCTAAGAACTAAGCCAGCACGAAAATAGATTCTGCTGATGGGGATGACTTTGGTTAGGGATACAGATAATAGGCAAGAGGGGACTGGAATCTTTTGGAGTATACTGACAAAGGAACCAAGGTATTGGGAGAAAATAAATTAGAAAGGGGAAAGTAATCGAATGGGAAGAGGCCAATAATGTATTTGGACTGCAGGTTAGAGATTGCCTTCCCTGTCAAGGATTGATGTCAGAGTATAGACAAAGAGAAAGAAATGGGGGGGGGGTCCTAATTGAAAGACCAGGACTGGTAGAGATTTTAATAGAATCTAGAACAGAAGCTGCCGTTAAAAAGGAATAATGAGTAGACCATATAAAACATTGCATGATAATTATAATAATCAATCAGAGGAGTTTAGAAAAGATTGGGAAGAGACTGGATAAGCAGTTCCCAAAGAGACAATGGGGAGATATATGTACATCTCCAAAATATGCAACAAAGTCTAGATGATTTAGAATCTTTGTCAGGAAGTGTTTACATAGATATTTTTATACCCCGATTAGACTCCAACCAAATTTTTCATCAGGTGGATAGTAAATGTTGGAGGAGTGACAGGCAAGAAAGAGGTGGCTGAGAACATATTTTTTGAGTGTAGTGCACTGGCAGACTTTATAGATTCCTTGCTGGGCCGCTCTGTCAGAGTTGCTGGGTGAGAGGACTGGATTGACTGGGGAGATGATTTTCTTTTGTGAGCTATGATACAGTATCAGAATTGCCTAAACATGGTAAGCCTTGCTGAGTCTAATTATGGTGGCTGCCAAAAAAGCAATTACTAGAAAACGGAAATCAAAGTCTAGATTAACTTTACTGGAAGCAGTGAATATAGTAACAGATAAAACAATTGGAATATGGATCTTTAGAAAAGGGATAGGGCAAACTACATAGGAAAAAATAGGAATTGTGATCAGTATATGCAGCGAAGGAATGAGGTTTGAGGCAGGATTTGAATGGGCCATATAATGCTTAACTGACTGTCTGGATAGACTGTAAGTGATGTATAATGTTTGCAACTACAGTTGTTTCAATGGTGTCTGTGATGTATAATGTTTGCAGCAAAACTGGTGTTAATGTTTGTTTGTCATTTATATAAATGTAAGATTGCCTATGTCATACGTGATGATTAAGATGTTTGTTGGAAAAAAATGAACATAGTACAGTTATACAAGTAAACTTACTGCAACATTACATGTTTAAATGATCACTGCTGCAGTGTGTATTTTGTGTACAAAGGTACGGACAATTATTTTTTCTAGCATTGTCCTTTCAAGGCTCTGCCTCCCTTTCTCTGGCAGGAAACCTCTGAAGGGTTTGGTGCCCAAATGTGTCTTTTAGCCAGCTCAGCTTGAGCTGCCTTACAAATCTGGGCACTTGGAAGATGCCCTGAAGCTTTGGAATCTGTCCGACATATCATTGGCAGGATCTAACCCATGTAGTTCAGGTTACTGCAGCAGTGATCATTTGAACATCTGCTGTTAGGGTAGGTTTACTTAAATAACTGTATTAGTTATGCTTTAGATAGTGAAAGTTATTGTCTTTTCTGTTAAAATGTTTTTTCAATCAACAGACAGCAAAGCTGTTCTACTTTCTCAACCTAGAAGCTATTCCAACCCTAAAAGGTTTATCGTCGCATGGCTTCATGACAGGATTGCTGTTTCACTGCTATCTGGACAGCTTAATCAAGTTCAGTTAAAGGCTCAGGTGCTGGAAGCACAGGGCAGGACAATGGTGGGTGTGAGTAGCTTATGTTAAGCCGGCTATCTCAGTGGTGGCTGATAGTCCAGTCTGCTGCAGTGCCATATCTGTGAGAATAGGAATATAACACAAAGCAAATAGATCAAGGAAGTCTGCTTAGCTTCTGTCAAGCTGCAATAATCAGCAGTCCTCCCAGGAGTGTGCGTGGATGGGGGGAGGTGTTTCTTTGCTTACACACCTCTATACATGCCCTCCCCAGACAGCATGTCCTATCCTGGGGGGGGTGTTATTGCTGGGTCCCTTTTGTTTTGAGCTCAAGTGTCCGTTGCCAGAGAGGGTGGGAATTAAAGCATAAGAAAAAAAAACTTTGAAAGCTTAGGTGATGATTTCTTGTGGCTGGTTATTGCTTCCAAGGAAGGAGAATTAAATAGATATGTTTGTAAAAGAGACTGTTTTATGTGGGTAGGGGATAAACAAAAGGCAAGGTATATAAGCGACTCATGTAAGGCATTCTGCTTTGGTCTTGACACTTTCTAAGGTACAGTCTAAAGCCATGGAAGAGAGTTAAAAGGAGACTGTAAAAGTGATGAGTCTTTGTCGGCATTTTTTCCATTATCACAAATGTCTGAATGGCGCAGCATTTGTAATTTGTCTGATAACTGGATCTGTCAGAAACGTTTACTCCTTTATGTATTATTTATAGTCTATTATGTTTAGATCTGAAGTAGTTAACTTCATTTGATCATCAACCTGTGGGTTTTGGATCCGATATGGATCCGAGCTGGCAGCTTTCTTGGCTAAGATCCGAGCTCCAAGTTCCTCCCCCTTAACCATACTACACTACAATCTCCTTCCATCTCCCGGATCTCATTTGCCGCGGCTTCGCCAAGACATGATCTCTGAGCTGCAGGCAGGTAGAGTAGGGTTTTTCCTTCTTTAACTGTGCAAAAGTCAGTTTAGTGTGCATGGGTAGTGTTTACCTTCCCTTCCTTCCTCCCCCTGGATTTCCGATAAAAAAAAAAAAATAGTAAAACTTTGTGTTTATTAGTTAGTATAGGCCTCCCTTTCCCACCTTTGGTGTGTGTGTGTTTAGGTAGGGCTTTAGTTAGCCTTATTTGTTGTTGTGGGGGTTGAGATGTCGGACCCTCAAAAGTCGACTCTATTCAAATGCACAGTGTGTGGCCATAAGTTGTCCCCGGCTGATGGCTACACTCTGTGCATCGTGTGTTTGGGGGTTTCCCACTTTTCTTCAGGCTGCAAAATTTGTGCAGCTTTTAATCCATGGGCTCTGCAGGATCGCAGGACCAAGTTAATTTTGGCTGGGCTTCTCCCGGCAGAATCTGCTTCTTCCTCTGTGGCTGTATCAGCTTCTGGTCCTCCTTCCCTGTCCGGGACTCACTCCCATTTCTAAACAGGGTGACAAAGAGGCCAGGAAGGAGAAGCATAGGGAGAGAGAGAAAAGAGAGAGAGAGAGAGACAAAGATAAGGGTCATAAGAGACCAGCAAACCCGTCTGATCCTTTGGGTCTTCTGTTAGTGGTCACTACCCCGGACAAGACTCCTAAGCCGTCTTCCCCTCAGCTCCGTTCCCCTAGATTTCCTCCAGAGCTGGAGGAGGAGGTTCAGCCAGCTTCGAGGTTGTCCTCACATTGGCCCTCTCTCGGCTGGTGTCTGTGGTGTCCTACAGATCGACAAGAAGCCTCTTGGAGGCTGACATGGACCGGATGATAAGGTTTTTACAGACACAGTTGCAGATTGGAGTGTTGCTGGCTCCCCTCCCGCCGGAGTGGGGAGTTCAGCTCCGATGTTTTCCCTGATAGCTCCTTCTCTGAACAATCCCCGGGTTTCAGAGTCCCTGGATCTGAGGAGCCCCAGAATCAGGGGGTCTGTGCCCATGGTTCCTCCGACCTCGATGCCAGCCATGCCCTTGAGTTTGTCAGATCCTATGTCAGATCTGAGCTCTCTGAGCCATTATTTGGGCGTCTGATCCAGGGGGATGAGTGTGTCATCTGCTCCTTTATGGTCGGGAAATATTCCTCTGCGTCCGTCTGTTCCGGATTCGGCTCCGATCCCTTCGTCAGATCAGAGGGGCACGGTTACTCGTCCTGCTAGTTTCATAGAAGCCAGTTCCCCTTCGGCCTTTGACTTTGTGGAGAGGGTTCTCTCGGGAGGATCGAGACCCCTCACTCTTTCCTCGGCGTCAGTCCCTCCTCCCTCGCTGCTGAGTGTCTACTGTCATTATTCAGTCTTCTCAGTGACAAGCCTGTGTCCGATATGCCCCAGACGGTTCCCCTCGAGGAATATGAAACTGTTTGTGAGCCCTCCCCAGAGAGCCCCCTGAGGAGGTCCCTCGCAAATGCAAGTGCAAGAGGAGGCACATTGACTCCCCCGAGTCCCTCACAGAGGATACCGACTTGGAGGAAGGGGAAGGCTCCCCCAGATCACCTCCCGAAGATGTCTCATTTGTAGACATAATGGAAATCCTCCGTCAGAGGGGAGATTGGTCCGCCCAAAAGCCTTCCTTGACAAGTCGGTATTCCTGGAGGTATTAGACACAGGCCCATCTACCTCTTGGGTGTCACCCCCCCCCCCCCCGGCTGATCCTCTGGTGGACCTCATTACCACCAGAGCTTGGAAGGAGACTGACACTGTAGAACTTATTCCTAAATGACCAGACAAGATTGAGCCCTCCTACTAACAAGCCTGCAATGGAGTAAGGGTTCCCCAGTTGATGCCATGGTGGTGGCGGCGACCACTAAAAAAGAACTGGCGCAGGAGAGTTCCTCGGTCCATCCTCCAGACAAGGAATCTAGGATGATGGATGGACTCGGAAAGCGAACGTATGCTTCAGCTACCTTTGCTATAAGGGCTCTGAACTACATGGCCCACGTGATCAGACTTCAGCGTGACCTTGTTAAAGAGTACGCTGCGTCTCCCAGGAGTCCATTTCGGCCGAGGATAAAGGCTCATTCTCTGCACATATGGCCACTCAAGTCGGTGACTAACACATCCATGCACCTACTCTCTCATACCACCGAGGAAGCCGCTAGGGCGGCCGGGTCTGGCATTGCCATGAGGCATCACGCCTGGCTCCAGCTTTGAGATTTATCACAACCTTTCAAGGCATCCTTTCGCGAATGCCCCTTTTGACGGTTCGACCCTGTTCGGAAAGACCGTTCGAGATACGCTAGTCCAGAGTGAGAAGGACGGGAAGACGCTGTTGTCCATCGGGATCCCTCAAAGGTCCTTTTCCAGGAATCAGCGAAGGCAAAAGAAGTTGTGGTTCTGGAAGTCTCAGCATTCCTGGGACACTCCGGACTCCTTTTCCCATAGAGGCAGAGGGGGACAAGGTGGACGCCGGCCCAGAGGCGGAGGGGGACCGAAGAATTTCGGGTCACAGGAACCATTTTTGGATCGATCTGCGCAGCAGCTCTGAGGGGGTTGCCCAACTGCTCCACTCTGGACGCATTCGGGGGGGGGCGTTTTTCGAAGCACCTAGCTCAGTAGGAGTCCATAACATCAGTCGCTGGGTGCTTTGGATAATATCCATAGGTTATTCCTTTCCCTTTCTGACCAGTCCCTTACCTCCAAAGCACCTCCCAGATGTTCCACCCGTGCAAAAGGAGGTGGCAGCTTTGGAAATAGAAAAGCTGCTAAACAAAAGAGCAATCCAGCCGGGCCCCCCCCAGATCAGTCTGGATCAGGCATCTATTCCAGGTTCTTTTTGGTGCCAAATAAGATGGGGACTTGAGGCCGATTCTCAAACTATCCACGTTGAACTTGTCTGTTGCCAAGGAGACGTTCTGGATGGCCACCTTACAATCCATCCTGCCGTTCTTGCAGGAGGAAGACTGGATGTGCTGTGTAGACCTCAAGGATGCGTACTACCACATTATGATGGACAGGCGATCCAGGAGGCTTCTCTGCTTTCGGCTTGGAGCCAATCACTACCAGTTCAGGGTCCTACCCTTCAGTCTCACCACAGCCCCCAGGGTATTTACCAAGGTCATGGCAGTTGTAGCGGCCCTCCTAAGGTTTCAGGGCATTCAGGTCTTTCCTTACTGGACGATTGGCTCTTCACCGCCCCCTGCAGGCATTGACTTGTTCAAGCCAGAAATTCTTTCCTTCAGCTATCAAATTTACTGGGTATCACGATAAACCTTGCAAAGTCCTCTATTCAGCTGGTTCAGATTCTGGATTTCATAGGGGCAAGAGTAGATTCTCTCCAGGCCAAGGTATTTTTGACTCCAGACAGACTTCGGAACCTGACCCTCCATGTATTGGCACTTCTTCAGACTTCTTCACCCCCAGCAGAACTAGTTCTGAAGGCCTTAGGGTCCATGGCAGCAGCTATAAATCTGGTTCCTTGTGCACATCTGCACATGCGAGTGTTACAGTGGATGGTACAAGTTCAGTGGTCTCTGTTATACCAGCCCTTAAGTTACCCGATTCCTCTAAGCAAGGTGTTCAAAACTTCCCTCATCTGGTGGCTTCAATCACGGGATCTTTGGCAAGGACACCCCTTTATTGTGACCCCACCCCAAGCCATGGTGACCACAGATGCCTCCCGTCTAGGGTGGGGGGGCATTGCTCAGGCAGGACTGTCCAAGGCACATGGTCCCTGTACGAGACCATTCTGCATATCAGTGTTCTAGAGATGAGGACAGTCCTTCTGGTGTTGCAGGCCCTTCATTGCTTCTCTTCCTCTGGGAATGATTGCAATTCAATCAGACATGTCCGTGGTCTGGTATATCAACAAATGGGCGGGGGGGCGGCCAGGTCCTACCTGCTTTGTCGAGAGGTCATGAGAGTGTTGGAACTGGCGATCTCCACCAACCGTTTTTTGATAACAACGCACATTCCGGGTCTGTCCAACATTTTGGCGGACAAACTGAGCAGGAATATCCTTTTACCCTATGAGTGGTCTCTGAACCCTTGTGTAGCGGAAAAGCTCTTCAAGTAGGGGTTAACCTTGCTGCCATCTCTTCGCATCGCCGTCCAACGCGAAGTGCAGCGAGTTTTTGGCTCTGATTCCCTCTCGGGGGGGGGGGGGTGCAGAGATGCTTTTGTCCATGCTTGGCCACCTGGTCTTCTTTACGCGTACCCCCACTACCTCTAATGACAAAATTCATGCAGAAAGCTCATTGGTTGGGGACCAGGATTATCCTCATAGCCCCATTCTGGACTCAAGTTTGCTTCCCATGCCTATGGTCTCATCTAGTAGCTCCGCCCTGCATATTGGATCCCATTCCGGAGCTCATTTGTCATCCCTCTGGAATTCCTCCCCCGAATCTGGACTGCCTCAAGCTTACTGCTTGGTTGCTCCAGTTCCTCTAATTGCCAGGACTCTCTTCTCCTGTTAAGTCCATTCTGGTGGTGGCGCACAAGTCCTCCACCCGAAAGGTGTACCGTAGTAAATGGAAGTGTTTCTCCATTTGGGCTTCTCAGACAAGTTTGGATCCATTTATCCGCCAATTCCAGAGGTATTAGAATTTCTGTCTCAGAATTTCCAACAGGGGACCAGCTCTTCCACTGTTAAGGTCTAGCTGGCAGCTATATCCCATTTTCATGTAGGAGAAAATTCACGTTCACTAGTTGGTTCTAGGATTTGTAAGGCTTTCATCAAAGGCACCTTTTTGCTGAGACCTCCGATTAAGCATTCTTCCACTATGTGGGATTTGACCTTGGTTCTTCAGGCCTTAGTTGCGCCTATGTTCGAACCCGCCGCGTCAGTTGATTTAAAATTCTTGCCATGGAAGGCAGCCTTCTTTGTGGCTATCACCTCCGGCTAGGAGAGTGTCTGAACTCTAAGCCTTGTGTATGAAACCCCCATACTTCGTTTTTCATAAGGATAGGGTTTCTTTAAGGACAAATCCTAAATCTCAATCAGTCTATTAATCTCCTAGTATTCTTCCCTAATTTTCAAAACAAAGGGGAATACAAGCTTCATTTGCTGGATGTCCACAGACTTTTATTTACATAGGACTAAACCCTTTTGTAAGTCTGATTAGCTATTTGTTTCCTTTGCCAGGCCCTTTTTGGGGAAACCAATTTTCAAAGGTGACTCTTGCTAGATGGATTTCACTTTGTATTTTGCAGGTGTACAAGGACCATGGATTACCAGAACCAGACAGGGTTCTTGCTCATTCTGCTCGTTCTATGGTTACTTCTGCTGCTTTCTGATCCAGAATTTTTCTGGGTGACATTTATTCAGCAGCTACTTGGGCTTCCTCTCGCACTTCTATTACTCATAAGTTGGACATGGTATCTAGAGGAAGGACTTCTTTTGGTTCTGCAGTGCTCCGGAATATCCTTCTATAAGGGCCTCCCAAGGTCTTTGGTAGCTGGGGACTGTGTCCCACAGGTTGACCAAATGAAGTTAACTACTTCAGATAAAGATGTTATGTACTCACCATAACATTCCATCTGAGTAGTTGGACTTCATTTGTCATCAACCTTCCCCCCCTGACCTTAATGGTTTACTATAGTCCTTGGACTCAGACTTACTGGATTTTGAGCATAGTCTGTGTGACCAGGTCAGGTTATGTCTTGGGTTGACGTGTGTCACGTTGTGGGTGGCAAACTCGATCTGAAGGTTGGAAGGAGGTTGCAGTGTAGTATGGGTAAGGGGGAGGAGCTAGGATCTTGGCTTGGAAAGCTGCCGGCTTGGATCCATATCGGATCTGAAACCCACAGGTTGATGACAAATGAAGTCAAACTACTCAGATGGAACGTTATGGTGAGTACATGACGTTTTATCTCTCCCTCCTGACATCCCTGAGATTGAGTACACCATGCTGTTAAAAAGCTGTGTTGAGTATTTGGGGAAACTCTTTGTCCATTCCCCTGCTTATTCGATTGGGGATAGGGAATCCTCCAGTGTGCCCCACCACCAACCTAGAATACTTAGTTTCCTCCCTGACCTCACAGTTTTGGCTGCAGTTCAGAGTTGCTGAGTTTTGATCCTTCTAACATTTGTTTTGATGCTTGAGCCTGTGTTCTATATTGCTGTGATATTGATGTTTCGACTGCCCACTCAGCACTGATATTGACACCGTCACTACTGGATCCATTGTTTTCACTGCCAATGTTTGGCTTGGAATGTCAGCATCATTGTTGCAGGTTCTTTAAAACTTTTGCATCAGTCCTGATGTGTCCAGACCTGGGGTTTGTAGCATTTATCCATCCCTCAGTATCAAAGTGATTGTCTGAACCAAAATTCTAATGACATTGGTTCCTCAGTCCCAGCACCTTATTCCCACTTCCCTGTCTGTGTTAGTGTTAAACTTTGATCCCTGCCTTGTGTCCAGGCTCAACATTTTGTGGGGCAACCTTCTACTGCAGTGCAATATGAGCGCCTTTTCTTTGGGTTTTCCCTTTTTGAACATCCAAAAATTCTGATGAGTTCACAGTGAGAGAGGAAGCAACCTGGTCCCCTCCTCTGAGTCACCTACATCTGATATAGATGATGGAGGATGCAGGTTTACCAACATTCTCCATTAGAGGACCCCAGGATTTGCCAAATTTGTCTGTTGTGGCATCCCAACAGAGGCTGCCAGGATTCCCATTCCTGGATATCTGCCTCTTAGCTGTACTCAGAGGTTATGTTTACTTAAAATAGTCTCTGATCTCATTTTACTCTCTAGGCATTGCATTCAGCATTGCTGAGGTGCAGTTGGATGCCTTCCAAATGCTCATGTTCATTAGTAGCAGCTCGGATTTACTTGCCTGCAGATCACATCAACAGTGGCCAGTTTACACTCATTGAAACATGGGGTTTCTATGATCCTCGTATCTCAAAATGTTTCTGGAATTCTGTTCATCTCTGTTTCAGAATGAAGGGTCTTATGGCATCACTAGCGTCTACTGTGCCACATGCCAGGTTGTACATTGCAGGACTGGTGGTCCTAGATTTTTGATCCATTATCTCTTCTCATTTAAATATCAGAGGTATACAGGATAGCTCTGCTGTGGTGGATGTACCTTCCAACTTTATATAAAAGGAACGCGTTTCTCTTAACCACTTCATTTGATGCAGTCACTGCATGAGCCCTAGAGTGAGAAGTTTAAGTGTGAGAATGTTTCATTTTGTATGGGTTTCTTCAGAGGCCAAACTTCAAATCAGCATCTTGGTTTAGAAGGTAGCCCTTGCCCAGCAGGCCTTCCATTCCCAGAGATGTGATGGTAATCTATTCGAACAGCATGCCAAATGTGTGGTCCTTAAACAGGGAGGAACCTAACACATAGATTGCTTTGAGATGGCACGAGAGTATGGCAATGTGATATGCTGTCAGAGCATTTTCTAGTAGCTAGTCGTATTCCAGGAGAGGTCATTTCTCTGTCAGACAAAACTCATTTGCTGTCTACTGATTCCCCATGAGTGATTTATCATCCCCTAGGCAGCTTGGAAACTACTCAGATGCCAGGGCAAGTATTGCTGCAAATTGTGTCCTTAAGAGAAACCTATAACTTACAAAATAAGTTACCTGTTTATCTTGAGCCACAGCCAACAAAATAGCCTTTTCTCAACCCTTGTTCCATCCGTATCTCAGTAACTTGTGCAGAATTATGATTCCAGACTCCACTTCTCTTCCATCAAAGTGAACCTAATTGTCTTTTTTTTATTAAAGCCTCAACTCTTCATTTTTAACTTTGCTATAAGTTTGAATTTGGCAGCCTTTAACTTATTTTATTCTTGTTGATGATCCCTTGTATATGTTCATTTGGTACTTCCTAGGCTGTTCATCTATGATGATCTGAAGAAGCCTAGCCTTGCGTTCCCATAAAAATGTTTAACCGTTATATTTTGCAATATAAATGTCCAAAGATGGGCCAAACAAGTATATGTTGGTGCATTTACATGTTCCCCCTGTCAGTGAGGGCCAGGGGTGAATTTGTGGTTACCCATTCATTCATTCATTCATTCATTCATTCATTCATTCATTCATTCATTCAGATTCTTTGAATAGAGTAAGAGAAGTGCTGTGCTTTAAGTATCTTAAAACACTATTCTATAGAAGAGATATTCTCTGTGATACAAAACATGCTAGAGAGGTAGGTGTGTTAATGTTGCAAGAAAGATTGATGTCCCTGTTGGGTATTTGATTCCATTAGCCTTGCAAATGTGTAATGGGTTTGATAGAACAGGGTTTGTTGAGGCTATATATGGTAGGCAGAGATTGTTACTACTCAGCTTGTATGATACAAGGAGGAGAGGCAAGGCTTTGAGTCAGTTTGCATAGTTTTTATGTTGCCAGCTTTTTTTTTCTAAAGTGAAAGCATCATGGTCATCAGAGGTATAACAAATATTTGGATAGGTATATTTTGAAAGAGACATTGCACCCACTGATCAGCCTAATGAGTCCAAGTTCAGTGGAACTATTAATATCCCTAGATCTGGACATCATACCTTTAGATATAAGCTATGCAATTTAAAAGGACTTTCAGCAGTGAATATGTGGTGATCTAAAGGCAGTTCACTGTCTACCTGGGTTCCCAGATCTCAAACTATGGCATTGGTTTTCAAGGGGGAGTTGTCAGTGTGATCGTTACAAGGAGAGTTACACTTTTCAAAGGATACATTTATATGTTTCTTGACATTTTGATTTAGTCTTTGGTTTTGATGCTGTTTGAGATAGGCCCTCGTAGGGCTGTGGTATCTTCTTGGGAGTTTATGATGGTACCAAGTTTGTAGTCACCTGCAAGCTTGGTCAGCTAGAAACCCTAAACATTGACTTTGACCTCCAAGAGGTAATTGCCATAGAGGTGTGCCCCAGGGAATGAACCATGGGGCACTCTACCAGTGACAGGTCTTTTGAAGAGGTAGAACTGACAACATTTACATACTGGGTCCTTTTTTGTGAGCCAGTTTACTATCCAGTGAGTTGCACAAGAATTAACATTTAACAGGCAAAGTTTGTCTGTGATGCTCAACTGTAGGATAGTGTCAGATGCCTTTGCAAGGTCCAGATATGCGGTGTGTACTGATTTGCCCTCGTCCATTGCCTCAGTGATTTATTTGAAGAAGTCAAGCAGATTAAGCAAGCAGGACCTGTCCTTGACGGATGCGTGCTGAGATGGGTCAAAAGTTTATAGGGTACTTGCATCTATTTGTTAGTTCCATAGTAATCCTTTCTATAACTTTACAGAAAAGACTAGTCAGACTTATGGGTCTATAATTGCTCTGGTCTGTTGAAGCTCCACGTTTCTCCAAGAGAATGACTTGCTGCGCCACATTCATCTGGCACAAAGCCTGTTTGGAGGCTAATATTGAATGGCTTGTACAGTGGGTCCAAGAAGCCATTCTTGATTTATCAGTATCTCTATCGCTGTGTATGGTTAAGCATGAGTGTTTTTAGCTTCTTGAGAGTTGATTTATTTTTCTATTGCAATGAGTTGTTTTTTTTTTTTTATTATTATTATTATTATTATTATTATTATTATTATTATTATTATAAAGCATGTTTGTATTAGGATGTAACTTCTGGTAAGCTGTGAGAAAAGTCCAGCTTTGACAAACACACTAAATTTTGATGAAGCCCTCTAGTAGGCTTCTGAACCCTCTTATACAGAGAAGAATACAACTAATGGAAGACCTGAATTTTTGTGGTGTCCTAAACTTTTTAGCTTTACTTTTCTTTCCACTGTTTATTACCAGATGTTTTTGACTAATTGGAGTTATCGAACTGCATTTATTTCGTGGTCCTTTTAGCTTGCTCTGCATTACATTCCAACATAATTATGATATTGAATTCATATTCCTTTATAATCTCATCTACTCAAAGGCTTTGTTGCATCAGAAGTTTCCTATTCACATTCCCCTTGACAGACCCTAGTGTATTTTTTCAAAACTTTTATCAGAGAGTTTTTAAAATGAGTACATTTTTGTTGTTTGGGTCACTTCAGGTATTTATTCAAGACCCTGTACCTTGACAAAAGTCTAACTGAGCACTTTAAAATGATTAAAATGATTCTTTATACTCTCTTTAGTGTTAGCCTGGATGTGAAGGCTGCTAGCCCAGCTAGATAGAAATTTGTAAATAATCCTTTGTCATTTGTAAATATTAATATGATCTATAGGCTTGATTTACAAATGTAAGAAAACTGTAATCTGCTGAGCTTTAAAGATGTAACCACAGTGCACCCTGCTGGAAGGGAGCAGAGGTATGTGTAAACTGTGTGCCAATGGAGATGTATGTTTTCATGGTAGAAACTGGAACATAGAGTTAACTTGCAAACTCTGAAAAAATAATTAAAGAATTTTAGAACTCTGTGTTCTCAGCTGGAGAGACAGAATGTCTACAGCTGAAGTTTCATTCCATTGTCTGGAAACAGAGGTAATTACAGGTTTCCATGGTAATTGTTTTATGACTTTTCAGTTTTAGGTAAGCTTCTAAGAGAGAATTGTCAGCTTCTGAGAGATGAGTATGTTTAACAGAGACTTCTTAAACTTTAAATTTCTGTTATTCTGGGAACTAAATCAGAGGTGACAAGATTGATGCAATCTTAGATTATTCAGCAGTAATGTGTATTAATTTAAGAACTATCTGAGAGAGATTGTGCAGTTTGTATTTGTTTCTGAACCTGAACACATCAATTAGAATGTAATTTCTCTTAGCGATAGGAAATAGTAAGATTAGCCTAGCTATTTTCTATATTTGGGAGACTGTCCTACAATGTTGTTTTAACATGTTTCCAGTGAATCTGAACTCTATTGTCACTGTGTTGAGTTAATAAGTATGTCTTCTGCTTTTATTATTTATTAAATATATTTAAACATCTTAGTTGTGGCTGGTTTTGTTTGAGATATTTAAGCTCTTAGAGTATGTGCATGTATTTGGTAGTATTGTACAAGCCACTCCTAAATAGCCTTACTCTTGGGCACACTTACCATTTGGATAATAGTAACATTGCACAGTAAAATTAGACACCCTTTGGTAAGGGCCTTTATAGTAGCTGATAAGGTGATTGGTGGCAGTCGATACTACCTTATAGTCTGGGCAGAAGGGGGCATACCTAGTGAATTGTGCTAGCCTTCCCCAGGAGTGTGTGTGTTTGTATATAAATCAAATCTCAAAGTGTGTGCATGTCAACTACTTGGGCAGGGGCACAAAGCGCTGGTTGGACAGAGAGGATGCTACAGGTTTTGATTTGACCACTCGTCTGAGATCTGAACCCTATAGCTGTGCCAGTGGGAAGTCTTATTGGGGATCTGGAGAGAAAGGGAGAAATCAGCCCCAGGCCGACTGTGATCTCTGTGTGCTCTTAAGGGAAATTGTACTTTACTGTTCATCCTCCCAATGTGCACGTCCCTCATTGGTGTTGGTAGGGAGGATCGAAGCTCCTTGATTACTGAGCCAGGGCAGGGGTGTCACATAGGCCTTCTTGAATCAATGGGAAATTGTAAAGGCAATGAGTGGTTATACAACAGCATAGGGAAGGTATTCTAACTTGTCCATCAAACATTTTCCTTGGTGCAGAAGATTTTGCTCACTGTAGCCAGGGATTTTGTGGTAAGTGGACACAGACACACACACACCTTTTTTTGTTGACTACAACTGTCAGCAGAGAAAGGATCGTGGGCCATCTTTTACATCAGCTGTCAATTAGACCAGGTTCCTGTATTTGGCCCACATTATTGTACCCGTCTTCCTGAAATACTATCCATTCTTTTAACATACGTGTAATATCTGCTAGAGAAATGGCAGGGGAAAACATACACATTTATAAGAGTTATAAGCTACCCTTCAGATATGCCTTACTAATAAGTCTGCCTTCTTGGTTTGCTGAGGACTGTATAAAGAAGGGAGAGCAGTGTACACTTTCTCTCCCAGAGTAGGATATAAACCCATTTTTAATAACCAAATTTATTTATATTTAATTGTCTTTGTCACTCAGATGCTTTTTCTGAAGTAAAATCAAATCCATATGAAGCTTTCGCAAATAAGTGAAGACCCTTGAATGTTTAATAGCACACACACACCAGCCTTTTAATATTCCAGGATATAACTTTCATTACAGTTTGTAAAAGAAGATACACACACACTGCTGTCAGATGATACCTGCAGCCTCTTTGGTGGAGCATCTGTACAGCTCATTGTCTTGTGTTATTATTCAAATGGAATCTATTGGAATCCCAAACGGCAAATATGAAAGTAGTATTGATGTATGTTAGTGACGCCAGCCATAAAACAGAATAAGCATCATAAACCCAAAGAACTATGTAGAGAAAGAAAAAAGAGGGGAAGTGGTCTGTGACCTGTAATAGCACTTTCAAATAGTTGAGCTTTGAGAAATACCTTCTTGAAATCCCCTAAACATTAAATTCCACTGCCAGCAAGCTAAATAGCCTACTAGATGCTTCAAATGTCACATCATTTAAGCCACATATCTTGTGAATGTTGTACTTTTCATCATCACTTATCAGAGGGAAGATCAATTTAGAGCATTCCTTTTGGAGATATTAACCTCATACCTCTTTACCATATGCCCTTCAGTCACCTAAAAGACATTTAACTTTTCAGGTAAGTGAAATACCTTTAGAATCCATTAGAGTATATTCAGACCATTGAATCTTGACAGTTGCTGTACAACTCTCCCCCAACAGAAGCAGCATACTTGCACATTTGCCTTTATACTGGTGAGCCCATATAATCAAAGCATAGCAAGTGTTTCAGCATTTTAACATAAATACTTCAGGTAATTGTTCTCTACCCCTTACATCAAGAGGTATCACAAAGAGGCACCATCCCTTTCTCATTTCTGATGCAATTTAATGCCACTTAATATTTTTAGGTAATTAATTCCTCCTGTCCCCTACCAATCCAAGAAGCGAGAGAAGAGGGAAGAACCACCCCCCCATTCAGCTTTTTACAAAGCAACAATGTTTCTAAACCTTTGTATAAGAGCAAATTTAATAAACGCACAAAGGTATCTTAATTCCTGTTCAAATCTCTAGTCCTTTGCACTGGTTTGAGGCTTAGTTTATAAATACAAATATAGATATATATATATATATATATATATATATATATATGTAATTTTTTTTGTCCTATACAGTTAACTCCATGATGGTAAAACAAGAAAGCTACCAAAGTTAAACATATATGACTACGTTTATAGAGTACCATTAGTGCATTTTTTTTTATCCCTCTCTGTTTGAGGCTTCAGTGGCACTCATATTAGCTATTGTTTTTACTGGGCGTGTATTCTGCTCTCAATTGGTCCTATACTTTTTTTCCTGAAAACTGAAGTGAGCTTGACACTAGGTGCCCCTTGGATACTGCATTTCCCCCAGATGAATGTAGTCTTCCATGAGAAACCATTCACCTCATCTACAAATAAATTGCCATTTAGGAGTAGCTGCTTCAAGCTACAATTCTCTTCCAAGGAGAGAGATGTAGCTGGCTTTCCTAGCCAAAAAAAAAAAAAATCTTATTTGGCCCAGGGTACATCCCTTTTGTCTTCAGTCTTTACTGCTGGTGTGCACTAATTACAGGCATAGTAAACACATTTCTTCTCTTCTGTTTGTCTGTAGAAATAATGTAAGAAGTCGTGATGCAGGGGTCCCCTATTTCTGTTGTTTTACCAGGTTTCCAAAGTAGGCATAAACCTACTCTCTAATAGCACAGGTGTGAGTTCTTACCAGGATTGGTGTTTGATGCTGCAAACAAGCAAATTCGGAGGCAAACAGCTGGTGAGCCAGTTCAAGTTTAATGTCTTCTAAAGGAATTTCTGTCCATTCATTTTGTTCTCCATAACCCTGAGGCAGTCTGTGACCTCTACATTTATGGGCACAACTGTGAAGCAGGATAGTTTTCTTCCTGATTCTTTCCTTGTAATCTGCTTGCTTCCACTAAGTCAAGCCTCGATTTCCACAGCCATGTGGTGGGATACTTCTGACAGTGTTTAATCAACTTGCAACAGGTGGTCTGAGTGCACAGTAATGGCTTACTCAGTCTTACTTTGCCGCACAACTTCTAGTTCATGAAGTTGGTGTTGATCCTTTGGAGCTCCACTAATTATGTGAAACTGCTGATCATTATCTTTCATTGTAGTACCGTGAGATTCGAAGCTTCCTTGAACTGAACTAGCCATTTTTAATTTTTCCAGTCACCTGATCTCTCACTCCCTGTGCTTGCTGTCCCTGAGATAGAGGCCTTTCCTCTTTGTTTTCTTTAGTCATGTACTCACCTTTAATTCTACTGCAGAAAGCGTATTTTTAGTATTCAAGGCTAGCTACTGACCAGATGATATATACAAAGCAACTGGAAAGGGGAAAGCCAATAAGCAGTATTAGAGGGAAGTCTATGCCATAATTGGCCATGAACAGAAATTCACAGTTTTTGATCTTAAACCAGTAAAGCCTTTCTGTGGTTCGAATTTGATACTTTCTGAGACTGCCTGACTGCACATGTACAAATTGTCTGTACTTGTATATTCGTTTTATTTGAATTTGTTAAACTGGGCAGAAGACTGATCTCTTGGACAATTTTCAAATTCAGACTGGGTTGAGACAGAAACAAGACAGTTGCAGTTTGCACATATTGGTTGGTAACACTTATTTTAATCCTTATAGGTTGCAACTAGGCTGACTGCCCTCATGAGCCATTTTAATCCTAACCAGTTACCCCATATGAGAATCAAACCCTGCACCTTGTGCTTGTAAGGTAAACACCTTAACCATTATGCCAGTCTCCCATGAGAATACAAGTTACAGTTATAACCTATTTTTGTGTAATAATTGCATACAAAACAAAGTTAATGACATTGAGCTTATACGCTGTATAAGAAAAAACTGTATATAAAAAACAAAGGTGGGGGTGGTAACAAAAGAGAATATACTTAACAGGTTGTGTTAGCCTTGAGAGACTAGGGCAAGTGTATTTCTGAAGTTTCTGAAAAAGGGAAGAAGGGAGTACAAAAGGGAGTACAAAAGGATATCCTTAGAAATGCTGTCACCCAGGAGAGACTGGGGATAGTTTGTGTAGAGTCTGTGTACATTATGAACCGTCTATATCAGGGGTGTTCAACCTGTTTGGTTCACGGGCCACTTACCATACAGTCCAGGGGCGACATACCATTCTTGGCAAGGTTTGGGGAAGGTGCATTACCATAACCAGCATGTAGCTGTCCATTCAAGACAGCTTGTTGTAGGACATGCTGAGGGCCAGATGAAATGGTTTGGTGAACCAGATTTTGGCCCTTTGGATACCTATTAGACACCCCTGGTCTATACAGTTAAAAAGGGAAGAAAGAAAAGGAAAATAATCCCCCTTTCTTTTTTTCCCCCTTTTGCCTTTTTGTGAATAGCTCCCCACTACTAACTAAAATTATCTGAGTTTTGAAAGAGAAAAAGGGGGGGAGTTTATGTTGTGAAGATTGGGTAGAGATGGGTGAAGGCTGCCAGCCTAGCCAAATAGAATTTGATACATAATTCTGGCATTTGTAAACATAAATGTGAAATACAGGCTTGTTTCTTAAATGAAAGACAAATACTTTAAAATGTTGAACTTCAAGGTTGTAGCAACATTGCCATCTGCTGTAAGGAAAACTAAGTCAAGCATTTCATATATTTCTTTTGAAGTTAAAATTATTTCAAATCTATCCTTTGATCTGTAGAGTTCGGAGTCCATCTGTGTGAGCTAGCACATTCTTTCTATTGTTTTAACTTAAGGAATAATTACTAGAATTTACATGTGGAATGTCCTTTATTGCTCTAATTGTAAAAGAATGTAAATGCA
The DNA here is from genome assembly GCF_019279795.1 of Protopterus annectens. Taxonomy (NCBI): domain Eukaryota; kingdom Metazoa; phylum Chordata; order Ceratodontiformes; family Protopteridae; genus Protopterus; species Protopterus annectens. The sequence continues at coordinate 218,707,004 of NC_056732.1, read as the reverse complement.
GTTTGTGTGTCCTGGGTACCAGGAAGGTGTAAAAGATGATGCAATGTTTAGCAGAACTGCAGTTTCAATTTAAACAATGAGAACCAGACATTAAACATTTTGATCTTGGACATCTAAGTCAGCACTGCCTGTCTTAAGTAAGTTATTTTAGAAGTATGTTTTCTTGTAGCAATAGCTAGGAATTAGAAAAAGATTAGTGTTTTTCTGTTATGTCAGAACTGTACTACTGAATTATTTTAAGTTTCTGTGTGATCTGTGAACTCTTGAATGGCACTGTGGTGTAGTAGTATTGTGATGTCCTTCAAGGATGCATCTGCAGTCCTAACAAATGGGTTGTCCTGTCGTCAGGCAGCCCCTCGGTCTGCCGGATTCCAAAGTCTGGGTCTGGCCTCGGCTGGTGTCGCACTTCACCCGACGTCATCTCTGCTGGTCTTCGGGTATAACGGCATCAGCCAACGCCATTTTTCTCAGTCTTTCTTGCCGCGTGGCGCCCGAAGCAGAAGCTGTTCGCAAGTGCCGGTCAGATCCAGAGATTACTACTACCGAATACTACTCAAGACTTCTAAAAGCTAAGTACCCGTTGGGGACTCTTTCTTGCCTCAGCCGATGTCAGAAAAAGTAAATAACTGTTTAACTTGTGGGAAACAAATACCTCATAAAGATTTCCACTCTTACTGCTTACCTTGTTTAGGCCCAGACCACGACGTAGCAGCCTGTTTAGCCTGTGCTTCCTTCAACCGACGAACGCTTAGGCGTCGGTCGGAGTTTGCTGAACAGTTTTTCGCTCAGATTTTGCGTACATTATGCCGCCGGATCCTCCGACTTCTCAAATTGTTAAGAAACACAAAGAAAAAGACCGACACTCGCGGTCCGCGGTTTCGGCCGAAACCATGGTTAAGCAAACCGCGAGTGTCTCGGTTTTGGCCGAAACCGAGCAAACGGGTCAATCTTCAGCAGAATCCATGACTACTACCGAGGCTCCTGCTACCCTAGTTGAATCGGCCTCTGAAGTTTTGCCTACTAATGTGGTTCCTCTAGAATTATCGGACACCATCCCTTTGGATGTCTCTACCCCAGCACGTGGTGCTGCTAGGCCTCCTGCAGCCATGTCTATAAAGGCCTTTGCCATGGCTAAAGCAGCCAAAACTGCTAAATCAGTGCCTGTTAAGCCCCCCTCACACAGGCCCAGTTCCACTTCACAAATGCTTACTCTGGCAGAGGATCTCATCTCTTTAATAAGGGGATCCCAATCTCACCCAGACAGGGCCTCTCAGCCTCCAGAAAAGAGACCTAGAGCACAGCCCCCTGAGCCAGTGTCCTCAGATGATTCTTCTGATGACTCAGACATTACAGACCATCCAGAGGCTCCTTTTTCTACTTATGAAGATTCTGATGCTGAAGAATCTATTCCTTCTGCCTCTCCACCAGAGGAATTTTCCTTTGGGGAAACCTTACATGCCATGAGAGAGCAATTCCAATGGCAGGGACAAGATTTCTCAGATTCAAGAAAAAGGCTTAGGACCTTTCTACATTTACCACAACATAGGCCCTTAGCTATACCTCCAGTTCTACCTGTTGTGGATGATGCATTTAATGATGTTTGCACTGCTCCTGATACTTTACCTCCAGCCCCTGCCAAGCCTGATAGGTTTTACAGGGTACCGGACACTCATCACCACCTATACAAGGCTCCTCTTGCAGATCCTGAGACTATCTCCCAGGGGCCTAAGGCAGTAGCTTCGACCTCAACAAAAAACCCTCTCCCTTCTGAAAGGGAATCCAGGTCTTTAGAGAGATGGGGTAAAAAAGTTTACACCTCTGCTACTCTCTCAGCTAGAGCTTTGAACTGTCAGTTTCATATGATCCAATACCAAGAGTTTATGCTTGATCAGTTAACTAAGAAACTGTCCTCTGATGATTCCTTAGATAAGAAATATGTTTTAGAAATGGTGAATAACATTCAGCAGGTTAGTAACCATTCTTTAAAATGTGGCTATGATGCACTGGAGGCTTCATTTAGATCAGCCATGACTGGCACAGTTATAAGAAGGCATGCATGGTTGAAAGAACAGGTCTTGCCGGATCATGTTAAAGCAAAGCTATTAGATGCTCCTATGGATAAGGCCAGTCTATTTGGTTCTCCTGCCCAGCAAGTAATGAAGAAAATGGAAGAGAAGGCAAAATCTGTACAAACAGTTAAAGATTTCTTACAGGTTCAGCCCCAAGGTTTAGCAGGAACTGGCCTTCCAAAATTGGTCCTTTCCAGACTCCTCTAAATCTCAGAGAGGCAGGAATAGACGTTCCAGAGGCAGAAATCAATCCAGAGGAGGTGCCTACAGAGGACGCCAGTGGCAAGGCAATAACCAACGAGGCACAGACACAACCACTGCCACTGCAACAGGACAATCACAGTGACTTGGCTCTGACACCGCCTACCAGGGAACAAATAGCAGCACCCTTAGGCGGAAAGTTAGCCTTATTTTCAAAAAATTGGCACTATATCACAAGAGACAAGTGGATTTTGCAGACTATAGACCAAGGCTACAGGTTTCATTTCCACACCTTACCAGTAAAAAGAGGAATGCCAAACCTACCTCCAAATCAGAAAACAGAAGCTCTAAAGCAGATAGCTCAATTGACAAAGATGAGAGCTGTGGAAAGGGTACCACCAACAGAACAGGGCAAAGGATTCTACTCCAGACTCTTCCTAGTACCAAGAAAAGAGAAAAGTTGGAGACCTATTCTCGACCTGTCCACTTTAAACACATTCATCATTGTTCCCAAATTCAAAATGCTGACCCTACAGCAACTTCTTCCCATGCTGGGCAAGGAGTGTTGGCTGGTAACTCTAGATCTCAAGGAGGCATACCTGCACGTCCCCATACGACCAAATTGCAGAAGATACCTCAGATTTCTTGCAGGATCAGAGCATTATCAATTCTCAGCATTGCCCTTTGGCTTATCTACTGCGCCCAGAGTATTCACAAAATGCCTGGCATCAGTAATCGCTCTTTGCAGGCTACAGGGAATCCAAATTTATCCATACCTGGACGACTGCCTGATACAAGCGGACAACAAAAGCAAGCTGACAAAAGACTTACAAAGAGTCATTTGCTTACTACAAGCCCTGGGATACACAGTCAATTTAAAAAAGTCAAGACTGATACCATCCCAAACAAGAACATTCTTGGGTGCAGAATTGGACACAGTAAAACAGATGGCATTCCTAACTGCAGAAAAGCAAGAACAACTCCCTCTTTACTTCTTGGCATTAACAAAGCAGAACAAACTAACAGCAAGGAAAGTACTGCAGGCCTTGGGCTTCATGGCATCATGCATAATCCTGGTCCCCATGCCAGACTGCATATGAGAAAGCTACAGTGGTACCTAAAGAATTTATGGTCTCAACACAGGCACAGCTTAGAAACCGAAATACCACTAATCCCATGCCTGAAACAAGAGTTCCTATGGTGGGCTCAAGCATGCCAGTCAAACCCAGGCTTGCCCTTCCACAACCTTCAAGCAAGCCAAACCATCACAACGGACGCCTCAGACCTAGGTTGTGGGGCCCACATGCTGGACAAATGCATACAAGGATTATGGACTCCAGATCAACTGCACCTGCACATAAATCAAAAAGAAATGCTGGCAGTAAAACTAGCAATCCAGAATTTCAGACCATTCCTCAAAGAAGGCCATTTAATGATAAGGACAGACAACACCACAGTCATGTGGTACATCAACAAACAGGGAGGCACTCATTCATACCCCCTATGCCGAATGACTCTGGACCTATGGAATATGGCTCTGAGCTACAACATTCAGTTACAGGCAATATTTGTACCGGGAAAAGAAAACATCCTAGCAGACATGTTAAGCAGAACTACCTCGGATGCTCACGAATGGATGCTACACCCGGACATCTTCAAGGCCATCACACAGAAATGGGGAATGCCACAAATAGACCTATTCGCATCCCCACTCAATCACCAGCTCAAGAAATTCTGCACAAGGACATACCACCCACTTGCATGGAAGGTGGACTCTCTATCCTTCAGTTGGAAAGGCCTGACAGCATATGCATTTCCACCTCTTCCTTTGATGCACAAGGTACTACTGAAAATCAGAGGAGCGTCCAAGGATAATTCTGATAGCTCCAAATTGGCCAAGACAACACTGGTACCCATTGCTGAGGAGCATGTCTCGGGGGAGAACGTGGACACTACCCCTGATGCCTTTGATGTTAACTCAGAACGACTACAACATCATGCATCCAAACCTAAAAACTCTGCAACTGACTGCCTGGAACATTACATAACAGCAACTAACCCAGATTTATCCCAAAGGGTTAAAGACATTATCCTTGAGGCCCGCAGACCTTCTACAAGAAGGAACTATGCAGGAAATGGAAAAGGTTTGTCATTTGGAGTACTGAAAGAGGAAAAGATGTGTCAAAGATAGATATTGCCAACATCCTGGAGTATTTGGCAGAGCTTCTCCATACAGGCCTGTCCTATTCCTCCATCAAGATACATGCATCAGCTATTTCTGCAGAATACAGCTTGATCCCCTGTCTTCTCACATCCTCTACTCAGGCAGTTCCTCAGAGGAATCAAGAATGTAAAACCTCCTAGGAAACCACCATTACCAGCATGGGACTTGAATGTGCTAGAAAAATTGACACTCCCTCCATTCGAACCAGCCGCAACAGCAGATCTTCAACACCTATCCTGGAAAACTGCTTTCCTACTGGCAATTATTTCAGCAAGAAGGGTTTCGGAACTACAGGCCTTAATGGCAGTACAACCCTTCCTAATCTTCCATCAAGATAGAGTATCCATGAGAACTAATCCTACATTTATGCCTAAGGTGGTATCCAGAGTGTCTCTAAACCAGGCAATCCACCTACCTACCTTCTTTCCCAATCCACAGAACAGGGGGGAAAGACTGCTGCATACCTTGGATGTACATAGACAGTTGCGCTACTACCTGGACAGAACCAAGGGCAATAGAAAAACTGACCAGCTTCTAGTAGCTTATGCAACAGGAAGGGAAGGAAAAGCAATTTCCAAACAGACAATCTCCAAGTGGATAGGAAATTGCATAAGATTCTGTTACTCCTATCATGGAAAGCAAATTCCACAGAACATAAGACCTCACTCTACAAGGGCTACAGCCACTACCACAGCTTTCTTACGAGGAGTGGCTACCAAGGACATTATTGAGGCGCTACTTGGACCTCCGTGCATACATTTGCCAAGCATTACAACTTACCTCTATACTCTAGATCCCGAGCAGGGTTTGCCACTGCTGTATTGCAAGGGATCCTAACTACACCATAATTCTTCTTCCTCCTCGCCTAGTTTGGCTATGGTATTCTACCCATTTGTTAGGACTGCAGATGCATCCTTGAAGGACATAGTACAGTTTTGTACCTACCATAAATGTAGATGTCCGAACAGGATAGCATCTGCAGTCAGGATTACCCACCCTCCTTCCCTCTGTGGTACTCCTAGGGTATTTACCCTCCTAATAGCTAGCTGGGGGGGATCTCTTATGGTGTATTTGTTTGTATATATGTACATACATGCTTATTTTTTGTGTTTGCCTACTATTTTTTTTTGGAAACATTGGCATTTACCCAAAATTTAGTTTTCCAAGAGGGCAACTGGCATCTGGGGCAAGAAACACTGAGGAAAATGGCGTCGGCTGATGCCTTTATACCCAAAGACCAGCAGAGATGACGTCGGGTGAAGTGCGACACCAGCCGAGGCCAGACCCAGACTTTGGAATCCGGCCGACCGAGGGGCTGCCTGACGACAGGACAACCCATTTGTTAGGACTGCAGATGCTATCCTGTTCGGACATCTACATTTATGGTAGGTACAAAACTGTACTTTATTTTTCGTATTTATTATTAAATATTTTTAAACCCTTTTCAACTGTGGTTGGTTTATGTAGAGATAAATTAAGCTCTAGAGTACATTGCATGCTTAGAAGTGATCCTGTAATAAGCCTTGATTGCTTCATTTGCACTACTATTGGATAATAATATTACACAGTAATAATTGGGCACCCCGTTTAAGGATCTTTGGGTAAATGATAATTAGCTGGTGGTGGCTGGAATTACTACCGTTCAGTCTGGACATATGGAGAATCTGTGTCAGCCTTTCCTAGGAGTGTCTGTGAAGTTGTATAAATGTGTGTGTGTGTGTGTGTGTGTGTGTGTGTGTGTGTGTGTGTGTGTGTCTGTCAGCTACTTGGGCAGGGACACAAAGCAGATAGGTAGGTACTAGGCTATTGGCCCTAGGGCCTATATAAGCCTAGCCAAACGGTACCCTGGCATTTGCCGCCCAAGAAAATTATTACTGGGTACTGGAGGTTTTAGCTTGCCAGTTAGGCTGAGATGTGGACCCCATAGCTGTGCCAGTGGGGAGTCTTATTAGGGACCTGGGGACAAGGGAGCGACCAGCCCCAGACTGACTGTGATCTCTGTGTGTTCTTAAGGGAACCTGTTTTTGTTTTGTTTCTACAAATGTTTGTTTTTGCTGGCATTGAATTGTTCTTAAGGGAAATTGCACTTTACTGTGTGTATTTGTTATCCTTTCCTCATATATGAGACGCCCTCTCTGGTGTTAGTGGTGAGGATTGAGGCTCCTTGATTGCTGGGCCAGGGCACGGGCGTCAGATGTGTTTGGCAGTGGTTGGGATATCTACCTCACATATTAATTGTGGTTTGCAGTTGTTGGCATATCTACATCACATATTAATTAGTTGGCAAATACAAATTGGCGTGTAGTGGTGTGGGTAGAGTGAATCCTGTAGCTTATGTACAGTGATCTCTGAATGTGTTTTGTACTCTAAAACAGCCACGCAGTGAATACTCAGAGTTCAGATCACAATTGTTTTATTTCTTTTGTTAGCTTAGTCAGTCAGGGTGAGCAGGCAGCATGTCAGCAGGGGAGCATGGAAAGCTGACAAGGAGCCCAGCTGGTGGAGATGTGCCAGGCTAGGGGACTGGTGCATGGAAACCTGACTAAGGCAGACCTGATTGCAGCCTTGGTTACAGCTGCATCAGAAAACAGCATCCAGGAGGAAAAGCAGACTGGCAGTGGAGATGCAGTATCCTCGGAGAATGGACAGCTCAACCTTTCTGCAGTGGACTTAAAAATCCAGCTGGAGCTAAAGAGACTTGAGTTGTAGGTCAGGCATTTGGAGGTAGAGGCCGAGGATAAAGAACGTCAGAGGAGGCATGAGAGGGAAATGCTGACTCTTCACCAGAGTCATGGAGGTAATGGGGAAGGGAGTAACTGGACCCCAGATGCACAACAGGTCAGTAAATTTATTCCGTAAATTAAAGAGGGGATAATCTTGATAGTTTCATTCATATGTTTGAGAGGGTATGCAAACAGTATAGTGTTGACCAAAGGCTCTGGGTATGGTTCCTGACCCCCTTACTCCATGGGAAAGCTGTAACTTTTTTGTCAAAAATGCCTGACGCTGTGTGTTTTGATTTTACTGCTGTAAAAAAAAGTATTTTAGAATGTTTTAAGCTAACACCCGAAATGTATAGGAAAAGGTTTCGTGAGCATAGACGCAAAGCAGATGAAAGTGTGTGTGAATATGTTGCTGAACTGAATACTTCTTTTCATAGCTGGGTGGGTGGATGTCAGATTACCACTTTTGAAGGGCTGGCAGACCTTTTGGTGAGGGAACAAGCCCTTAGCACTTTGCCTGAGGACATGAGGATTTGTCTAGCTGATAAACAATGTGCTACTTCAGATGAGTTGGGGAAGAAGGGAGACCTATATCTGGCCAGCAGGGCAGCCCTGCACAGGAAGGGGGACCCCCAGTACTGCTCACGGGTCTAAAGGAACCCATGGTGGGCAGCAGAGACTGCCACAACAGAATCTGCCAATATCAGGGGAAGCCACGAGTCCAGGTACACATCCAGAGGAGCTAGGGTTTTGAATGCAAGCAGTGGGGCCATGTGGCATACAGGTGTCTATGAAGGCAAGGTGGGGAACCAACGGTGAGGGAGCTAGTAAGTGGGAAAGACAAAATGCCATTAGTAGGTTGTCTTGAGACAACAGGGGTACTAAACTACCAACCATCCTGCAGATGTCCTGAGAAGGAAGGATTTGGATGAGGCAGTACCATGTACTTTTGCGGTTACACACGGTAGGCTAGGAGGCAAGCATATGGGTCTGGTAGCCTGGGGAAGACCCAGACAGACTGCGTACTTGCAGCCAGGACTAGTGTAGTGAGGTGGTTACTTCAGGGAGGGAGCCACACTGTAGCAGTGAAAATTGAAGTTGAGGCAGAGCTGCTTGTGGGTAGTGATGTTCCCTTGGACAGGGTAACTGCAAAGGTAGAGGTGAGTAATAGTACCCAGGCTGACAGTGAGACACCACTGCCAGAGGATGCCAGACTTCCTGTGGAAGGGGAGTTGGGAATGGTTACAAGGAGAGAGTTGAGACAGGCTCAGCTCTCAGACCCTACATTGCAAGGCCTGAGGCAGGTAGCTAGGGAGGCACCTGATTTTCAAGGAAAGGGGGAATCTGTATACTGGGATAAAGGGTTACTATACAGAGAGTGGACCCCTGAGGGAGGGCTAGAAGGTGAGTGTGTTCAACAGTTGGTAGTGCCTAGAGCCTACCATCTGGCACTTCTAGCCATAGCCCATGATATTCCCTTTGCAGGTCATATGGACATAAAACGTACAAAGAGGCGTATTATGCGGAACCTTTGTTGGCCTGGAATTTCCAGAGATGTAACAGGGTACTGCAGGACCTGTGAGCAGTGCCAAAAGGTAGACAAGGCAGGAGACCAGGTGAGAGCTCCTTTGATGCCTTTGCCTGTGAATGAGGAGCCATTTCAGAGGGTAGCTATGGCTATTGTGGGTCCTCTGAGTACCCCATGTTCCACAGGGAAAAAGTATATCCTGGTGATAGTGGATTATGCTACACGATACCCTGAGACAGTGGCTTTGTTTACCATTGAGGCAGAGAAGGTGGCAAATGCTTTGTTAGAGATTTTCAGCAGGGTAGGTTTCCCAAATGAAATACTGACTGACCGAGGTCCCAGTTTCATGTGAGACCTGCTGGCTTGTCTGTGGAAGTCCTGTGGGGTGAAGCACATGAAGACCACTCCCTACCATCCCCAGACTAATGGCCTTGTTGAGAGGTTAAACTCTACAATCAAGTCCATGCTACGGGCATTTGCAGATCAGTTTCAGAGGGAGTGGGAAAAATATTTGCCCCATCTGTTTGCTTACAGAGAGGTTCTCCAGGAATCCACAGGTTTTTCATCCTTTGAGTTGCTGTATGGGCATAGAGTGAGGGTACCTCTAGATTTAATTCGAGATGAGTGGGAAAGTGAGTGCGAGTCTCACAAAGGAGTCTGTTGTGACATATGTCCTAAACCTCAGGACAAGGCTCAGGGAACTCATTGTCTTAGCCCAGGAGAACCTTGCAGAAACCCAACAACAGAAGGTGTGGTATGACAGGAATGCTCGAGCTAAAGTATGCTGTGGGGCAGCAGGAAATTGTTCTCATTCCTGTCGAACAGAACAAGCTGCAAGCAGCTTTGGAGGGACCCTACAAGGTGGTAAGAAAGGTAAGTGATTTTAACAACATGGTGGAACTGCTAGGCAGACAGCCGGGGCACAAATTGTACCATGTTAACATGATGAAACCTTACCATGAAAGTGAGGCCCTTGTGCTGAGCATTTGCAGTGGATTGCAGGAGGAGTCTGAGGGAGATCTTGGGACTGACATTCTCAGTGAGGCTCTGGCTGATACCTCAGTGGAAGGGGTAGCAATATCCCAGCAGCTATCTCCTACCCAGGTTCGAGAAATCCGAGCAGTGTTACAGGAATTTGGGGACATGTTCACTGGGAAACCAGGATGCACCCACCTGCACCAGGTGGATACAGGACCCGAAAGGCCTATTAGGCAGGCCCCTTATAGGGTGCCTGAGAGAGTCAGACAGACTCTGAGGGAAGAGGTACATGAGATGTTGGAACTAGGGGTGATTCAAGAGTCGAACAGCCCCTGAGCCTCCCCAGTAGTGCTGGTGCCAAAGAAGGATGGCAACACCAGGTTCTGTGTGGACTACAGGAAAATAAATAGTCGCACAGAGTCTGATGCTTAACCCATCCCTAGGACATATGAGGCCCTAGAGCAGCTGGGTGGAGCTAAGTATCTTGCAACCATTGATCTTACCAAGGGTTACTGGCAATTGCCTTTGACTTCCAGTGCTAGAGAGAGTTCAGCCTTTGTGACTCCTTTTGGCTTGTACGACTTCACAAAGATGCACTTTGGGATGAAGAATGCCACAGTGACTTTCCAGAGGCTGGTGGATAATATCCTAGCAGGAGCAGGGGAGTTTGCCTTTGCTTACCTAGATGATATTGCCATCTACAACCATTTCTGGCCAGAGCACCTTCAGCATGTCAGGGAGGTGCTGGGCAAACTACAGAGGGCAGGGTTGACCATTAAGCCGAGCAAATGTCAGGTGGGAATAGGAGAGGTCTCCTACCTAGGACATAGAGTGGGGAGTGGTAAGATAAGGCCAGAACCTGCCAAAGTGGAAGCCATTCAGGCATGGCCTGCACCTGTTACTAAAAAGCATGTTGAGGGCATTTTTAGGGACAGCAGGGTACTACAGAAAGTTCATCCCCAGTTATAGTACCATAGCTGCTCCCCTCACAGACCTGACAAGGAAGAACAGGCCAGATAAGGTAGTGTGGACCCCAGCATGTGAGCAGGCATTCCAGAAGCTTAAAGAAGCTTTGGGAGGACCCCCTGTGTTACCCAGTCCAGATTACAGCAAAGACTTTGTTGTGCAAGTGGATGCTTCGAACCATGGGGTGGGGGCTGTACTTAGCCATATTTCTTCAGAGGGGGAAGAGCACCCAGTGGTTTATCTCAGTTGTAGGCTCCAATCCAGGGAGGAATCCTATGCAGCTGTAGAAATGGAATGTTTAGCCATTGTGTGGGCACTGCAGAAACTTCATTCTTATCTGTAAGGAAGAAAATTCACTGTTATGATAGATCACAACTCCTAATCTGTCATGCTGCCAGATTGAAGAAACTCCAGCTCTATTCATTCGCATACCGTCTGCTCAGAGGTGACATGTGCCTGACATACAAGGCCATGTCCAACCTGGAATTAATGGACATGCTCCACCTCAAAAAATCCAAATCCACCAAAACCACTAGAGCAAGCGACTTAAACCTTAGCACGGATATAAATAGGACATGCTGGAGGGATAGATTTATCACTCAGAGACTCCCTATGCTGTGGAATAAAATCCCGGTCCATGTGAGGCAGAGCACCTCGCTGGCTCTGTTCAAGAGAAATCTTGACCTGTGGATGGGAGATCATAGGTTTACCCCTGGAATCATCTCTGTGTCACTGCTGGACAGAGGCACAACAAACTAATGGGCACAGTATTTTTTCATATAAGGGGTGGCGTAAGCCACAAAAATTTGGGCTAGGCTTATAAATGCCTTAGGGCAGATAGCCTAGTATAAACCTATGAACCTAATATGGTTAAACAGAGCCAGCCAACAAAATGCCAAGTTGCTAAGATGGAGCCTGGGGTTGCAAGCATATATGTTAGTGCAGGACCACAGTGGGATTAGCAGTGCCAATGCAGATGGGCTCTCAAGACAGGGAATGGGGTGAGGTACACTCAGTTAGACCTAACCCTCTCAAGTGGCATTTCTCAAGGGTCACTTGAAAAGCTAGCTTGAGTTCTCGGGGGGGGGGGGTTGAAGATTGGGTAGAGATTGGTGAAGGCTGCCAGCCTAGCCAAATAGAATTTGATACATAATTCTGGCATTTGTAAATATAAATGTGAAATATAGGCTTGTTTCTTAAATGAAAGAAAAATACTGTATAATGTTGAACTTAAAGATTGTAGCAACATTGCCATCTGTTGTAATAAAGACTAAGTCAAGCATTTCAAATCTTTCTTTTGAAGTTAAAATTATTTCAAATCTATCCTTTGATCTGTAAAGCTCGTGGTCAGTCTGTGTGAGCTAGCACTTTTTTCCTATTGTTTTAACTTAAGGAATAATTACTAGATTTTACATGTGGAATGTCCTTTATTGCTCTAAGTGTAAAAGAATGTAAATGCAGTTTGTGTGTCCTGGGTATAAGGAAGGTGTAAAAGATGTAATGTTTAGCAGAACTGCAGTTTCAATTTAAACAGTGATAACCAGATATTATTAAGCATTTTGATCTTGGACATTTAAATCAGCACTGCCTGTTGTCTTCCGTAAGTTATTTTAGAAGTATGTCTTCTTGTAGCAGTAGCTAGAAATTAGAAAAAAGATTAGACTAAGTGTTTTTTATGTCATGTCAGAACTGTACTACTGAATTATTTTAAGTTTCTGTGTGATCTCTGAACTCTTGAATACCACTGTGGTGTAGTAGTATTGTCTTGTGTTTTTAGTGTTTATTATTAAATATTTTAAAACCTTTTTCAAATGTGACTGGTTTATAATAATTGGACACCCCTTTTAAGGACCTTTGGTTAGCTGATAATTATTAGCTGGTGGTGGCAGGAATTACTACCGTATAGTCTGGGCATAGGGGCACAGCTGGAGAATTTGTCAGCCTTTCCCAGGAGTGTCTGTGAAGTTGTATAAATACTTATCTCTTAAGTGTGTGTGTGTGTGTGTGTGTGTGTCAGCTACTTGGGCAGGGACACGAAGCACTGGTTGGACAAAGAAGGGTACTGGAGGTTTTAGCTTGCCAGCTAGGCTGAGATCTGGACCCTATAGCTGTGCCAGTGGGGAGTCTTATTGGGGACCGACCAGCCCCGGACTGACTGACTAATCTGTGTGTGCTCTTAAGGGGAATTGCACTTTACTGTGTGTATTTGTTAACCTTTCCTCGTATATGTGTTACTGGTGAGGATTGAGGCTCCTTGATTGTTGGGCCAGGACACAGGCGTTACATATGTATGTATATATATTTACTTATTTGTAGAAAGGTGCGAGTCAGAATATATGTGGCCAATACTCCTTTTTTGTAAGGGTGATACCTTCTAATGGATGGACTCACCACTTGAACTTTGCTGCTTTTATTTTAGGATTTTTGACATCAAGATGTTTGCAGCCCCACCTTTTCTTCCTAGTCAGGAAATGTATATGAGCTATATTTCTAGTGGATTTTTTTTAAACTGTCCAGAATGAAATTATTTCAGCAGTAATTCTCTACCCTTCGGGTTTGGGGGAATAGGAAGGTTATTTTTTCTTATAAGTGTGTTTGTCAGGATATCAAAAAAAAAAAAAGCTTAGACTCTCTAGTTTGGGTGACTCCTAGTCCATTTTGACAAGCTTCTTTTGCTGGGTGAGCAGATCATCTTGGCACCAGTTAAGAGCCAATAAGAAGAGCTATAGTCTCACCATTTCGCCAGTGTGTGCTGTGTAAATGTAAAGGAGCCCCCATTAGTAGGGGACACCTTCGAACTTACCTAATGCATCCATGTAATTTTTGCATTATTATGTGTGTGTTGTATGTCTGAGTGTGATTTATACAAAAAAGTTGGATTAAAATTTCAAAAGTAAATACACCAAATAGGAATGTGTTGCATTTATTTAATTGGTATTTGTCATTAAATTTTAGATGGAAACTTTGCAGATGCAGTTTTCAGATTTAATGCCAATATCGCATACAGTGGGGTCCTACACGCAGTTACACAAGACGTAAGAATTTTATTTTTGTTTTTTTTTCTCTAGTTTTGTTTCTTGATTGCATTTTTTCAAGTTCATTTGATTACTTTTTGCCTTTATTTTTTAACCAGGGTTTATTCTCTGAAAATAAAGAGAAGTTAATAAATAATGCCATTACAGCACTGATATCACAGGAGGGTGACCAGACCATTGCAGTTGCAGAACTAGAAAGCCAATTTCAAGCTGTGCGTCGACTGGTTGCTTCCAAAGCTGGGTTTTTAGCCTTCACACAACTTCCCAAGTAAGGAACTAGCTATTATTTTGGATTTATTACAGTGCAGTTAGACTTTATTAAAAGAGTTGAGCTAGAGCTGTGCTGACTACCAAGTGTGGGTGTGCTTCAAGCAGCAGTTTAAAAATATGTTCTAGATGGTAACATGATGTATAATTATGTATTGTTTTGTGGGGGTTAGATGTAAACAAAAATAAATACTGGGTGCTTCAGCTGGCTCCTTTTTACCCCAGGTTTCAAGAATTGACTGTAGTTACTACAGGTACAGGGGGAAAATTATCTATTTTAAAAGTAGACCTGTTTAAAAAAAAAAAAAAAGTGTGAAGAGCTGGATAAGATACTTGTTGTCATGATATAATGAGACACTAATTGTGGCTAGAGACTCTTAGAATGAGCCTTCTTAAGGGACTGTTTCACAGCAGCATCATGTTATGCATTGTGTAGTGGCCCCCAAAAAGATTGTATCACTTTTTTCCCTGTAGTTTTAAACTCTGTAGCTTTTACTTAATCACTTCCACAGGATGGTTTCTCAAGTGATGGGAGGGCCTGCTAGCTGAACCTGAGTCTATTGGGTTGCAATCAGGGAACTCCTACCAATTTGCACTGAGCAGCCAGCAAGCTTTCAATGTATTTTCAGATTTTCATAAGTAGATACTATGCTGCTTGCCCTTCTGGGCCATTTTAAGCCTAGCCAGTTTTCCACAGGTGAGAATCAAACTCTGTACTTTGTGTTTGAGAGGCAAACATCATAATTATTATTCCACCTCTACCCCAGAAGGATATTTTATTTAAAAGACATGACTTGCTCAGTCACATAATTAGGCAATGGAATTTGAGTGAATCTAACCTTGCACAGCTGCCCCCTCCGGAAACAGCTTAACAGTTCCTTAATCAGTTAAGCCAACAGCCAGAATACATTACCACTGTATTAACATTAGTGCTATGCCTTTTTAATGTTTTAGTTGCATAAAAAAATCTTTGTAGAAGCAGTGTTCTGTTCTGTCATATTTACACACCTTCTTTGTCCATGTCACCAAACATTTGAAGCTAAAATGTTAAGAATTCAAGTCTGTTGGCTGATCTCTGGTGGTTGAAATGCTTCTTGAAACCTATCTAGTAGTATTTAAGGCATTGTGCAAAGTTTGTGTAGGTACTGCATGGAACGGAAGAATACAATGTACAAACATAAGTTTGTACTTAATAATCTGACACTGAGACTGTTAAATTAGCTTTCAGATTGAGAACAGAAGTGCCTGTTATGTTTTGTTAGTGTCTGCTTTGCAATATTCCTCCCATAGCAATGTTGGACATTTTCTTCAAGTTTCTGTACAGTGTGTGTTGGGCCCAAGGGTATGTTGTCTGCTAAAATCAAGTTGCACAACTCTGGAGAAATCTGCTAAAATGCTAATTTCTGTCCAGTTGCAGATGTAGTCTGGGAGCATTGTTATTGGCATTGCTTTGTTTTCTGGAGTGGTCTTGTTGCTGGTTTCCCAGAAGTAAGTTAATCAATTTGTGCAATTTCCATCAGATTGTATCTTTTTTGCTCCTTTTTGTCAGACTTTAAATCAATTTAAAATGCAAAAAAAATGTATGCACCTTATCTTACTGTTCTCAGAGCACAAAATTTCAGCAGCAGCATTTTCTTTATGAATGTCGGTCTTCTTTAATACAACCCAAATCCTTTATTGTCAGGTACTGTGATGTTTCTATACACCAGATAGCAGCACTAGAGCATTGAAAGTTTTGTTAAAATAGTTTTCCAATTTTGAAAGCATAAACACTCACATTTTTAAGTTAAAAAAAAAACACACCTTCAGAGTATAATTAAGAAATTCTTTGCTCAGGAGTCAGGAATAAAGCTGGGTCTTTCTGATGATTGCACACTGAAACAGGTTGATTAGAGCTCTACTAATGTGAAAAGCCTGTTGTGGTTATTCATTTGTGGAAAATTCCATTACTAACTAGTAACACTGGATGCCAGCAAAGAAAAAAGAGAAAGTAAGAATAAATCACACAGAAAAGGAGGAAAAAAAGCTCTGGATGAGAAGAATCTTGCAGCTGTTCAGCAAAGAATGGCTCAAGTGTCAACTTTGGTGCAGGAGATGTATTTTAGTACCAACATAGAGAGTAAAGACCCTTCAGGCCCAGCTTCTTGTAGACCTATTTCAATTTTAAACCATGACTGTAAAGTGCTTGTGTATATTTGCTAAGAGAATGACAAAGGAGTTGTCAAAATGTTATAGGTATGGATAATTGTGGATGTCCTTCATTAGATCACTGTTGTAGTATTCCCTTACTATTGCGTTAAATCAACAAATAACCTGGATGTCCCAGCTGGGGTTGCAAAATCAAAACCTTCCATACAGCTGTACATCCAACTTATGACCTAAGCCCATGGGCTCAAGGGTACATAAGCAGATGAATGAGCATGAGATTCTTAGACTGTCTTACCACCAGTCTGAACACAGGTGTCTCCCACTCATTGGTCTTGCTCTTTTTGTGGTCATTGGTATCATCCCTACCTTTGCGTACTCAGATAAGTGCCCCGTTAAGAGGCCTTTTTTGTTTTCTTTGCATTTTGATGTTTTAATGTGTTAGATGTCAGCTGGAGGGGGAAGTGCGATTGTAGTAGGCAGATTCCTTATAAGGATCTCCACTCCCAGTATCATTTTTTTTTTGTCTTGGAGCTGAACACAACTATAAGAATTGCCAGATTTATCAATCATCGGTACCATAAAGCCAACGTTACACACCTTTCCTCTCTTAATACCTATTTAGAGACTTGGAGCTTAAAAAGCTTCGCTCAGTCTAAAATTGCAGAATATTTGGCATCCAGCATCCCACTCATTCTGAAAAAGAAAATCAGCCGGTGTAGGCCTGAACCATCTTCTGCCCTTGTCAAACTCACTACTACCTAAAGATAACCGGCTTCCTCTGTCCAGTAAATCATGATTAATTTTTCCTGAGCATGATGAATTTTTACATTTGACAACATGATAAAAAAAAATCTTGGTAAATCCTCTTGAAATTATCTCCTAAACACCTGACAGACACCCACCACAAACTGAGAGAGGATTCACAAGCATATTGGTATCAACATGTCATTCATTCCAAGACAGCACTTGTGCATTGTTTAGTCATAGCAATCTTCCAAGCAGTCTGTAATAGAACATTCCAGTTATCTAGTAGCATTTCAGTACTACTTTCAGATTAATAATAGTCACACCATTGAACATTGCTATATGATTTTTCAGTTAAGATTAATAACATTCTTCCAGGAATTCATTAAAGCCTTCCAGTTCAACACACCTATTTGAGATTCAGTAACATGCAAGCCACTACAATGTAAGACCTTATTGACTAATTTGCATGTTTCCTGTAGTGCAGCTGCTATTGTGACAGAGTTCATGGCTGATGTTCTTCGTCTTCCCTTGCTGCAGTCCTGCTTCTTGGTATAGTCCGTCCCAGTCGGCAATACCAGAGTATAAGGCTCTCTGCAGTCACTCCTGCACACACAGTACAAATACAAACACCTAACAGAATCTGCATCGGCCCCTACCCAACCGTGGTTATCCACCCCCTACTGCCGTAATACTTTAGTGCCATTATGGCATTTATGTATTGGGCCCTGATGTCTAGTGTATCCCCCACTCCAGATCCTTGTTAAACTGTCAGTGCCATTATGTCACTTGAAAGAATCATCCCTGGTGGTGTAGTGTTTCCCACATCCCCGTCACCCTTATGAAGTGTGTATTGTTATGGCACTTATCCCTGGTGTCTAGTTGGTCCCCTGATCCCTGTAATCATGATTGGTGCATTTTGGCATCTGCTTTATGCTGGTCAGTACATTAGGGCACTTTATGGAGTAAAGGTGTCACCCCCCACCCCTGTAGTAATGTTGGTAGCAGTATAGCATTTTAGACATTTCTCTCTGGTGTCTGATTGTCCCCCCAATCCCAGATTTGATCTTCATGCATTTATGGTACTTTTAAACTAAGCCTTCGTAGTAATACTGCTGCTTGTACAGCACTTTAAATTATAACCTGTGGGGTCGGATGGTTTTCCCACTCCCTAATTATCGTCATCATAATCGACAACCCCTCTTTTTCTACACTGGGTCAGTGGTGGTGTGTTAGTTGTTGCCATGTCTCTATTCAACTCCCCTCTCCTACCTTCTTTGATGCTCGTGACTGCCTGTTGCAGGTCTTCTCTCATACATTCACCTTTTTGTTGGATACCCTTGTTTCCTCTTGCCTTCCTCTTTTCTGTCCAAATTTTATTCACCAGATTGTCCTCTGCATTTCTGCACGTGCCCAAACCACCATAATCTGTTCTATTTGACCTTTTCTGCAGTTGGAGCTTATTTGACTTCTGCTCTTATATCCTCATTTCTGTGACTGTCCCACATTGTGCATCCTGCCACCCATCGCAGGCACTTCATCTCCATCACCTCTAGCTTCCTCAACTGCTCTGCCTTTACTTCCAGGTTTCTGTACCATACAGTAGTACTGGTCACATCGCTGTTTTGTACACCTTACTTTTCAGCTTCTTTGGCATTATTCTGTCATACATTACACCCAATACTCTGTGCCAGTTGGCTGCAGCCCTTCTGATTCTAGCTTTGACCTCCCCATTCAGGCTTCCCTTCTTCTCACCCACCACTCCGAGGTGCTTGAGCTAACTTGTCCCACTTCTGATTTCCCCCATTTGCTGCCATTACAACTCTTTATACTCTGCTGCATTCTATATGCCTTCAGTTTTGCTTTCTGTTTCCCTTTCCTTTGCTGAAGTTCTTAGTCTGCCTGTAATGCCACATCGTCTGCATACAGTAACTTTGTTGATTTGACCCTTCCAACTTATTTTACTAATGTAGTCTGTCACCAATATGAGCAGCAGTGAGCTCAGAGCTGAACCCTGATGAACCCACACTCCCACTGGGAGCCCTCTGTGTGAGTTTGAACACTGTTTACCCTTGAGTCATTGGGCCCTTGTATGTAGCCTGCACTAATTCTGCCCATGTTCCTTAGACTTTGAACCACTGCAGGACTGACCAGATCAGCTTTCTTGGGACTTTATCATATGCTTTCTCCAATTCCAGAAATGCCCATTTAGACTCTCTCCTCATTTTTAGCTTCTTCTCAACTATATGTGTCACTGCAGACATTGGGTCAGTTGTGCTGCATCCTGATCTGAATCAAAACTGCTCAGCTCCCATCTTACTTTCTACTACTACTGCTGATTCATTTGTTAGTCACCTTATCCAAACCTTTCATGCAGTACGATAGGAGATTCATACCTTTGTACTATCCACAGTTGTGAATGTCCCCTTTGTTATTGAATACTGGCACTCGTATGCTTATTTTCCATTGGTCTGGGATACGCCTTTCTCTCCATACTGCTATGAGTACCCGTAGGAGCCATTTCACCCCTATCATACTCAACATCTTTATCATATTCTGCCCTTATTAATTTATGTACTGTTATAACACTTATTCTAGGTGGTTTATTTACCCCCCCCCCAAGCAGAAAAGCCCTCAGTCCTGGTAGTAAAGTTAGTGCTGGTAAGGCACTTTAGAGATGATTCCCTGGTGTCTAGAGATTCCCTTCCAACACATTTACATTCAGCATTTTGGTCATATCCACTACCACTGTGTGATGTAGGTATGGCTGTGCTGATCTGTATGAGTGCTTTTTTGAATTGCTCTGCCATGTAGATGCTCTGGAGGCAGTTCTGGGAAGAGATCATACGGCTAATTAGTATATGCCTGTCTCCAAAGTATTTTTTTCAAACCTCTTTATTAAATTTACACACAGTCACAGGCAATCTTGCATTTATATAAATGAAAAAGATACAAAATTATATCACTTTAGTTGCAAACAATTTACATCACAGACACCATTCAAACAACTGTAGTTGTAAACATTATACATCACTTGTAAACCATCCAGTCATTGTCAGTTAAGCATTATATAGCTCGTTCAACTCCTGCCTCTTAAACCTCATTCCTGCTATGCATATATGTTCACATAATTCCCATATTTTCCTATGTAGTTTTCTCCTTCCCTTTTCTAAAGATCCCAAATCCAGTTTTTTATCTCGTACTATATTCACTTTGTCTAGTAAAGTTGGTGTAGACTTTGACTTCCATTTTCTTGTAATTATTTTTGTGGCAGCCACCATAATTAGACTCAGCAAGGCTTTACTATGTCTAGGCAATTCCGATTCTGTAGCATAACTCAAAAAAAGTCATCTACCCAGTCAGTCCAATCTGCTCACCCAGCATCTCTGACAGAACGGTTTGCAGGGAATCCCAAAAGTCTCCCAGCTCATTTCACCTCCATAAATGTTCCCAGCTACCTTTTTCTTGCCCATCACACCTCCAACATTTGCTATCCACCTGAGGAAAAATTCTTTGGAGTCTACTTGGGGTATAAAAATACCTATGTGGACACTTCCAGGCAAAGATCCTAAATCTTCTAGACTTTGTTACATATTTGGGAAATATACTTATATCCCTCCATTGTCTCTTTGTGAATTGCTTATCCAGTCTCTTCCCAATCCTTTCTAAGCTTCTCTGATGGATTCTTATAATTATCATGTAATATTTTATATGCTTTACTAATTATTCCTTTTTTAATGGCAACTTCTGTTCTAGATTATTTTGAAAACTCTACCAGTGCTGGTGTTTCATTTAGGAGCACCCTATTTTTCTCTTTGCCAATACTCCTGATATCAATCCTTATTGGGAGGGCAATCTCTAACTTGCAGTGCAAATAACTTCTTAGCCTCTTCCCATTCTATTACTTTTCCCTTTCTAGTTTGCTCCCATCATGCATTATTTTTGCATTTCACTGCCAAGTCTTGAACCCAGAACCCTGTGCACTATAGTCAGAACAACATACCCCTATGCCAAATCATCAGCTATGTCCCAATACCATGGTTCCTTTGCTAGTTTTCTCCAATAAATTCCAGCTTCCTCTTGCCTGTTATGTGTATCCCTGACCGCAGTCAACCCTATCGGCAAAATCTGTCTTCTCCATTCTCATGCTGGTTTGGTTCATAGCATATACTCCTTGCTATTTTATGAATATAATACTCTGTATGATTTTGGTTGTTCTCAGAGTCTGCATCCGAAATCCCAATCTCTCTTTATTTCTTGAGCTTCCTCTCTGTGTTAGCATAATTCCTTTCCACTTTGAGTTATAGTTTTCTGCCTGTGCTATGTATAAGAGCCTTAACTGTGTTACTGTAAAATACCCACTCAAATTAGGTAATCCGAGTCAGCCTTGTTTTATTGGTAGAATCATCTTATCCCACTTGACCCTTGCTGTCTTCCCTTCCCAGATAAAACCCTTCAATTCTTTTGTAATTGCTATCCACAACTTCTCCGGTTGATAAAAGTACACCTGACCTGTGTACAAGACTAAAGGGACTAAAAACATTTTAATGGCTTATGTCGTAGTATCCATATTCATATAACAAAACTTCCAGTTTCTCAATTTTTGTGTTATCTTCTGTTTAGTCTTTTCCCACATATCCTTAGCAGCCACCACAGTCATTTCTAATCCATACTCCTAAATACTTTATTTTATCATGTCCCCATAAATTAAATATGGATATTGTTGGACCAATTTGTGTGTGGGTACATACTTTACTGCTGCTGCCTTTATTTTAGCTTCATTCATTTTGTATCCCAAGAAGATTTGAAACTGCCTTAGTGTTCCACAACACTTAAATATCCCCTTCTGGTTTTGTCATGTATAAAATAATATCTGCAAATAGAGCCAGTTTTTCCTGACTGCCATGCCAGTTATATCCTTGAATTTCTGAGTCCCTTATTTTCTTTGCCAATGGTTCTAAATGTAATGCAAATAGCAAAGTAGAAAGCGGGCAGCACTGCCTAGTTCCTCTACTCGAGCAGAAATTATCGAAGACGATCCCACCCACTTTAATTCTGCCTCTGATCCCTCATATATTCTTCTAATCAACCTTATAATTGTATCAGGGAAAGCAAATGCTTCCATTGCCGTGCTCATGAAGTCCCAGTATACTCTGTCAAATGCTTTCTCTGCATCAAGACCCACCACCAACAGTGGTATTTTCTTACATTCTGCTTCCCTCTAGATCATTAATGTTCTGTTGTCAGATGTTTGCTTCCCCTCCACAAACCCACATTGATCCAGATCTGTCAATTTTTGGTATTACCTTTGCCATTCCTTTAGCCACTACAGACATGAACACTTTATAATCCTGGTTTAGTATTAAAATGGGCCTGTATGAACCTGTATCGGATGGATTTATGCCCTATTTAGGTATTACAGATACCACTACTTTCTTCCAGGATGTTGGTACTTCGCCTTTTAAAATACTGTTAAAACCTCCCAAGATCTTTATCATTTTTCCCTCCTAGCTTCCAAACTTCCACAGAAATAACACCTATCCCTGGGGACTTTTATAGATTTGATTATACATCACCATTTGATCTCATCTCCTGCTATCCTAACCCTTAATTGAGCCTCATCTACCTCTAATCTTGGCATATTTACTTCTTCCATAAACATTTCACTTGTATCTTGTCTTGATTTCTATATTTCTCTGCTTTATACAGAAGTTCATAAAATTTCCAGACTATTTCTAATACCTGTACAGGATTTCTTACATTCCATGTTATAGGCTCCCTAACTTGGTGACAGCCCTTTCTACTTTCTGTAGCGTAAGCCAGTGTGGTAAAAGTTGTTTGTGCTCTAGTGTTATGAAAAAATAGTTGCTCAACAGCAGTCTTTCTAAACGTGTGCATATTATCAACTTAATTCTGATTTTCTGCTTAGAATTCAACAGTTTATCCTCTGAGAGACTCCCTCTATTCTACAGTACTTTAACATTTGTCAGTCTCTTTAAATCTTGTTGTTTCTTAACCGTACCTCCATTTTTATTCCCTCCATTTATAAACCCCATCTTAATTGCATCCCACTGCATAGCTATATTTTTAGAAGAAATTTCTATCCTTTCAAATAGCTTGTGAATAATCTCCACTACCCATTCCTTAAATTCCTCCCTTTTCAGCAGATAGGTGGAAACGCTCAAGTGTCTCATTTTTATTTCATTACCATTTGTTTTTATTTTAGTTATTTTTGATGCATGATCTGAAATAGAGTGCATATAAAGACCTTCAATTAAATGCACATGTTCCTGTGAAATGTAAATTCTGTCGAACTTAGCCCATTTTTTGTCTTTGGGAATAATAAGTAAATTCACTCTGAACCCCTGTTACTGAATTCACATCTTCCATGCCAAATATTTTCATAAATTTCTTCAAATATCTACCCTCCTTTGTTACACTTCTTCTGGGCCCCCGATCACATCTTCATTGCTGCATGTCAAATTCCAGTCCCCACCTATAAGTATATATATGGATGGGAAAAAGGAAATTCACCCCGTGGATCACGTCAGTCACCCTGCTAGACAGGGGTTCAGGGAAGTAAATAGTGTGAGAAGAAATAATCAGGGAATTATGGCTAGGCTTGTATAGGCCCTAGGGCCGATAGCCTAGTACCAACCTATTCCTTGGTGAAAAGTGATTTTTCCCAGAACTTAAGTTGCATTATAGCAGTTTTAGGCGGAAAGCAAGTACATACCAGTGTAATCATCTTCCTTACCAGTAGCCCCTTAGCACTACAAATCTGTCATTATTATCTTTTCTTATCCTCTTCTATTACTACTGGAGCTGCTCTTGCAATTAATAAAATTACTCCTCTCTTCCTTTGTCCCAGGTATTCCACTAAATAACCTGAAAACCTTTCTTTAGCAAATTCACATGTTCAGTTCTTTGAGTGCGTCTCCTGTAGCACAGTTATTTGCATGCTGCATTTTTTTAATTTAGTTCACTACTCTTTCTTTTTTGTATTTATCTGTGAGATCATTGACATTTAAAGACATTATAGAAAGCATCATTTTATTGAAAAGTTATTCCCACCTTTTATGTATAACATCTTTTTTGTTAAATGTCTAGTTCCAGCTTATGTTACATGCAAACAATGTTTGGCAGGTTGAACTTTGCTACAGTTTCTTGTCATATCCATTTGATCTTGTCACATTTATTGAAAGCCCTCAAAAAGCCCTGAATACCCCCTTAAAACCCGTTAACTCAAAACTAACACAGAAAACTGGGTATATCTTCAAATATTGAAGTTTTACCCTTCTAATAGGAACAAATGTGCCAGACTGACAGCCACACTCAGAGACCTAAGTGTGACCTAAAAGAAAGGTTATTCGTGCTATGATGCATGGTGCAGCCTGTGCTTGTACTAAGTGCTAACTGGTTTTCTCTTGTCTTTATATCTCTCCCAGCTGGCAAAACCCCTGAATGCTTTGAGATCTTCTAGCCAATCCCCCCCCCCAGTCAGTCACTGTTCACCAGACTGTAACCAGTTTCCCTTTATCAGATTGTCTCCATGGAGACATGAGAACCAGACAGCCAATTTTTCATTATCTGATTGTCTGATTCTCATGTTTCCATGGACACAGTAAATTTCCCTTTATCAGATTCTTGACATGAAGACCAGATACAGAACTGGTACTAAGCATACATTCTTTTGCTAGAACAAAGCCTCATAATATTCAGTATTCTTTTTCTTTTACTTGCTTTCTCTTAAAACTTGTTACTGAATCAATGTAAGGTCCTTAATCCATTCATTCCCTCTTGCAAGAATGAGAAAAAGCATGTTAATTTTTATTTTGTCATGCTGTTTTAACCAGGATTTTTTTTTTTACATTACAGTGCCTACATTTCTTAAAGCTGAACAAGATTAAAGAGAAAAGGGAGAATGAAAAGATAAAGAAGAGCTGCACCCATTTACAATCCTCATTAAATGTAAATAACTGAGAGACTTTACTTTATAGCATGCAAAGTAAACCATACACCACAAAAATACTACTAAGATTTTTTTTACCTACAGTTGACTTTCTCCCCTCTTCAAAGCATGAAATAGAGTCCCCCACAAGTCCCAACAAATTCTGAAAAAAGTCCAATATTTCCATATTCCTTATAAATCACAAATATAATTATTGCATTGTAATACCACATTAAGTTACTTTTTTTTTAGTATGGCTCATCTCCATCTCCCAGATCATGTGTCTGCTTCATTTCCATCATACCCTTGATTCTTCTAGTTTATTCTTGTGCTCCCATCCTTCTCTCCAACATTTTCCTTTGAAACATTGGAAAAGGTTTCCCAGGTAGTCTGCCTGTGGTTTTTATTACCAGAAGAACAAGAAGCAGAATCTCCTGTTTCACAGCTCACTATTTATTCCTTAGCATGTACTTGATCAAAAAATGATTTTGTCCCTTCAAGGAAGAGTACCTTGATGACAGCTAGGTACAGCAGTTTGAATCTCCTCACACCTGCGTCTCAACAATTCCCGAACAATGGAATACGTTTACAACTCTTCTGCCTGGTGTATAATGAGTAATCATTCTCCACAAAAACTCTACTATCTCCTACTTCTAGTACTTTGTCCTTCTGCCGCAGTTCTGTCAGAATAGTCTGCTTCTGCTAGAAAGATTGCATCTTTACTATTAAAGATCTAGGTTGCTTTCTCATAGCCAGGTGTGGAGCATACACGCAATGTGCCCTTTCAACTAACAAATCCTGCTGTGTAATACCAGTCCAGTTGCTTATTTGTGCTTTCATAAAATTAATGTAGTCTGTTCCTTCCATCTTCTCTGGTATAGCTGAAAATCTGAGGTTATCCCCATGTGCTATGTCCTCTAATTCTATTTTTTTGAACACCTGTTCCTGAACAATCTTATATTCAGCCAGCCTTTTCTTCATTTCAGCCTCTGATATTTGCAGTGCAGCTTTATCATGTCATCTGAATATTTGTTTAAAAATTCTTCCATTTTTGCCATCCTTTTGTTGTTTCTGTTGATAAACTCTTATCAGTGTTTTGTTAATTTTAACCTGGTCTCTGTACATTTGCTGTGCATCTTCCGGGAGGTTGCATTGCTTTTTGCTGAAGAGCTGCAGAACTTTCCTCAGTCTGTTTCTTCCTCACTTTTTGTAGCTGTTTTTTTTTTCCCATGTGCTCTGTATTTTTTTTTTCTTGACATCCAAGCAGTACACTTACTAGCCAGTTACTGAAATTTACCCATAAATATGTTTACTGGCCTTCTGTGCTGAGTCTTTCACACTGGGAGAGCTGGAATTAAGCTGCTACTCATTGATCATCCATCTTGGAACTCCATCCCATCTCACGTTCTTGACAGAAGATGGAAAATTTGAGCTCTTGCTTCTTATTTTGTACATCATACCATTCTCTTCATTCACTGAAGTTCATCACACAACAGGCTTCATAGATACCTTTTGTGCCATTTTTCTGTCACACAATGCAGAGCATGGGGTAAGTCTTCTATACAGTCCATTGCTGATTGAACATTTGTACCTGCTTTCCCATTGGGGAAAAACACGAAGTATTGTAGGGATTTTGATAGGCCACAATTAAACTTATATTTCCAATGCTTTTCAGTATCCTCCATGAACTGATGTCATGATCCACATATCCTAGATAACCTTGAAATGCAAACTTCTTCCACGTTGGCTATATCCGTCATAAAACTTGTTCTTTTTCATACCATTGCACTGGATCTGCTCTAGGCTTTTCATTAGTGTGTTTAGCAATGAGTGTTTAATTTAAAAGTTTTTTTTAGAAAGCTCTGACCAGAGCCAGTTAAGCTTTTGCAAACTCCAAAATGTTTGGATCTTCCACACAATCCAACATGCCACTAGGTCCTCGAGTTTCTTCTAAGACCCGTTCTATCCAAAGTAACCAATCGTTGCTCATTGTAAACCATCTCTTTAGAAATGTCTGCAGTTTTATTGCATTTTTCACAACTCCAATGTCTTGAAGATAAGATGGTATCTTATTGCTAGTGCAAAAAACTCCATTATTTTCTGAGACATCTTATTGCCTACCATACTCCAGTAACATGTTTGCAAGTGATGCATGTCTGCAACTATTCCAGCTTTTTTGACCAAGTACTTGTCCCAACTTTTTTCTGATCTTTTACACTTGTACAGCACTACATCTGCTGTCAGTTCCATTTTCCATATTTTCCTCTGTCATATCATCTCCCCTTTTTTCTAAAAAAAAATTTTCACAATAAGCCTACTACTATAATTTAACCATATAAACTACACCTTTTAACAAAGGTTTTATCAGAGTGACTAAAACCAACAGTCAACCTCGTGAAGCACCTCAAGGATGTCTCATACATTTTCAAAGTGCACTTTCTTCAAGATCCTTACTAGTAATTAATCTCTCTCAGTATTTTCCTGTAGTAGAAGTGCAGTTTCAGCTCTTAGCACTGCTTAATTACTCAACGACTAAAGTTTTTGCCTCATGTTCATGTCATATTTGTCCCTGTCCGTAATGTATTTTTTCTCCTCTTCAAAACAGATTGTAATTAACTGTTTCACTTCTGCTTATCTCAAGTCATGACATTGTTGTTGCTGTCTAATATTACTAGAGATTTTCTCCCCGGGCCTCTGCTGAAAAAGGGCTTCTGCATAGTCAGACTAACTCGATCAACAAACGTCTAAATAAATATTTTTGTAACATAAACTATGTTTTCCGTGTTTAGTATTTTTATATTAAAAAGCTGTTTTGGTGATCTGTGGATAGTTGATATCTGTCCTTCTGCCTCCTTAGTATAGTTTTGATGTTAATTGGCATTTATCATATTGAAGTATTTTTCTCTGTAATTGTTTCTTTGTACCTAATGCTACTGTTATGTACTGTTTGATTGTATGTTACACCATTGGTGTGGATAAAGGCTGAAAGGGGTCCTCTGACCAATTCACCATGTCTAATTAAGTTAAATATAATTAAATCAAATTTATGCATAAATTATACAGGAAATTTCATTTGCTGTATTTTAAAAAGGTTTAGTCTCCCTACAAGCAAAATTGTCCGTATTTAAACTCATGACTCAAGAGGAACTTGGGAGGCAAGAGAAGTTATGAAGAGGGTGGCTTCAGAAATCTGGTGCAAGTGATACTGCTGTTCATCTTGGCTTCACCAGATATCTTTTTCTCAGTCATATGCATTGAAAAGTACTTATTCTTGTCATATTCAGCTCCTGAAACAACGATGGAGACCATGAACTCCATTCAGGTTCTGGTGCTACACCATTTGTATTTTAGAAGATCAAACTGTCTTAAGCAGATTCTTTGAACTTGGTGCATTTTTGTCATGTTTTGTAGTCATTGCAGTGACTTAGTAATTTAATATCCATTTTCTGTACTTCTCATGCACTACATAAGGATCCGCCTGCTCTAGTAATGACTTGCAGCCATTTTTGACTTTATCTTACCTTGCTTATATTAAATGTGGAGGAATCTGTCCCAGAAAGTTCTGGTTATTTAAGTGCTCAGCAAAATAAATATGAATCTGCTGATGGTTTCTGATGTCTTTGTATGCTGATAATTGCCTGCAGTAATGTAATCAGTTATGTTATACCGATAGTCATGATGTTCTTCGTGTTTCACTGTTGCAGTCATAACTGTAGGGTGTTCCTGCCGGCAGGCACCCCGAGGTCGGCCAGAATCCCAAAGTCTGGGTCCGGCGTCGGCTGTACCAGCAAGTACCCTGACGTCAGAACGCAGAGGTATAAAGCTGACAGCCGACGCCATCTTCTCCAGTCTTTCTTGCCGTGCGGTGGAAAGCAGCTCGCAAGTCGTTGGTTGGCGTTTTTCAGACAACGTGCTTTGATTGTCGTCGGTCCGAAGTTTTTTACTTCTCTTCTCAAGCTAAGTACCCCGTTGGAGAAACTTTTTTCTTGCTCCTCCGATGTCAGAAAAAGTTAATAATTGTATATCGTGTGGAAAACAAATACCTCATAAAGATTTCCACTCTTACTGTCTACCTTGCTTAGGCCCTGACCACGACGTTTCTTGCTGTCGGTTCTATGCCAGGTTTAATTCTCGCACTATCAAGCGTAGGTACGATTGGGCCTTGAATTATTTCGGTAGACGATTTAATTATAGGATGTTATCAGATACTTTACCGACAACTGGAACTCAGAAAAAATGCAGACAAGGATAGTCCTCCGAGGTCCAAACATGATATTTTTCAGCCGGAGCCAGCTTCGGGTTCGGCGGTCGTCAGTGAGGCGCTTTTGCAGCCCCTGTCGTCCGCCACTTTGGAACCGATGGCCGACACGGACTCCCATGGGGAGCCTTCTAGGCCCAGTATTGTATCTGCTGCAGGACCTACGGACGTCGCTCCTTCAGATGGGTCCGGAACCGCTGTGCAGGTACTGGCTTCTCAGGGGGTTTTCAGGCCTTCTAATATTACTGTTTCTACAAAGACAAAGTCAAAGACTCCTGTTAAACCAAGGGTTTCTTCACAAGCTGCCTCGGATACAGCTCCCAAGTCCCAGAAGCAATTACTTCGGATGGCTGAAGATTTACTTACAATGATTAGGGGTTCTCACCCTCCTCCAGAAAAAAGGCCTAGACAGGCTATTCCTTATGATTCTTCTGATCAGACTTCTGTGTCTTCTGTCTCTTCCTCTGATCAGGATTATTCTTTTCCTCCTTATGAGGATTCTGATGCAGAGAACTCTATTCCCTCTGCTTCTCCCCCTGAAGATTTCTCTTTTGGGGAAACCTTACATGAGATGAGGGAGCACTTTCATTGGGAAGGTCAGGATTATTCTGCTTCCAAGAAGAGACTTAGGGAATTTCTCCTTCTCCCTCAACACAGACCTTTGGCTATTCCTCCTGTACTTGATATTGTGGATGATACTTTTTCTGAAGCTAACCTAAATCCTGATTCTTTGCCGCCTGCTCCTTCTAAGCCCGATAGATTTTACAGAGTCCCTGACTCCCATCAGTTCTTATTTAAGAACCCTTCTGCTGATCCTGAAACCATTTCTCAGGGTTCTAGGGCTGCTAAGGCCGCTTCATCTAAAAATCCTATTCCCTCTGAAAAGGATTCCCTTGCCTTGGACAGGTGGGGCAAAAAGGTTTACACTTCTGCTACCCTTTCTATTAGAGCTTTAAATTGCCAGTTTCACATGTTCAAATATCAGCAATTTCTTTTGTCTGTTCTAAAGCAAAGGCTATCTACCTTTCCTGCATGTGCAGAGGACAAGGAATTACAGGATGTATTGCATGCAACTGAACAAGTTAGCAAACATAGTTTACATTGTGGTTTTGATGCCTTGGAAGCTTCTTGCAGGGCCGCAGGCTCTGGTACTGTTATCAGGAGACATTCTTGGCTTCGTGAGCAGAATTTGCCTGAACAGGTTAAGGCTAAACTGTTAGATGCCCCTGTTCAGCCTGATGTTTTATTTGGGTCCAAGGCTGAGGAGGTTATTAAAAAGATGGAAGAAAAAGCAAAGTCTATGCAGACTGTTAAAGATTTTTTGCAAGTTCAGCCTCCTAGATTTTCTAGACATTGGCCCTCCAAAAATTGGTCCTTTCCCACATCTGACAGACCTCAAAGGGGAAGATATAGACGCTCGAGAGGTCGGGGGGCAGGCTCAGGCCTCTTACAGGTCCAGACAATGGACTGCTTCTTCACCTAGAAGGGGAGAAGACAGACCTCAATCTCAAAAGAAGCAGACTCAATGACTCTCTCCGTTGGGCTACAGGTCCTCCTTGCCTGGAAGCTCTTCTCGGAGGAAAACTTTCTCTTTTCTACCAAAATTGGACTCATATTACCCAGGACAAATGGGTTTTAGACGTGATTTTAAGAGGCTACAAATTCCACTTTCATACTCTGCCAAGGTCTTCGGGTTGGCCGGATCTGCCAAAACATCAATGGTCAGAGGCCTTAAATCAAGTGGACGCTTTATTGGTCATGAAAGCCATAGAACCTGTTCCACTTCCAGAGATGGGAAAAGGTTTTTACTCCAGACTATTTCTGGTTCCAAGGAAACAAAACTCATGGAGACCTATTCTGGACCTCTCAGTGTTAAATACCTTCCTGGAAATTCCAAAATTCAAGATGCTTATTCTGCAACAACTTCTTCCCATGCTCTCCCAGGATGCTTGGATGGTGACATTGGACTTGAAGGAAGACTATTTACACATTCCCATCAGACAGGAACGCAGAAAATACCTCAGATTCAAGGCAGGTTCAAGACACTTTCAATTCTCTGTACTGCCCTTTGGCTTATCTACTGCGCCCAGAGTCTTTACCAAGTGTCTGGCTCCAGTAGTAGCTTATTGCAGACTCCAAGGAATTCAAATTTACCCCTACCTGGACGACTGCCTTATTCAGGCGGACAGCAAGGATCTTTTACTTCAACATCTGCAGTTTGTTCAGCGTCGTCTTCTACTACTGGGATTTTCAGTGAACATAAAAAAGTCACATTTGATCCTGTCTCAACAAATGATCTTTTTGGGGGCTCTTCTAAACACAAGCTTACAAAGGGCCTTCCTTACTCCAGAAAAACAAGTACAGCTGGCATCAATTTTCAAGACCTTGGCTACTTTAACTCAGCTCACTGCAAGGAAATTCCTGCAGGCTTTGGGCTACATGGCTTCTTGCATCCTGTTGATTCCAAATGCAAGGCTTCATATGAGAAAACTTCAATGGTACCTAAAGAGTGTATGGTCTCAGCATTACCACAGCCTGGAAACAATGATACCTCTGATTCCCTGCCTCCAAAAAGAGTTCCTTTGGTGGTCCAGGGCTTGTGCTTTAAACGAAGGGAATCCCTTTTGTCTATCTCATCCTGCTCAGATCATAACCACAGATGCCTCGGATTATGCTTGGGGAGCTCATTACCTAAACAATTGCCAGCAGGGTTATTGGACAAAGAAGCATCTCCCCTGGCACATCAACTTGAAGGAAATGTTGGCAGTCCAAAATGCTCTTCTAGCCTTCCAGAATATTTTGCAACCAGGACATCTTCTGATTCGCACAGACAATACCACAGTCATGTGGTACATAAACAAACAGGGAGGCTCTCACTCATACCCCCCTTTGCAGACTAGCCATGAGTTTGTGGGACACGGCTCTAAATCTGAATCTGCATCTTCAAGCTCAATTCATTCCAGGAAAACAGAATCTCTTAGCAGACAGCCTGAGCAGAAATCTTTTGGATCCTCACGAATGGATGCTAGACCCCAACTTGTTCAGCAAGATTACGGCAGTTTGGGGTTGCCCTCGGGATAGATCTGTTTGCATCCCATCTCAATCATCAGCTGCCTCTCTTTTGCACCAGGTCCTTCCACAAAACAGCTTGGAAAGTGGATGCCCTGTCTTTCAGCTGGAGGAATCTTTCGGGATACGCCTTCCCTCCTCTTGCTCTTCTGCCTCTGGTACTACTGAAAATAAAACAGGACAAACCCAGGATTATCATTTTGATAGCTCCAAATTGGCCTCGACAGTTTTGGTATCCAACTTTAAGACACCTGTTCTTGGAACCTCCATGGATTCTACCTCTGTTTCCTTCTCTTCTGTCCCAACATCAGGGTCAGATGCTACACTCTCAAATCAAGACTCTTTGCCTGGCAGCCTGGCTCTACAAGGGCCTTTGATTCCTTCTGCTTTACCCAAACAAGTTTTGGATGTTCTCTTAGAAGCTAGGCATCCTAGCACTAGAATGTCTTCTGCTTCTAAATGGAAAAGATTTTGTATTTGGATGCGGGATCGAGGTTCTGATCCTTTTTTACCTGACATTTCTTCCATTTTACTTTACCTTTCTGACATTTTGCTTAAAGGCCTCTCCTTTTCTTCCATTAAAATCCATGCTTCTGCTATCTCGGCTCATTACAACACTGATCCCCCCATTTTCTCTCACCAGTTGGTGAGACAATTCTTGAGAGGGGCTAAGAATTTAAGACCTCCTAGAACTCCTCCTGTTCCTGCTTGGGATCTTAATTATGTTTTGGAAAATCTTACTTTACCTCCCTTCGAGCCTGCTGCTGCTTCGGACATCAAGTTCTTATCCCGGAAGACAGCTGTTTTATTAGCTTTGACTTCTGCCAGAAGGGTGTCAGAGTTGCAAGCTCTCATGGCTGTGGAACCATACCTTATTTTCCACCAAGACAGAGTTGCCTTGAGGACCAATCCTACATTTATGCCTAAGGTGATTTCTAAAGTGGCTTTAAATCGGACTATACACCTTCCTACTTTCTTTCCAAACCCTCAAAACAAAGGGGAAAGGATTTTGCATTCATTGGACGTACACAGACAGCTACGGTTCTATCTGGACAGAACTAAAGATTTCAGAAAATCTGATCAGTTGCTTATCTCTTATGCCTCCAGTTCTCTAGGCAAGGCTATCTCTAAACAAACTGTTTCCAAATGGATTGCCCATGGGATAAGGTTTTGTTACTCTCACTTTGGGAAGCAGATTCCTGGTACTGTTAGAAGTCACTCTACTAGAGCAGCTGCCACTTCAGCTGCTTTTCTCAGAGGAGTTCCTACCAAGGACATTTTGGAAGCTGCCACTTGGAGTTCAGTGCATACTTTTTCTAAGCACTATAATCTCCCTTTGTATTCTAAGTCTAGGGCAGGTCTTGCCACTGCTGTTTTGCAGGGCCTTCTGGCTGCCCCTTCTTCTACATAACCTCCTCCCTTATCACAGCTTTGGGATTCCACCCTACAGTTATGACTGCAACAGTGAAACACGAAGAACATAGTACAGTTGTGTACACCTACCATAAATGTAGATGTTCGAGTGTCTTCACTGTTGCAGTCGGTGTTTCCCTCCCACCTATCCCCTCTTATCTTCCTCTTCTTTTGTGGTGTATTTGTGTTTCCTTTTTGGACACTTTTTTGGTTATTTTGGGGGACTTCTGACATCTGGGGCAAGAAAGACTGGAGAAGATGGTGTCGGCTGTCAGCTTTATACCTCTGCATTCTGACGTCAGGGTACTTGCTGGTACAGCCGACGCCGGACCCAGACTTTGGGATTCTGGCCGACCTCGGGCTGCCTACCGGCAGGAACACCCTATAGTTATGACTTCAACAGTGAAGACACTCGAACATCTACATTTATGGTAGGTGTACACAACTGTACTTTTCCTTTCCTTTGATGCATTACAATTTGCATATTTCTTTGAAAGTCATAACAGTTTGTTGTACTGTATCTGCTAACACATTTTATTTCCGTCAAAAGCTTGTAGTGTTACTTTTTCAGCTGATTTTACAATTTTAATCCCTGACACTTGGCATCTCTACAACCCTTTGTCTTCCAGGCACCCATAATCTGATTGTCGTAATGAAATTCATGTAGGCCTTATAACAGTCAAATATGCAAGAAAGTCTGTAAAAAATAATTTCTGAAGGGCAGTCTGTTAAATAACTGAAAACACATTTGAAGCATGGTTTTGAAGCTGAGACCAACAGTGATAGCTGCTGAACTGTTTACCTTTCTCACTCCTGTAAAAAGCTAGTATTATAGAAACCCTATTAGAGTGCTCTTTTTTGTCCTAAAATACTTTGGTGAAAGTTAAACACCAACGCTGTTGACTGAAACTGCAATTGCTACTTTTATTCTTCAGATTTCGAGAGAGGCTTGGAGTGAAGGTTGTAAAAGCCCTTAAGCGGAATAATGATGGTGTTACCCATGCTGCAATTGACATGCTGTGTGCACTCATGTGTGTAAGTACCTGATTTTGTGATTATATTGTGATGAAAATAGTATGCTTACTCTAAGTTTCACCCTGATTGATAGTTGTGGAGGGATGTGTACTCTGAAACATGCTGGAGGGATGTATAAAATGTAAATAGTATGTCTTCTTTCAGATACATGTAGTTGAATTAAATATTCTGGCTTGACAGAATAAACTGAACTATTTTTGCTAGTACCATAGCAAATTGCTTAAGGAAATAATGAAAGCCTTGAGGAAGCCATGTAGCACTCCACAGTAAAGCTGGTTTCTTTTTTGTGTTTGCAGAAAATGTTGACAATAAACCATAGTAGTAGCTGAGAAGTGCACTAAGAGTTACATAGCTCTGATAGGCATTACTTACCCAGTCATTCTTTCTAACAAGAGGCTAGTTTGACTTGGACATCTTTAATAATTCTTTTGTTGGCAATACACTCAACTAAATAGTGCGTAAAATGCTAGATTACTGATGATTAGTTTGGCATTTTTAATTTTTTTACTCCTACTGCTCCCACTTTTGCCATTGGCTTCCTGCAGCTCATAATTCAGAGTTTTTTGCTGTGGTTAACAAATGGGTCTCCTCCTAAACAGGTTTTTCAAGGTGGTTTTGACATACTTTCCCACCCCACCACCACTGTGGTATTGTTTTGCTGCAGTGGAAGGCTGTACCTATGTCCATGCTGCTTTGCTCTTTCTCGCTGTTTGGCTCTTGGTCCCAGTGTGCTTTGTAGAAGAGTATCTGTATCTGCTGGCAAAAAAGCAGACCTCTTTCAAGAATATCTGCAGCTACCAAACCACCATCCAGGAGGAACACAAGAGCTCGCCTTGCCAATGCTACTGAAGGAAGGAGCATAACTTTCTTGCAGGTACATACCAGAGCTTCAGTGCAGCAACTTGTTAAGCTGAAAATAGAAGTTTATGGACCGTCGTTGTGCAGGCAGCTTGGTTACAATGAGGGATAACAAATGCAGAAATCAACAGAAGGGTTCTGCCTGCAGTCCAATGCAGAGGTCAAGGAGAAGAGAGAAGTCAGTAGATCAGGAGGGCAGGCTATGGCCAGAGATGTAGTTTATATTCATGTGTCCACCTCTGATATGTTCTGAGCTCTTGGATATTGGAAGCTGTCCCTTGACTAATGAGGGGTTAAGCTCTCACTCAGTATATGCTGATGGGCGGCATTTATGTTAGGCGATACTGTCCCCTGACAACCACTTAGGTGTGAGTTCTGGGGTTTTACTGCAGTCTATCCCTTAACTAGAGCAGGCCTTTTTGTCCACAGAAGCTGGTAAAGAGGCTGAACTTTAGGCCCTGGGAGGTCTACTTTCTTTGCTTTCTCTGAGTCAAAGGCTCATCAGTGAAATTTTGGTTGGCTTCTGTAACTTCATCTTAATACTATATGGCTTTTCAGTTGTACCTGCTCCATTCACTTTTGTTTTTGCACACAGGTAGGACATGGCTAAGTGGGTTGTATTGGCAAAAAATATCAAATTGGGTCTATTCAAGACTCTGTACAACCCATTATGCAGTCTCTCACATTAAGGGTTTGTCATTTGCTCTTGAGCTCACATGTGTTGCTCATCTTATGCATCCATATGAAAGGGTTGCAAATTTGCCTGTCAAGGTGCTTGTACCAGCAGATGGTCTACCTGCCATTCTAAATCCCGCAAGCAGAGGCTCCAGTTTAGACTAAGGTTTGCTGCTTATTCACACACACACACACACACACCCACATGCACACATTTATTTATTTATTTACTTATTTATTTATTTAGTTATTGCATTTGTTGACCGGGAAAGTCCACTGGGCCAAAAAGTGCCCATTTTCAGTGGAGGCCTGGGGAGAAAAGCTCTTTAGAGATGCAAATACATACAATTTGATAAATCACAGTAACAATATAATGCTTATAATGTGTTGAGACAAGATAACATTTACAGTGATAAAACATAAGCTAGCAAATATGTCAGATTAAACTTCTAAAGATCAGTTAACAATGCACTATATACAATTTGATAAGAGTACATACAACAGTAGTTGCAGATTAGACTGACAGTCACCATACATTTGTAAAGCGTGTAGAAAAATGTTTATTTGTTCAGGAGATAATGGTGATGGTACTGGAGGTGGAGAGGAGGAAGAGAAGAGGCAGAAGTCAGGTTATGGGTTGTGAGGAGTTGGCACAGGGCATTGCCAGTGGGAGGAGAGATGATGTTTCAGGGATTTTTTTAAAGACAGTTTTATTGCTAGTAGCTCTAAGAGAGGATGGGAGAGAGTTCCATAGTTTGGCAGTAGCAAAGGAGTGGAGCCATTGTCCAGTGGTGGAATTGGGTGTATGTACCTGTAGGAGTGTTTGTTTTTCTGAGCAGAGAGGCCTCTTAGGGTGGTATGGAGTAAATAGGTTAGAAAGGGCTGGGCAACTGGATGGATTGTTTATTAGTTTATGGACAGTAGTTAGTTGATATATGTGAGGTGGTGAGGTAGTTCTAACCAGTTTTGTAGTCTGAGAGGTGAAGTGGTTGAGATAAGGGCTTTCCATTGGTAACAAATTTTACTATTTTGTTATAACATGATTGTAGTTTGGATTTAAGACTCTCTTGAATATTGGTGAAAAGAAGAGCGCCATAGAGAAGAGAGGGGAGCAGGAGAGAGGAGGCAAGGGCTAGTTTGGAAGAGTAATTGAGGAATGTTTTGTGTTGATGTAGCAGTCTGGTGTGCTTTTTTAATGTTGTTGTGAATGTGCATATCGAAGAATAGGTGTTGGTCAATGGTAACGCCTAAAAGTTTTGTATGTGAGACAGCCTCTATAGAGGTGTTGTCATGGGAGAGGATAGTGAAAGTATCTGTGCTTATAGTGCAGGATTTATTAGGGGTAAATAGAACTAGTTTAGTTTTTTGAGGATTTAATGCTAAATGGTTGTTAGCCATCCATATTTCTGTGCAGCTTGAGGGCTGCTTGCATAAGTTTTTGAAGTTCATGTGGTGAGTTGGCGGTACAGGTGATTGTAGATTCATCTGCCTATTGGATGACTGTTTTTGAGTGAGACTGGAGTGGAAGTCATTGATGAAAATGCTAAAAAGTAGTGGGCGTAAGATGGACCCTTGGGGAACACCTGTGGAGGTATTAAGGAAAGGAGAGAAGGAGTTTAGCCATTTGTAGATTATTGCTTGTCTGAGAGGTAGTTGGAAAACCTGTGTAGAGTAGAGCAAGAGATACCTATGTTGGATAGTTTTCTAAGAAGGAGTGGATGAGAGATGGTATCAAAGGCTTTGGCCAGATCAAGAAATAGAGAGGAAGCAAGTTTTTTGGTGTCACGGGCCTGATTGATAGTGTCACAGAAGGAAATAAAAGCTGTTGTGGTACTGTGCCCTGGTCTAAAACCATGCTGGGTTGGAGATGGTATGTTGTCAAGCAGGTACCTGGCTGTGGATACATTTCTCGAGCGTTTTTGAGATGGGGGAAAGGATGGCAGTGGGCCAAAAGTTGGAGACCTCTATATTGTTTCCACCTTTGTGGAGTGGGAGAATAAATGCTTTTTTCCAAATGGAAGGAACATGGGACTCTTGGATGGAATTATTAAGAAGTATGCTGACGGAGTATCCAACTGAATTTGCTGCCTTTTGTGTGGGGAGTCAGGCTGTCTGGCATTTGTGCAAGGTTTTAATTTAAGAAGCATTTTCTTTACTATGGCTGTGGGAATAGCAGTTAGAGAGAAGTTGGGAGGATGTGCAGGAGAGGTATTAGTGGCTAGAGGGTCCAGTTGGTTAGGTAGGGTTTGAGGGAAGTTGGTTGTGAGGTTAGCTATAATGTCAATAAAATAAGTGTTAAAGTGTGGCTATTTCCCCGGGGGGGGGGGGGGTTCTGTGTCTGGACAGGTGTTAGGTTCAGATCCTGGGTGTAGAAGTCTGTTGACTGAGCTCAAGAAATGTTTAGGGTTAAGCTTGTGTTGCTGTAAGGTAGGATAGTATTCTTTTTTATCCTTAATAATTTGGTGCTTTGCTTTGTTGCAGAAGTGTCTATAGGTTGAGGTCTGAGGGTTTTTGTGCTTTTGCCAAAGGTTCCAGGCTTTGTCCCTGGTGACCATGCTCTGTTTGGTAGCTCTAGTGAGCCATGCGAGGATTTTACGCATTTTAGCTGGAGGGGGTACTAGGCTATTCAGAATATTAAGGAAAGAAGAATTAAAATGATGTACTGCGTTGTCTAGAGGGAGTGTCTTTAGGGGTTCCCAATTGATGGTTTGTAAAGTGGTGTTAAAGATTGTAGGAGAGAATTGTGATGTCTCTAGTATATTTGTATTGATGCTTGTGTATTTTAGTTGTAGTTTTGCATATTACAAATGCTGGCAAGTGATCACTGATGCTATTTATGGGTGTTTCTGCGGTGGTAATTTTGTTGGGGTCAGAGACCATGATCCAGTCTGGGATTGTTTCATGGCTGTTGTCTCTTGGGTCTGGTAATGTCAACAATTAGTTGGCTGTATTTGCATAGGTTGATGATGGTGAGAAGTCAAGCCAATTTATATTAACATCACCCAGGATTATTGTTTCTGCAGTTGTTATTGGAAGTCCAGGCTAGGATGCCTTCTAGAATGGGGATATTACCAGAGGGGAATATACAAGGTAATGATGCATAGATTTTTATTCTCATTCATTTTTAGGTAGGCTTTTATGATTTCTGCTGTGGTGAAGCTGGGTATGGGTGTGTTGTAGGGGATCATATTGAAGATGGTGGGGTAGATTAGAGCTACCCCACCACCTTTTATTTGAGGTCTGTCTTTGCGTAGGCAGGCAAAGCCAGGAGGGAGAAATTCTGAGGATTTACTATATGGTTTTAGCCATGTTTCTGTAGAAGCAATAATCTTGGGTTTATTGTGTTATCCAGGTGTGGAAGTCAGGGATTTTGTTTCTAATACTCTGCAGGTTAATAGTAGTTTGGTTCAGAGACTTATACAGGTGGTGGGGGTTGGGAGATGGGGGGGCAGGGTTGGGATGGATATCTCCACTTAAGATTAATTTGAAGTATTAAAGCAGGATGGTTGTGGGCTCTCTAGTTTTGTGGTTAAGGAAAGGGGCATAGTTTGTGATAGCTTTGTCATTAGGAGGTATAATTTTTTGTTTGAAGCAGAGTAAGTTGTCTGTAGGGTATAGGTTAGGAGAAATTTCAGATAAGGTTTTGGGTGTTGGTGTATGAATGGAGGATGTAGGTGAAGATATGTATCAGATTGACATAGATTATAAGGAGGTAAGATGTAGTAGGAGGGTTAAGTGTAGTAAGAGGGAAGTAGAGTGTTAGGTTACATTTAAGTGGAATGTTGGAGAGCTTTGGAATAGTGGGAGTCTAGATAGTAGTAAATAGCTGGAAAAGGAGGTGCTAATAATAAAGGCTAGCAGGTGTAGCCAGTATGAGGTGTATACACAGATAAGGTCTGGTAAGGGGAGGAGATAAAGGAAGAATGTGAGTGTTAGTGTGTGGGAGGTACACAGTAATGAAAGGTGCTGGTAAGTTACGTGATTTGTTGGGAGATGGAGGGGAGGAGCTGTGGTGATAATAAATGTAATTGAAGTGGGGGTGGGTGGGAATGGGGGTAGTGGAGCGGAGTGAGCCCAAGCTTAGCGGGGCTGCCACCAAGGACGAGAAGCAGTGTAGCGAAAGACAATCAGTCACTTGCAGAGAAAAAACAGGGATATCTTAAGTATGGGAAAAATATGGCAGTCTTCAAGCTTTCAACTTATGGAGTACACTGTGGACTGCTCTCCTTACTTTTTTTCATTCAGCTCAAGTAGTATCAAGGAAGAAGTTGAGCATTGTGTCATGCCACTTTGAGTCTGTAATAAAAATGCCCCTTGAGCTCCCAAACATGCTCCCTGCTAAGTGGTTTGTCATGCTCTAGATACATTGCTTATTTTTGTCCAATTTTAGTACTGCTGGTTGATTTGGCACTATAAAATCTGATAGAGCTCTACAATATTGGGATCCAGAAGTATTTGTAGAGGAAAAAATGCTTACTTTGAACTTTTGGGTGGATTTTCATATTGTATCTACGCTGATGCTGTGGTAAAGCTAGCAAATGGTGCTAGTCTGTCCTGGTGTCATGCATGACTGACTATATCCTTCTCCTAAAATGCTCTGTCTTGTTTCATTCAGTCTTTGTCTCATTCTTGTGGCACCTCCTGTGCTAGAATTCTTAGAAACTTTATAGTATGCTTGGTTAAGTGTAAAAGTGATGAGGTTTAAACCTGTGAAGTTGTTTTTTGAAGTGTTAAATGTCCTGATTGCTTATTTGTTGTAATTTACTGCTGATGATGTTCAGTATTACTGCTGTGTTAACCCTTGGATAATTGGGTTGTGTTTATATGATGCCCAGGATGCAACAATCGGCCTGTCTTCACAAAGCACCGACTCCCCTCCACACCTGCAACTCTGGTTGCTGATGCATAAGCTCAGTTTGTGAAATCTGCATCTAGAGCACAGACAGTTTCACCTTTCTTGCTGCATCGAGAGAAAGCAGCTCTGAGGCTTCACATGGGCAGCAATTGGCTTTCTAGCAGATATGTCAGCATAGAAGAACCTGATCACATGGAAAATATTGCCCTTATAAGTATGTTTTTATTTTTGACTAAAAACAGTATTTCCCTTGTAAGAATACTGGCATCTTTATTAATATCAGAAGGTTCTTGTTGGAAACTACTGTTTTTAGACTGGGATTAATTATTAAATATAAGGGTTCTTTTGTGTTTCTAAGCACAAGTGTTTTGTGTTTTTGTACACTTTGACAACCTCCCTTCATTACTTTGTCAGTGTACTTTTTGAGAAAGGGTCTTTGAGTTGTGATATGCTTTTTTTGACTGTGCTTTTGAATTTTGTAGGACTGTATGGGAAATGTGTGTGTGTGTGTGTGTGTGTGTGTGTGCTGCATGTGAACACTTGTCTGTCAGGTTACCTTCTGACCATCTCTTTCAGTCAGTGCTTAACTGGCAATCGGGCTTCTTCCTCTGCTTCAGCATGGATAGTTACACTAGTCCTGCTGATGTTCATCGTGTTATACTGCTGCAGTCATTACACTTGGGTTATCCTGCCGTCAGGCAGTCCCCCAGTTGGCCTGAGTTCCAAAGTCTTGGTCCGGCGTCGGTTGCTGTCGCTTCTTCCCTGACGTCAGTGCGACAGGGGTATATAAGATGCAGCCGATGCCATTTTCTCCAGTCTTTCTTGCAGTGCGGTGCCCGAAGCAAAAGCAGTTCGCAAGTGCTGGTCGGCCGACTCCTGAGATTTTCATTCTGAATCCAGAACCGAAGTCTTCTACAAAGGTAAGTACCCCGTTGGAGAAACGTTTTCTTGCCTCAGACCGATGTCAGTAAAAGTTAATAACTGTATTTCTTGTGGGAAGCAAATAGCTCATAAGGATTTCCATTCTTATTGTATCCCATGCCTAGGCCCAGACCACGACGTCACTGGTTGTCGGTTTTGTGCTAGGTTTAACAA
The DNA here is from genome assembly GCF_019279795.1 of Protopterus annectens. NCBI lineage: Eukaryota > Metazoa > Chordata > Ceratodontiformes > Protopteridae > Protopterus > Protopterus annectens. The sequence goes on along the minus strand of NC_056732.1, from coordinate 218,664,912 downwards.
ACGCACTATTAAACGTCGGTTTAAATTTGCCCGACATTATTTTGGCAGAAAATTCAATTACACCATGCCATCGGAACTACCGACGACCGGAATACATAAAAAGCACAAAGACAAGGACAGGCATCTGAGGCCCAAAACTGACGATGAAGCCTCTTCTAGGCCAGTCGTCGGTTCTCTGGTTTTCAGCGAGGCGCCTTCGCAGCTCCTGACTACCACTTCTTTAGAACCACAGGCCGCCTCTGACTCCCATGTGGAGATGGCTGGGCCTTCGGATGCACAAGATTTGCAGCCTACCGAGACTAGCTCTTCAGAGGGATCCGGAGTAGCTGAACAACCCGTAGCTTCAGAGGGTGTTTTCGGACCTACTCAGTTAACCATTAAGTCTTCTGCTAAGTCTAAACCTCCTTTAAAAACAAAGAAACAAATTCAACATTCACCAGGACAGGCCTCTATGCCTAAGAAACAAATGCTTAAAATGGCCGAAGACCTAATCACTCTGATCAGGGGGTCCCATCCCTCTCCTGATAAAAGGCCTAGACAGGATGCAGACTATGACTCATCCAACCAGGTATCCATCTCTTCAGATTCATCCTCAGACCTAGGATAGTCTTTACTCCCTTATGAGGATTCTGATACTGAGGAATCAGTTTTATCAGCCTCTCCGCCTGAGGACTACTCATTTGGGGAAACCTTACATACCATGAAGGAGCATTTCCATTGGGAGGGACAGGATTATTCAGAATCCAAGAAAAGGCTCAGAGACTTCCTTTTATTACCTCAACACAGACCCCTTGCTATTCCACCAGTGTTAGATATTGTGGATGATATGTATACTGTATCCAGCTTAAATCCTGATTCTTTACCTCCTGCTCCAGTTAAGCCAGACAGATACTACAGAGTCCCTGACTCTCACAAATTTCTTTATAAAAGCCCTGTTGCTGACCCTGAAACTATTTCTCAGGACCCCAAAGGGGTAAAGGACTCTTCAGCAAATAATCCATTCCCCTCTTACAGAGATTCCAGAGCATTAGACAGATGGGGGAAGAAAGTATGTACATCTGCAACTTTAGCAATGAGGGCCATAAATTGCCAGTTTCACATGCTAAAATATCAGCAATATTTGATGTCTCTGTTGAAACAAAAAATGCTTCCAAATTCAGATCCTCCAAATTATAAGGAAATGCAGGATTTATTGCATGCAGCTAAACAAGTGGGAAAACATACTTTGCAATGTGGTTTTGATTCTTTAGAGGCCTCCTGTAGAGCAGCAGTTACAGGTTCTGTCATTAGAAGACCTGCTTGGTTAAAAGAACATACATTACCAGATCATGTTAAAGCAAAATTATTGGATGCTCCTTTGCAGCAGGATGTGTTATTTGGAGTTAAGGCAGAAGAGGTATTAAAGAAAATGGAGGCTAAGGCAAAATCTATGCAAACGGTGAAGCATTTTGCAGACAGAAAGGAATTCAAATTTATTAGTACCCGGACTGCCTGATTCAAGCAGAGAGCAAGGACATTCTTCTAAAGCATCTGGCATTTGTAAAAAAAAGTTAAGTTGCCTAGGGTACACAGTAAACGAAAAGTAATCAAAACTAGTGCCCTCACAAGAGATAATAATCCTGGGTGCCAGCTTGTATACAACAGCCCAGATGGCTCATCTCACGCCAGACAAGCAAGGACAACTGACTCGGTATTTTCAATTGATGGCAACAAAGACCCAACTCCCTGCACGAAAAATTCTGCAGACCTTTGGTTACATGGCATCTTGCATACTACTAATTCCATATGCCAGACTGCATATGAGGAAACTACAATGGTACCTAAAGAGTGTCTGGTCTCAACACTGTCAAAGTTTGGAAACCGTAATACCACTAATTCCTTGCCTTCAACAGGAATTTTGATGGTGGACTCGAGCTTGTCACCTCAACAAGGGACAGCCTTTCACTCAACCCACAGCTAGGCAAACACTGACAACCGATGCATCGGATTACGCCTGGGGAGCACACATGGCAGGAAAATGTATTCAGGGCAAGTGGTCCACAGAACAAAGGCATCTTCATATCAATCAAAAAGAAATGCTAGCTGTACAAAATGCCCTTATAGCTTTCAAGGACCTGCTGCATCCAGGACAACTACTACTAAAGACAGACAACACCACAGTTATGTAGCACATAAGCAAGGGGGCACTCATTCTTATTCCCTCTGCAGACAAGCCATGACCTTGTGGAACACATCTCTGACCTATCAAGTTCATCTGCAAGCACAATTCCTGCCAGGAGAGAAAAACACACTGGCGGATGACTTAAGCAGAAACATCATGGATCCCCACGAATGGGAATTAAATCCACAAATATTCAGAATGATAACACAAAAATGGTGGAGCCCGGACATAGATCTGTTTGCATCCCCAATGAGCTGCCAGCTACAGAAATTCTGCACAAGGACTTAACCACCCACACGCATGGAAAGTGGATGCCCTCTCATTCAGCTGGAAAAACCTACAAGTATATGCTTTCCCACCACCACTACTCCTTCCAAAGGTACTCATAAAAGCCAGGCAAAAAGAGCCAAAGATGATCCTTATTGCCCCAGACTGGCCACGCCAGCACTGGTACCCAATCTTAAAGAACTTCGCACAAGGACCACCCTGAATTTTGCCTCAAATCCGACATCTTCTGACTCAGCACAACAATCAGATACTTCACAGCCAGCTAAAGACTTTAAACCTGGCTGCATGGAAGATTCCTTAGTCAAGCAAGCAATGCCTCTCTCCAAAGCTGTTATGGATGTCATTCTGGGGGCCAGAAGGCCTAGCACCAGGAAAGCCTGTTTGGATAAATGGAAGAGATTCTGTGCCTGGAACCAAGCTCACAGCCTTGACCCTCTTGTCCCAAATATTCCTCAGATACTACAATATTTAACTGAGATGCTGGACAAAGGCCTCTCCTTTTCATCCATCAAGATCCACGCCTCTGCCATCTCTGCTCATTACAACACGGATCCACCATTTTTTTTCTAATCCCTTGCTAAAACAGTACCTCAGAGGGGCTTTTTAAAAACATAAGACCACCCCGTAGAGCACCTACTCCAACGTGGGACCTCAACTTCGTGTTGGAAAAATTAACTTTACCTCCTTTTGAGTCAGCTAACACAGCAGATTTAAAATGTCTCTTGGAAAACTGCTCTGCTCTTGGCAATAACATCAGCACGAAGAGTTTCAGAATTACAGGCACTAATGGCAGTGGAACCTTTCATCATTTTCCACCAAGACAGGGTGTCTTTAAGAACAAACCCTACTTTTATGCCAAAGGTAGTATCAAGTGTGGCTCTAAACCAAACTATTCACTTGCCAACTTTTTATCCAAATCCACAGAATAAAGGGGAGAGACTTCTGCATTCTTTGGACATACATAGGCAGTTACGCTTCTACTTGGACAAAACCAAAGCTTTCAGAAAAACTGAGCAATTGTTGGTAGCATATGCTGCAGGAGCACAGGGAAAAGCCATTTCAAAACAGACTATTTCAAAATGGATAGGACACTGTATATGTTTCTGCTATATACACCATGGGAAACCTGTACCTAACAGCATTAGGTCTCATTCCACCAGGGCAACAGCCACTTCAACTGCCTACCTCAGAGGAGTACCTACCAAGGACATTTTGGAAGCAGCAACTTGGAGTTCTGTACATACCTTCACCAAGCATTACCACCTGCTTCTATACTCTAAATCCAGAGCCGGCTTTGCCACTGCAGTGCTGCAGGGCCTGATAGCCACCCCTAATGCCCTATAGAACCAGCCACCCTAACTCAGCTTTGGGATTCTACCCAAGTGTAATGACTGCAGCAGTATAACACGAACATAGTACAGTTTTGTACCTGCCATAAATGTAGATGTTCGAGTGTATACACTGCTGCAGTCCAGGTTACCCTCCCTCCTTCCCCTCTTACTTGCTGGTACGTACCTATGTCTTCTACCCTTTACTACCTATGGGGAGTATTTGCTGGTAACTGAAAGTTGTTGATTGTTTTTCTTATGTATGTTTTATTAGCAATTTGCATTGCCTACCTTTTTGGGGGCACCTAACATCTGGGGCAAGAAAAACTGAAGAAAATGGCGTCGGCTGCATCTTGTTTATACCCCTGTCGCACTGATGTCAGGGAAGAAGCGACACCAACTGACGCCGGACCAAGACTTTGGAACTCAGGCCGACTGGGGGGGACCGCCTGACGGCAGGATAACCAAAGTGTAATGACTGCAGCAGTGTATACACTCTAACATCTACATTTATGGTAGGGACAAAACTGTATTTTTCCTTTCTCAATATACGTAAAAAAAAGAAAATAGAATAAAGAACCCTTACCAATACAGCTGGCTCAGGCAGTGTCTCAACAGCTGGTGGGTGAGACTACAGAGGCTATTCTTTGTCCATCAAACCACTGACTGGTAGTCACTTCAGCCACCATGGTCAAGGTGTTATCCATTTTCCTTTGGCTGTTCAGTGTCCAATCCAGGCATGGGAGAATCATTTTCTGTGGGTCTGGGGAGTTTCTCTGGGAAATTCTTCCAGGGGTGGCCAGAGAAAAGTGTGTGCGCCATCTCTTTCTCTGTCTTCTTCCAGGGATGTCCGTAGAGAGAGAAGAAAAGAAAAAAAGTTTAGACATTGCTTATCCAAAGACATTCTCACTGTTCATAAGGATGATTTTCTTAACTTGACCAAGAGTTTTATTACAGGCTTTCAATGCTGGAGATGATTAAAAAAAAAAAAATGTACTTGATGTTAAACTGGGTAACGATATTTCTGAGGAAAATAGGCCAGAGGATTCTGACACAAAGTGATTCTCTAGGCCAAGACTCTTATTTAGAAAAAATTTTGTCCTCTCCACCTCCTTTAGAGGAGAGACCATTTTCTGAGACTATTTCCCGGTTGAATTTGTATATGTTTGTGGGAACAAGTTGATGATCCCCCTGAACTGCAGAGATGTTATGCTGAAAGTAGATATGCCACATGCTGCAGCCATTGTGCTTATTATGCCAGCCTTAGAGGATGTATTGAGTGCTGCTTGCAGTAACCATGGCCCTCGGCGTTCAGTCCCCAAAAAGGCAGATAAAAACTTCAGTCTAACAAATTCTTGTTTTTCTCATTTTAAACCTGATCCAGCAGCAATTTCTACTACTTCACCAGCTAGAAATAGAGTACTAGTAAATACACCATCCCTTCTCCATCAGACAGATTTGATAAGAGAATTTTCTCTTCCACTTGATACAGAATTTGTCCCTACCAAGTGCATATGTGGAAGTTTATTCTTAATTTTGTCACCTGCTTGAGGAAATGTTCTGCCATACTTCCCTCAGAAGATAAGCATTATCTAAATCCTGTAACTTTTAACCTGTCTTAGATGTCTAAACAGCTTTGAAGACTTATTTGTGTCTAAGGCCGCTGTTACTGTTGAAAGGATATGGCTGGGTATGTAATCAAATGTTTCCTTGTGATAAGTCTAAGACTAAAACTGTACTTTAGATGAGGAGGATTTATTTGTCCCTTCTGCTACTCAAGTTCTCAGATAGTTTTGATGAAAGAGGGGAATTCAGGAATTGTCAAAGATTTTTTAAGGCCCCCCCCCCCAAATTATAAGTCTTATGAATCCTCTGCTTCCTTTAAAAGGCAAAATAGACCATCCCTGCTATCTACTTGTAAACAGGGAATAAAAGGATTGCAGGAAGAGGAACAACAAAAACATGAATCCCTTCAGAAGAAGGGACAAGATTACTACTTTAGAATGACTGTTCCAGCATTATTTCCCCATCTTTCCTCTGACTCTTAAATCTGTCCCAAAAACTCGCTCCCAATCTTCCCCTTTGGCAACAGATTGCATTAGACCCAAGTATTAAAAGTAGTTCAGAAGAGTTACAGTTGTCACTTTATATGCATACCTGCTTTCATGGGAATTCCTCCCCATGTTGGGAACCAGGGTTATTTCCTCAGGTTCTTTAACATTTGTTTGATCCCTAGAGTCCTTGTGCATTTTTCTGTTATTGGAAATCTGGGCAGAAGTGAGGATCTGAACAGCCTTGGGTAAGTAAGATGTATCCCAGGTCATAACTAAAGTGGAGATCCATGCAGTTTAATGTGAGGGCAAGGCATGTACCTACACTTTCTCCCCTAAGAAAAGCAAGCCATCCAAGCTGCTTGACTCATCACTAAAGCAAGTGGACTCTCATCTGTTTGGGATACACGGAGGGCTGGATCCCCTTTTCATTCAAGCTTCCTGCAGTCTTGGACTTCCTTGCCCAATCTTCAGTTGTGCTGTCTCATTGGCTTCCTTGAAATTCTGAAAGGCTTTTCTCAGTGATTCTTGACCATTCAGAGAGCCCATTCTCCCATTCCTTTGAGTCAGCTTCAAAGACTCAACTGAATATCTTTATTGGAAAACTTTTTCTTGCAGTTATTCAGAAAGTCAGCTTCACTGGCATGGAGGGATAAAGCCCTGACAATGACCCAAGTAGTCTGGGTTTGATTAGTGGCCCTGGCAGGGGGAAAGGAGGATCACGCAGTTTGGATGGCTTCTCTTTGTGGAGAAGGTGTGGGTAGATGCCTAGGGAGCTTAGTTTTGTGGTAGAGTCCCAGCTAGAAACTAGACTATCCACACAGGGGTGCTGGCTTTGATGGGGAACAGGGAAGTCAAGATAGTTACATTACTTATGGGAATGAGTGGTATACACTTGTCTGCTCTTTACATACCTGTTCTTGGAGCTACTTACTGGGTATGCTCAGTGGACTTTAGGAGATATAAAATACAAAAACCCTTCTCTTGTAGATGACACCACTGTGTTGCTTGAATGTGGCCCCAAGAGGAGTGAGTGGGCTGTAGAACTTTCACCTGTTGGGGAATAAATAAGAATATAGAGCCAAACAGCAAAGGAAGATTTTGAAGGGAGCAGAAGCAAAAATGGAGGGGGGGATCTGAGCTTCAGGGATTGTAACAACCCCCCCCCCCCCATGATTTAAGCTTCAGTCATTTCACTGCTGCATACTGAAGAACACAAACTCCAAAACATCTGGGTTATAAACCTTCACATTTGGCCATGTACCAAAGTTCTTTTTGAAATTGGTAGTAGTATGTGATTTCCGAATATGCAGTTTGAGCCTTGTCCAGTACCAAGTATGCTATTAGTCAGAAGTGGTGATCTTGGTTATGTCTTGTCACTTCCAACACAGTAATTCATGTTATGTCAAATGTGTTTTAGTGCAGTGATGCAATTTAAGGTATAATATTTCCCTCAAGTGTTTATTTTAAACTGATATTGCAATACCCTCGAAATAATGTTAGTGCAAAGACTACAGATTAACCATATGAAGAAATATGTAAACAGTTTGTTACAGATTTATTTCTCTCTATAAATTTTCTTTGGACAGGCTAAAGGTCTTTAAGATGACAGAGGTTTAAATACAAAAAGAATTGTTATACTCGAATATAGGTCTTGTATGCACTTTTTACAAGGTAATCATGCAGTCTACACCCCTTGTAATTTTTCTAAGTAACAAATTCACTTGCCACATTTCATGGTTTATGTATGATGTCTATGCATTTTAAAACTGACAGATTACCTGTTAATGTAATCCCAAGAGCCTTATATTCTTCTACATCTTGTAATGTGTAGTCCTGACTTCACTGGTTTATCAATAGTTGATATTCTGAAAAAAACAGAATTTTACATGTATTAGCAATATAGTATGTTCCTGTATTTGACACAGAATCAAAGTTTTGGAGAGATGCATGTTGATTTCATAATAACTGTTTCTACTAACTAAATAATAAACAGAACGAGGTCCTTGTCAGCAGAAATCACACACCCAGATAAAATCCTTAACGCGTTTTATTGTAGTAACAAAGCGTTTTCGCCACAGCAATCCGTGGCTTCTTCAGAGGAAATAACATCTAAAACAGCACACTCCATTTATATCAGGAAAATCAGGAAGTGACATCTTCCAGTTTCCTGAAAGCAGCAACCACTTTTTTTAAAAAGTATGTCAAATAAGTGTGATGTATAACACAAAACCCTTCAAACATATTGTTAATTAATACAACAACCTATACATAAACCTTATATAAAAGACATAAATAAAATAAAACTTATAAAATACATCTAAGTATAAATAAAAACTTTTTGACAGTTAAAACTGCACCTTTTTATTTTATTTATTTATTTACAGGACCAGCTATCCTAGTAGAAATACCTATAAGTGTTTATGTGTATAACTACAATTGCAAGCTACTAAACTGACTTTTAATGCACACTAATAGTATCATCAAAAAACCTGTCTTATACCTATATAAGCTAATTTAACCCTATAGTATAAAGTACAGAACCCATTTCTATGTCCTTTTAAATACTGATGATGGGTGTTTAGGGACCTGTTCCTGGCAGGAAAAATTGATATGAACTTGTACAATTATATTGATATAAATTGTCCAAAAATACCTGTCATGTTCGGGATCCCTAAAATTCATAAGAGTATAAATAACCCCCCTATGAGAGCGCTAATTGACTGCAGGTCCTCCATTACATATCCCTGTTCCAAACTTATAACAAACATACTGGACAAATATATGAAGGAGTTTTATTTTATTTATGTCTTTTATATAAGGTTTATGTATAGGTTGTTGTATTAATTAACAATATGTTTGAAGGGTTTTGTGTTATACATCACACTTATTTGACTTACTTTTTAAAAAAAGTGGTTGCTGCTTTCAGGAAACTGGAAGATGTCACTTCCTGATTTTCCTGATATAAATGGAGTGTGCTGTTTTAGATGTTATTTCCTCTGAAGAAGCCACGGATTGCTGTGGCGAAAACGCTTTGTTACTACAATAAAACGCGTTAAGGATTTTATCTGGGTGTGTGATTTCTGCTGACAAGGACCTCGTTCTGTTTATTATTTGGTTTTCTTTCACACTTTCTTGGTTTGTGGTCTTTTTTGTGGCGAGGATTCCTGATTGTCTGTGCAGTTTAAACCAAGCACCTGTATGGCGAGCGGCACTGACAGCACTAACACAGATTTAGCCGGCGTGCTTGCCGGTTTATCTGTTAGACTGGACCAGCTGAATTCAAGGATCGACGATATGCAGGCTGCTATCCGGACGTCTAGGGCAGGTACTTCCGGGGTTTCCAATACGACAGGCGTGAGCCAAGAAAGCCTTGATGACTGGATACCGGCAGCTCAGCCGGAACGACAAAATTTACCTGCTAGCACCAATTTGGGGCTAGTAAATAGTCCGGAAAACTTTTTTCCGTTGTCTGGCGACAGTGTAGGAGGAGAAGAGAGGACGCGTTAAGGATTTTATCTGGGTGTGTGATTTCTGCTGACAAGGACCTCATTCTGTTTATTATTTGGTTTTCTTTCACACTTTCTTGGTTTGTTTCTACTAACTACTTTTATTCAACCAGAAAGAGTTGCAATTCGGTAAGCTTGCAAAAAACTTGGATTAAATAACATTGTCCCTAATGTTGATCCATGCTTGACTCTGCACAAGTATATCTGCAGATTCAGGTTTAAAACCTTGGGTAACTATTGACCATTTTCTTCCTGTTAACCATTTCCATACATACCTAATTTAGTATGTGTTATACTTGATGTCCTTCAAGGATGCATCTGCAGTCCTTACAAATGGGTTGTCCTGTCGTCAGGCAGCCCTTCGGTCGGCCGGATTCCAAAGTCTGGGTCTGGCCTCGGCTGGTGTCGCACTTCACCCGACGTCATAGCTGCAGTTATTTGGGTCTAAAGGCATCAGCCGACGCCACTTTCCTTAGTCTTTCTTGCCGCGTGGCGCCCGAAGCAGAAGCTGTTCGCAAGTGCCGGTCGGTCAGAACCAGAGATTACTACTACCGAATACTTCTACTACTACCAAGACTTCTAAAAGCTAAGTACCCGTTGGGGACTCTTTCTTGCCTCAGCCGATGTCAGAAAAAGTGAATAACTGTTTAACTTGTGGGAAACAAATACCTCATAAAGATTTCCACTCTTACTGCTTACCTTGTTTAGGCCCAGACCACGACGTAGCAGCTTGTCTAGCCTGTGCTTCTTTAACCGACGGACGCTTAGACGCCGGTTGGAATTTGCTGAGGAGTTTTTCGGCCCGCTTTTGCTTACATTATGCCGCCGGATCCCCGACCACGCAAATATCTAAAAGCGCAGAAAGGACTGACACTCGCGGTCCGCGGTTTCGGCCGAAACCGCGGTTAAGCCAACTGCGAGTGTCTCTGTTTCGGCTGAAACCGAGCTCGCGGTTCTTCCTTCAGCCGAAAGCTTACCTTCTACCGAGGCCTCATCCAACCTGGTGGAATCGGCTACTGAAATCCCACCTGCTGTTGCAGGTTCCCAGGATTTATCTGATACCATCCCCTTGGATATTTCAACCCCTGCACGTGGAGCTGCTAGGCCACCTGCAACCATGTCGATTAAGGCCTTTGCCAGGGCTAAAGCAGCTAAATCTACCAAAACAGTGCCTGCTAAGACCCCCTCTCACAGGCCTAGCTCTAGTTCACAAATGCTTAGTCTAGCAGAGGATCTCATTTCTTTGATCCGGGGATCCCAACCTCACCCAGACAGGGCCTCTCACCCACCTCCAGAGAAGAGGCCTAGAGCAGAGCCCCCTGAGCCAGTTTCTACAGATGACTCTGATGATTCAGATAATTCAAACCCTCCAGAGGGCCCTGACTCCCCTTATGAAGACTCTGATGCTGAAGAGTCCATTCCTTCTGCCTCTCCGCCTGAGGAATTTTCCTTTGGGGAAACCTTGCATGCTATGTGGGAACAATTTCAGTGGCAGAGCCAGGATTTTTCAGACTCTAGAAAAAGGCTTAGAACCTTTCTGCATTTACCACAGCATAGGCCTTTAGCCATCCCTCCAGTTCTTACTGTGGTGGATGATGCATTTAATGATTCTTGTACTGTTCCTGATAGCTCCAGATTGGCCAAGGCAACATTGGTACCCATTGCTGAGGAGCATGTCTCGGGAACAAATATGGCCTCTACCCCTAGTTCCCTTATTGTTGACACAGAACAACTACAACACCCTGCATCCAAACCTGAAAACACTGCAACTGACTGCCTGGAAGATTGCATAACACCAAATAACCCAAATTTATCCCAAAGGGTTAAAGACATTATCTTGGAGGCTCGCAGACCCTCAACAAGAAAACATTATTCAGCAAAATGGAAAAGATATCTCATTTGGAGTACTGCAAAAGGAGAAAATGTGTCACTGGTAAACATTGCCAACATCCTGGAATACTTGGCAGAGCTCTTCCACAACGGCCTGTCCTATTCTTCCATTAAGATCCATGCATCAGCTATTTCAGCAGAATACAACTTGGATTCTCCAGTCTTCTCACATCCTCTGCTCAGGCAGTTTCTGAGAGGAATTAAAAATGTAAAACCACCTAGGAAGCCACCATTGCCAGCATGGGACTTGAACTTTGTGCTAGAAAAGTTGACACTCCCTCCTTTCGAACCAGCAGCAACAGCAGAATTACAATACTTATCATGGAAAACTGCTTTCCTGCTTGCAATCACTTCAGCAAGAAGGGTATCTGAGCTACAGGCATTAATGGCAGTACAGCCCTTCCTGATCTTCCATCAAGATAGTGTCCATGAGGACAAATCCTACTTTTATGCCAAAGGTGGTCTCCAGGGTATCTTTAAATCAAGCTATCCACCTACCTACATTCTTCCCCAACCCACAGAACAGGGGAGAAAGACTTTTGCATACCTTGGATGTACATAGACAATTACGCTACTACCTGGACAGGACCAAAGGCGATAGAAAAACTGACCAGCTACTTGTAGCATATGCAACAGTAATGGAAGGAAGAGCAATTTCAAAACAGACAATCTCTAAGTGGATAGGAAATTGCATTAGATTTTGTTACTCCTACCATGGGAAGAAAACTCCAGAAAACATCAGGCCTCACTCTACAAGGGCTACAGCCACTACCACAGCTTTTCTACGAGGAGTGGCTACCAAAGACATTTTAGAGGCTGCTACTTGGAGCTCCGTGCATACATTTGCCAAGCATTATAATTTACCTTTATACTCCAGATCCCGAGCAGGTTTTGCCACTGCTGTTTTGCAAGGGATCTTAACTACACCATAATCTTATTTCTCCTCCTCCCCCAGTTTGGCTATGGTATTCTACCCATTTGTAAGGACTGCAGATGCATCCTTGAAGGACATAGGCATTTATGGCAGGTACAAAACTGTACTATCGGACATCTACATTTATGGTAGGTACAAAACTGTACTTTCTTGATCACTGTGTTGAGGATTGAAACGTGGAATAGTGAGTCAAAGGCTTTGGCAAAATCCAGAAAGACAGTGCCATATTCAAAGCCTAGATCAATAGCAGTAGTAACTTCCTCACAGAAATCACTTCTTTTAGTTTCATAGTTTCATAGTATAGTACTAGGCTATCTGCCCTAGGGCATTTATAAGCTTAGCCAAAGTGTATGTGGCTTTCGCCACCCCATGTGATGATACAAAAGTGTACAATTTAAATTAAATTTAGTTTACTGTGCCTCTATCTAGCAATGACACAGAGATGACCCCGGGGTAAACCTACGATCACCCATCCATTCATCTAGATTTCTCTTGGAGAGTCAGTGAGGGGCTCTGCCTAACATGGACAGGTATCCTGTTCCAGAGTGCGGGAAGCCTCTTGGTTATGAATCTGTCCCTCCAGCATGTCCTATTCATATTTGTGCTGAGGTTTAGATCTTTATCTCTCGTGGCTCTGATGGATTTGGATTTTTGAGGTGGAGCATGTCCATTAATTCTGAATTGGACATGGCCTTGTATGTACGGCACAGATCATCTCTGAGCAGGCGGTATGCTACTGAGTAGAGCTGGAGCTTTTTCAGTCTGGCAGCGTATGACATATGCTGGAGACCCTTGATCCTCTTGGTAAGGTGCTTTTGGGGTCTCTCCAGCTGCTGCAGGTGCCGGGTGAGGTGCATACCAAATGGGGCATTGTACTCCATCATAAGCCTGATAAGGGAGGAATATAAGGGTACAATGACATCCTATGATCTGGATGTGAATCCCTTCATGATAAGGTGGGCAAGGTAGAAGGTCTTTCTAACCACTTTGGCGACGTGGGGGTCAAATGAGAGGTCACTGTCAACTTGGGTCCCCAGGTCTCTGATTACTTTTTCGTCAGATTTAATGGATTACCACCTATGTGGTAATTTGTGGGTACTTTGTTTTTCCAAAGGGATGACTATACATTTTTGGCATTTAGTTTAAGGCCATGACTCTGGCACCAGTCGTCTGTTTCTGTGAGGCCCTTCTGGAGGATGCATGTGTCAGCTGGTGTATCGACTATGGCGCCTAGTTTGCAGTTGTCTGCAAACTTTGTCAGCCACAACCCCCCTATGTTTGCCTGCACATCTGAGAAATAAATGCCGAACAAGAGTGGTCGCAAGACAGAGCCCTGTGGGACTCAACTTGTGACTGGCTTAGAGTCTCACATAGCTCCAGCTATTCTGACTTTGTGGGTTCTGTCCTTTAGCCAGTTTGCAACCCATCTTGTGACAAACGAGTTTACATTTAAGCTGTTCATAGGTTCATAGGTTCATAGGTTCATACTAGGAGGCCATTTATTAATACTAGCCTGGCATTTATAGGGTAGTTATGTGGCTGCCCTGCTTTAGTTTGAAGCAGTGACACTGAAGTAATTTTCTATCATTCTGTCAAGCAGTGACACTGAAGGCAACCCTGGGGCATCTGGGGTATCCCCAATCTATCTGCCTCTCCCATCTGAACAAGGCCAGCGAGGCCAGCGCAGGTGCTCGAGTACACATGTACACATAGCACAGCACAGGAGTCTTTGTCTCTGCGTCTGTCCTTTAGGCACAGCACGCTCTGTCCCTAACTGTGTTACTCTGCTTAGGTGTTTGCCTCTTTGGGGTTCTTTGGGATCGATTGGAAGGATCTTATATCTTGAAACTTGGCTCATATGGGTCATATCTCAGGCACAGGGTCACCCTGAGTGGAGCTAGCTGAGAGTGGAGTTCTTCAGAAAGCTCATTAGCAGCATAAGACATATTTTTCTTTCTTTTTAAACTTGCTTGAGAACTTTTGGGCCTTTCAAGCTGCATCAGGTGTCTGGTCAGATACATTCTGAAACGGGGCATGGTAGCAGGGGGAGTGAGAGTACATGGGTGATGAGTGGGACATGACTTGATGGTAGATCCCTGAATCCCTCATGATCAGGTGGGATAGATGAATATTTTCTCTTTCCTTTTAGCAACATGAGTGTCAAACGAAGATGCAACACTACTGTCACTGTGGGTCCCCAGATTTTTGGTGACTCTTGGGATTGTCACATATATGGTACACCTATATGGTAGCTAGGGTAATTTTGACGGTGCGACTATGCATTTTGGCGGAGGGCTTTTTGGCACCAGTTATCCCCTTCTGTGAGGCCCTTGAGGTCTCTTATGGGCTTGTATGTATTAAGATAGATGTATTTTCTCGAGTCATCATCTGCAAACTTTGTCAGCCAAAACTCTGTTGTTGCTAATTTCACTGTGTTTGCTTGTACTTCAGAAAGTGGACATGCCTAACACAGCTTTACTGGACACACCTGTGGAGCACCACTTGTGACAGCTTTGAGTCTGGGCCCTGTCCAGTAACTGACCCTGTGGGTTCTGTCATTATCCAGTTCTTGTCGCCCATTTGCATTTGTGGGTTTACCATTTGGATGAGTTTTTTTTGATGATACCCGAGTGGGGTATTGTGCCACCTGTGTTGGCATTAAGGCAGGTAGGCCGTGGTATCACTCCCGGCCTTGAGCCTACTGGGTGACTGTCTCGGTAAAGTCAACTCGAAAAGAGAGGCAGGATCTGCTTTTATGACAAAGCTTTGGATAAAGTCTGTAAAAGTCCCCTAATGTATGTCTTTATTTATTGTCTTTTGATCCTCCCTCCATTATGCTTTGCAGAAGGCTTGTCAAACTGCTGGCTTGTCAAGCTAATGGGGTCTGGGGAGGCACCGTCTGTGGAGGCAAGTGGCTTATGAAGTGGGACCACAGTTCCTTGGCGCTGACCTGAGGAGAGAGGCTACAGCTAACACAGCTGCTATAACTGTGGGGGTAATTGAGTTCATGACAGCACATGTCGGGACACTCCCATGGATGCTGGATGCTGTGTTTTGATGGGGTGAGGGCAGTCGGCACCCCTGCTGAGATGTTTGGGGCTGGGTTCCTCTGGAATAGATAGATCTCTATTTTGGGGGAGGGGAGGGGTTTGTTTTTGAAGAAACCACTCAGCCTGTCATGTGTGTGTGTAGCAATCATCATTTTTTCAGTCATTTGAACTAATTCTGAGCATATCTGGTCTGGCTCTTCTGTTTCTAACATAGCTTAAGCTAGAAGGCCTTATGATTGTCTTAGAGTCCTTGGACATTTTTCTCTCAAATTTGCCTTGGATGATTTTTTGGGAGAGCTTAGTTTTCTTCTTACTCTTACCAAATTATGATTGTCTTACCTTCTTGTTTCACTCTCTCCCTTGTCTTTGCAGTAGCTTCCTCCCTTGCTTGTTTTATGGCTGTTTATGTATCGGCTGGTACAGACCCTTTGGTACAGAGAGTCTTGGTTAGTTTTAGGATTGCTGATCCATGCAGTCCTGTAGGTGCTGGTAGAAGGCATTTGTGATTTGATTCCGCGGTTTGGTAATGTGGTTTGAGTATCAGTTTTCACGCAGAGGGCCTTAGAAGAGACCACACTAGTTTTAGAGAAGTGAGAGTTTTTTTTTTGAGTTTTTTTTCTGTTTTTTGTTCTGGGATGGGGAGGGATGAGACCTCCAAGCAGATGATCTTATGATCTCCAGTCACCAGGGTATTATGTGCTGAACTGAAACATTTGATCCCCATGGATGTGATGGAGAGATCAAGTACTTTCACCTCTTGTGGGATGGTGACTAGTTGTTCCATGGCATTTGAGTTTATGAACATGATGGGACCCCTCCTTTCTTGGTGTTGTGTTTGTTTCGGTTGGGGCGCGGAGATGATATGGAGGTGAAACCTGTTAGTGCTGGGGTGCGAGAAGGGAGCCGGTGCATCTTGAGATTGAGGATCTGGGCTTGAGCAGCATTTACTAGTTTTTTTTCCTTTTTGGTGTTAGGTAAGCGTCCCCAAGCAGCTGGCTTGTCCAGCATGTCATGTCATCCCAGGCAGACGATGGATCCCCTTTGAATGACCAGAATTTAAGCCAATTATTAAGAGATGATCATTATCACTGTATTGTGGCATCATTCTCTTGGTGAAGGTAGGATGCGAACTTTAAAAAGGACTCCTTTTTTGTGCTGACCGGGGTGGTTGGGTGGGTACTGGTGGAAATAATAATACTGAAATTGCAAGTAAGTAGACTGTAGGAGTTTAGCTTGCTGCTACAGATAGAACCTAGTCTACTTAGGAATCAAGTTGAGGGATCTTAGAGTATAGGAGTTGCTGGAAGAGTACAAGTTAAGTTTGTTTAGTAGTTTGGCAGGGGCTGAAAGGAGCTTAGAATCGGGCCCAAAATCCACCAATGGACTACTAGTTTCTGCTGAAACTTCACCGTCCGGACAAAGGCGCCCCCCTTCTTCTTCCCACTGGTAGCAAAAAAACTTCCCCTTTCCCTAATAAGGCAATGGATCAGTAACAGGAACTAAAACAAAGCCCCAGACAGTAAATGCTATTAGAATTTTTTATTTATGGCTAGGCACACTAGTGTAGCCTACAGGTAAATTAAGCAACAAATAACTTTTAAGAGTGCAAAACAGTTAATCCACAACAAAAGTTTAAATAGGAAATGCAGAGCTGTATAACAGGGCTAGATGCAGGTCGCTAAGCAGTAAATATTCAATCGGTTATAGCAAATACAGTTATAACAAATGCTCTGAAATATACTGTATATTTCCAATATGTTTGAGAAGGACAGTCAGAACACAAGAAGGTTCAGGTTTTGTTTTACTTTTTGAAAAGGTAAAAGGAGGAACAGAAGGCCCTTATCAAATGTTCTCCTCTGTATTAAGAAGAATGAAGCTACACTGACACTAGACTGGTGTGTGTCAGTAGGGGCGCAACTGCAAAAGCCACCAAGTATAACAGCAAGACACCAACAGGGAGGGAGGGTGGGACAAAATAGCCTAAGACAACAAGCTATGACAGTTTTAAACAGAAAAAGATTTCTGAAGATTCTGAATAGACAAAGTGCCTTATATATATTAAATTATAAAACAGTAATCTGTTAAAATAATCAAAAATACTTATATTTTGTAGCAAGTTGCGGTCAAACAACTTCTCCAGCCTGCACCAAAGACCAGAACAACAACTTTTTACAAGAACACAAAAGAACCAGCCCCCACTAGCCAAGAGATAATTACACAGAGTAAATGTTTCAGTTTATACAATAGCCTAAGACAACAAGCTATGACAGTTTTTAAACAGAAAAAGATTTCTGAAGATTCTGAATAGACAAAGTGCCTTATATATATTAAATTATAAAAACAGTAATCTGTTAAAATAATCAAAAAATACTTATATTTTGTAGCTCAGTTGCGGTCAAACAACTTCTCCAGCCTGGGAGGTTGCATGTCTATGATGCCTGAGTAGGTATCGTTTCGAAGGCTTTTGCCAGATCCAGGTAGGCTGTATGAACTGCTTTGCCTTTATCGATGGCTCTAGTGACTGTTTCAAAAAGTCCACCAGGTTTAAAAGACTGGATCTGCCTTTTACAAAGCCGAACTGGGTAGGGTCAATTGTCTGTAGGTCCCCGATGTCTTTGTTTATGAGTTCCATAATGATCCTTTCCATAGCTTTGCAGACCAGGCTGGTCAAGCTTATGGGGTGGTAGTTTCAAGGGTCTGTAGAGGGTACCACCTTTGTGGAGTGGGACCACTGTAGCTGTACGCCAGTGTTCAGGGATGTATCCTGCAGCAAGGCTAAGATTAAACAGCGTTCTTATGTGCGGGTTTAGCTCCTCTAGGAGTTCACGTAGCACGCAACCCGGGACACCGTCAGGTCCCATGGATGCTGTATTTTTAGCTTTGCTGAGGGCAGCTCTCACCTGGACATCTGAGATTTCAGGGAGGTTGCATTCAGCTGAGATTTATTTCATCTTTTGGGGGAGAGGGAGGGGAGAAATTTGCACTGAACCTGTCTGCCAGTATGTTGGCAGTATCTGTGGGTTCAGTGTATTTTTTGCCGTTATGAACTAACTCTGCGCATATCTGAGGGTTTCCACCCAGGTTTCTAACATAACTGAAGAAGGCCTTGTGATTATCTTTAGTGTCCTTAGCGATTTTTCTCTCGAAGTTGGCCTTTGATGATTTTATTAGCGAACATAGTTTTTTGCTAGTGCTGATCAGGGATGCCTTCCCTTTTTGGGATTTTGCTCTGTCTTGCAGTAGCTTCCTTCTCTTGTTATAAAGTTTGTTTATGGCTAGGGTCCACCAGATAGGATGCCTGCCTTTGGTGGAAAGGGTCTTGGTTTTATTTGGGATTGCATGATCCATGCATTCTTGGAGATGCCCGTAGAAAGCATTTGTGAAGGATTCAGCAGTGTGGGATGTGGTTTCCACTGGCCCAGGGGGCTTGAATGATACCATTTCAGTCCTAAGGAGTGTAAAGTCAGCTTTTGAGAAGTTTCTCACTGTGGTCTTTTGTGCTGGGGGTGGAGGTGGGATATGAATATCTAGGGTTATTAGTTTATGGTCTGATCTCACTAGTGAGGGGTATACTTCCGGTGTTGAGCATTTTGTTCCCATGTTTGTGATGATCATGTCAAGTATATTATTTCCCCTTGTGAGGGAGGTGACTATTTGTTCCATCGCATTTGAGTTGATGAATTCCAGTAACCTTTGGGCTAGGGTGTTGGGGCTTGAGTAATGCACCCAGTCTATGTTTGGGTAGTTGAAGTTTCCCAATATGTTGGTATTTGGTGAGACATTCATATCCTCCAGTGTCTTCAGGAAGGCTGAATGGAGTTCCTGAGATTGAGAGGGGTGGTCTGTAGCATGCTACAAGTTGTATAGCAGTTTTGCCTACGGCTAGTTGTACATGGATGGTCTCCGATGCTTCGTGCGTTGCCACTAACCTGGAGGTGTGGGTGTCTTTAATGAATATGGACACTCCCCCTCCTTTTGTGGTTCGGCCCAGGTTTTGGGGCCGAAATGCATGATACAAGGTATAACCTGGTAGGGCTGGGGTGCTCTCAGGAGCCTTGAACCAGGATGTTCATCGTGCATACAGCTGCAGTCATAACAGATGGGTTCTCCTGCCGTCAGGCGGGTCCTCGGTCGGCCGAATTTCAAAGTCTAGGTCCGGCGTCGGTTGTCGTCGC
This sequence comes from Protopterus annectens, assembly GCF_019279795.1. Lineage (NCBI taxonomy): Eukaryota > Metazoa > Chordata > Ceratodontiformes > Protopteridae > Protopterus > Protopterus annectens. The sequence continues at coordinate 218,645,526 of NC_056732.1, read as the reverse complement.
TTCTTCCCTGACGTCACTGCGACAGGGGGTATAAAAGAACCAGCCGACGACATTTTATTCAGTCTTTCTTGCCACACGGTGCCCGAAGCAGAAGCATCTGCGTTTTAGGCATGGGGCCTTGAGAGGGGCCCTGTGGAGCTTGTCTTTTAGAATGCCAGTCGGCCAGCTCCTGAGATTACGAATATTTTTCAACCGAAGACTTCTAGAAAGCTAAGTACCCCATTGGGGAAACTTTTCTTGCCTCAGACCGATGTCAGACAAAGTTAATAATTGCATTTCATGTGGGAAGCAAATACCGCAAGAGGATTTCCATTCCCTCTGTATACCTTGCTTAGGCCCAGACCACGACGTCTCGGCCTGTCGTTTTTGTGCTACATTCAACAGACGCACTATTAAGCGTCAGGCGGAGTTCGCCCAACACTATTTTGGCAAAAAGTTTAATTACAACATGTATTCGGATACTCCGACTCCAATTTTGAGTAAACGACGTAAAGATAAGGACCAACATACGAGGTCCACGACTTCTACCGACACCACACTAAAGCCGACTACATGTGCTCCGGTTCTCAGCGAGGCGCCTACGCAGCCCCTGACTACCGATGACACCATTAGCGGTGTCTTCTGTGCCCGAGGTCGCAGGCTCTTCGGCCCACACCCCGACTACAGATACCGAAGTCCGTCTTGGCGGGGAAACTCAAAGTTCAGACAGGCCTGCCACCTCTCAAGGTGTCTTCAGGCCTCCTCCTTTTTCCATTCAGGCTTACACTAAATCTAAAGCAGCCATGCATTCTAAAAGACAAGCTCCACAGGGCCCCTCTCAAGGCCCCATGCCTAAAACGCAGATGCTCAAAATGGCTGAGGATTTGATTACTCATCAGGGGTTCTCAACCCCACTCGGACAAAAGGCCCAGAGTGGAGGAAGAATACCTTTCCTCGGACCAGGCCTCCATTACTTCAGAGCATTCTGAGGACCAGGAACATTCTTACTCCCCTTTCGAAGATTCTGATGCAGAGGAGTCCATTCCCTCTGTCTTCCCCCCCCCCTGAGGATTACTCTTTTGGGGAAACCTTGCATACCTTGAGGGAACACTTCCACTGGGAAGGCCAAGAGTACTCAGACTCCAAGAAAAGGCTCAGGGATTTCCACTTGCTCCCTCAGCACAGGCCTCTGGCTATACCACCTGTCTTAGACATACTAGATGATGTGTATTCAGAGGCCAGCCTTAACCCAGATTCTTTACCTCCAGCTCCAGTCAAGCCTGACCGGTATTACCGGGTTCCTGATTCACACCAGTTCCTATACAAAAGCCATGCGGCTGACCCAGAAACTATTTCACAGGGTCCCAATGGAATTAAGGCCTTTACTGCCAAAAATCTGTTACCTTCAGAGAGAGATTCCAGAGCTTTAGAAAGGCGGGGGAAAAAGGTATACACCTCGGCCACTTTAACCATGAGGGCATTAAACTTGTCAGTTCCATATGTTAAAGTATCAACAGTTTTTGTTGTCTCAGTTGAAAAGCAAAATGTCACAACCTGAACAACCAGACTTGAAGGAGTTGCAGGATTTGTTGCATAGTGCAGAGCAAGTGGGTAAACATACCTTGCAATGTGGTTTTGATGCTTTAGAGGCCTCTTGTAGAGCTGCTGTTACAGGATCAGTCATACGTAGACATGCTTGGCTCAAAGAGCAAACCTTACCAGATAATGTCAAAGCTAAATTACTAGATGCACCTCTTCAAAAAGATGTATTGTTTGGTGTTAAAGCTGAGGAGGTATTAAAGAAAATGGAGGAAAAGGCAAAATCAATGCAAACAGTGAAAGATTTCCTACAGGTACAACCACCACGTTTCAGTAGAAATTGGCCTTCAAAAAATTGGTCCTTTCCAGCCACGGACAGACCTCAAAGAGGTAGATACAGGCGTCCAAGAGGTAGAGGGCAATCTCAAGGATCATTTAGAGGCAGACAATGGCAAACACCTACACCAAGAGGGGATGAGGATAGTTCACAGCCATTCAGAAAGCAGACCCAAATGACTTTCCCCTTTGCATGCCAAGCAAGGCTCAAATGGCAACACCTTTAGGCGGAAAACTGGCATTATTTTTGAAAAATTGGCATATTGTCACAAAAGACAAATGGATCCTGGACATTATAGACAGAGGCTACAGATTCCACTTTCACACCCTTCCAAAAATGAGAGGCATGCCAAACCTGCCACACAATCAATGGGCAGAGGCACAAAAACAAATTTCAGATCTCATGGACATGAAAGCTATTCAAGAGGTACCTGCACAAGAACAGGGTCAAGGTTTTTATTCCAGACTATTCCTGGTACCAAGCAAGGGCAAAGATTGGAGACCTATTTTGGACCTATCCATCCTAAACACATATTTACTCATACCAAAGTTCAAGATGCTCACATTACAGCAGCTTCTTCCCATGCTGGGCAAGGAGACTTGGCTGGTGATATTGGACCTCAAGGAGGCAACCTGCATGTCCCAATCAGACAAGATTGCACAAGATACCTCAGATTTCTTGCAGGTTCATCCCATTATCAATTCTCTGCATTGCCCTTTGGCTTATCTACTGCGCCCAGAGTGTTCACGAAATGCCCGGCATCAGTAATTGCCTTCTGCAGACTTCAAGGGATACAAATATACCCATATCTGGACGGCTGCCTGATCCAAGTGGACAACAAACACACTCTTCTGAAACACCTGGCGTTTGTAATAATGTTGTTGAAATATCTGGGATACACAGTCGTCAAAAAGAAGTCAAGACTAATACCCTCTCAAACAATAATTTTCCTGGGTGCCAGCTTGGATACAAACACCCAGATGGCCTACCTCACGCCAGAGAAACAAGGGCAATTAACTCAGTACTTCAGAAAACTGGCAACCTTCACCAGGCTGACTGCAAGGAAAATCCTGCAGGCTCTGGGTTTCATGGCATCTTGCATCCTGCTAATCCCATGTGCAAAGCCGCATACGAGGAAACTTCAATGGTACCTAAAAAACTTATGGTCTCAACACAGCCACAGTTTGGAAGCAATCATACCACTGATTCCATGTCTTCAAAAGGAATTTCTGTGGTGGGCTCAAGCATGCCAAAGAAACATAGGTCTCCCATTCTGCAAGCCTCAAGCAAATCAAGTCATCACAACAGACGCCTCGGACTACGCCTGGGGGGGGCGCACATGACGGATCGGTGCATTCAGGGCAAATGGTCACACAAAGAAAAGCACCTACACATCAATCAAAAGGAAATGCTAGCAGTAATAAATGCTATTATGGCTTTCAAAGACCTACTGCATCCAGGGCAGCTATTGATAAGAACAGACAACACCACAGTGATGTGGTACTTAAACAGGGAGGAACTCATTTATATCCCCTGTGCAGACTAGCCATGTCCCTTTGGAACACGGCTCTGGAATTGCAAATCCAACTTCAAGCACAATTCCTGCCAGGGAAGGAAAACACACTGGCAGACAACCTGAGCAGAAATATGACAGATCCACACAAATGGAAGTTGCATCCTCAAGTTTTTACAATGATAATTCAAGCATGGGGAAGGCCAGACATAGATCTCTGCCACCCACAGAAATTACCAATTGACAAAATTCTGCTCAAGGACCTTTCATCCACAGGCCTGGAAAGTGGGCGCACTCTTTCAGTTGGACAACAATGACGGTTTATGCCTTTCCACCTCTACCACTGCTGGCCAAAGTTCTATTAAAAGCCAGAGCAGACAGACCAAAGATGATTCTCATTGCTCCAGACTGGCCAAGAAAACACTGGTACCCACTCCTGAGGAGCCTGACGCAGTCCCCACCATGGATCCTGCCTCTAATGCCTCTTCTACTGACTCAGCACAACTTCAAAACTCTTCACAGTCAGCTGAAAACACTCAATCTAGCCGCATGGAGGATTCCTTAAATTCGCATCAGACTCTACTCTCCAAGGAGGTGCAGGATGTCATTTTGGAGGCCAGAAGGCCTTCTACTAGAAAAGCCTACTCGGCAAAATGGAAACGGTTTTGTGTCTGGAATCAGAAAAAGGGTCAGAATCCTGGAATACTGAATTTACCTCAAATACTACAGTACCTAGCCGAGCTGCTAAGCAAGCAGTGGACTTTCATTCTCCTCCATCAAAATCCATGCCTCAGCCATTTCTGCAGAGTACAACACTGATCCTCCTTTATTCTCTCACCCTTTCTTCAGACAGTTCCTCAGAGGGGCTAAGAATATAAAACCCCGAAGGAAGCAACCAGTACCGGCTTGGGACCTCAATTTCATTCTAGAAAAACTAACCCTGCCTCCTTTTGAGACAGCTGCTTCAACAGATCTGCAATATTTGTCATGGAAAACAGCCTTCCTTCTAGCTATCACCTCAGCACGCAGGGTTTCGGAACTACAAGCCCTCATGGCTGTGCAGCCTTTCATCATTTTCCATCAGGACAGAGTTTCCTTACGAACCAATCTTTCATTTATGTCAAAGGTAGTATCCAGGGTAGTCTTGAATCTGGCTATCCACTTACCTACATTCTACCCTAATCCACAAAACAAAGGGGAGAGGCTACTACATTCCTTGGACATTCACAGACAGCTCCGTTATTATTTGGACAGAACAAAGCCTTTCAGAAAATCAGAGCAACTCTGTGTCCTATGCTACAGGTGCTCAAGGGAAGCCTATTTCCAAACAGACAATCTCAAAATGGATAGCCCACTGCATACGCTTTTGTTACTCTTTTCATGGTAAAACTATACCTACAGGCATCAGATCTCACTCCACAAGGGCCACAGCTACCTCTGCAGCTTTCTTCAGGGGGGTTCCTACCAAAGATATTTTGGAAGCAGCCACTTGGAGTTCTGTAAATACTTTCTCCAAGCACTGTCACCTGCTATTATACTCCAAAACTAGAGCGGGCTTTGCCACTGCAGTCTTGCAGGGCATCCTGGCTCCACCCAGTTCCACTTAGTGCCTACCACCCCTTTATTAGCTTTGGGATTCTACCCATCTGTTATGACTGCAGCTGTATGCACGATGAACATAGTACAGTTTTGTACCTACCATAAATGTAGATGTTCGAGTGCTAATACAGCTACAGTCCAGGTTTCCCTCCCTCCTTCCCCTCTTGGGACAGGCCTTATGGCTAACACCTCCTCATACAACCTCATTGGGGTATTCTGTTATGGTGTATTTGCTTGCAACTACTGTTTTTTGATTATATTGCATTTGCTTTACTACATAAATTTATGTTTTGCCTTCCTTCTGGGGGCACCTGACATCTGGGGCAAGAAAAACTGAAGAAAATGGTATCTGCTGGTTCTTTTATACCCCTGTCGCACTGACGTCAGGGAAGAAGCGACGACAACCGACGCTGGACCTAGACTTTGGAATTCGGCCGACCAAGGACCCGCCTGACGGCAGGAGAAACCCATCTGTTATGACTGCAGCTGTATTAGCACTCTAACATCTACATTTATGGTAGGTACAAAACTGTACTTTTCAGTTACTGCACAGACATCGATGCTCTCCATACTGAGGAGTGCTTCGAGAGCCTGCATCTTGAGATTTAGACTTCTGGCGTTGAGCAGCATTACCCTTAGTTTTTTTCGTTTATTGTTTTCTAAGGTGATGGGTTTGTCTTTTGAGCCTTGCCTAAAAAAGGCACGATGGGGGTGGCAAGAGCCTTAGCCAATATCCGGAAGCCCAGTGGTAACGGGTGCAAGCCATCCCTTGCGAAGCAGCGTGGCTTGTCCAGCATGTCATCCCAAGCAGACAGACATTGGATCCCCCTAGAATGACACCAGTAATTGAGCCAATTATTAAAGCTGATCATCTTGTCTTTGTATTGTGGTATCATTCTTGGTGAGGGCAAGATGCTGCTCAGGGTCAGGGTCATACCGGCCTGGGCATCAGAGAGCTCCTCTATGTCTCTTTTCATGTAGTCCAAGGGGGTACGTCTCAGGTCATTCATGCCGGCATGGACAATGATGGAGTCATATTTGTACTTGCTTTGGAGTGACCTGAGTGCTTGTGTTATGTGGCGGATCCTAGCTCCCGACAGGCAGCTCACCGTTACCCTCTCTTTATTCAGTCTGGTAAGTGGGACGTCAGTGTGTCTGACTATAGAGTCACCTATTACTAGTGTATCAGGCATGGTGTTTCGCCTTAAGGGCTGTGATTGTTTGGCACACTGACTTTGTGTACTATGTGTTGCATGTGCAGAGTTTTGAGGTGGTGTTTTCTTGGATGTCTGCTTTGGGAGCCTCTGTTGCTTCCGTAAGTTTTTTATTAGAGCCTCCGAGTATGTCTTTGTGTTATGTGTTTGGTTTGCAGTTGTGGTTGGTTTATGTGAGACTGGGTTTGTTGTGTGTGTGGTTACCTTCTCCTCCTATCTGGTCTTGCTAGTCCTGTGTTGAGAGAGTTCAGCCTGCAGTTTGGCTATATAGTTGCATCTCCCACATGTGTTTGTGTTTGTTGGGAGGAGGAGAGGTTTGTCTGTGTACATGAGACAATTGTAACATTGTCTCAGGATTCCCAGATTAACCAGCTGAACTGGAGAGGATGTTAGTAATATACCACTCGACATGCCAGAATAGTATGAGGGGGTGATGTGTAACTGGGTCAGAGAGAGGACTTTGAAGGGAAGTGGGTATTAGCACGGGTTGTAGGTGGATGTAGTGCTTACGTTAGTTTAAGGGTGCTTCACTTAAAAGAAAGGTTTTAGGAGCAAGTGCTAGGCTTATGATAAAGTGAATAGACTGATTTTGTTGAAAGTAGAGCTTTCTTGAGGGAAAAATTGAAGTGCAGACTTGGCAGAGCCAGGAATAGTTTAAGCCTGTTTAACCGGCGCTGCGCTATGCGCACAATCGCGCAAAGCCGCGCAAATGCGGATTTTAAACAGGGAACTTCAAAAGAGCTGGAAATGGTCCAAAACGACCAATTACTGCAAACTCTTGTGCTGAGGTCACTCCTTCAGGGACAGATAGGCTGCTCAAGGCTCCCCACTCTCACTGGTGAGCAAAGAAACTTCCTTCTATCCAAGTAAGGCAATGGACAACACAGGAACTACACCACAGTCCAGAATACAGCAAAGCCTGTATACTGGTCTAAACTAGTCGAGAAAGGTGGGAAAACCAGGATTTTTTTTGTGTTTTAGGTTAAAAAGTACACAGAAATACAGGAAAATCAGTAATAAATCACTTACACAGGCTAGCTCACTTTAGTGGGTAGCCTCAACAGTTAAATTTAACAAACAAACTTTTGACCAAATGTAACTTTAAGTGCAGATAATGTACAATGCAAAAAACAGGCAATAAAGCAGTTTAAACTTGTTCAAAGTAAGAAAAAGAAGGGGTCTCGGGTAAAAACAGCAAAAAATACTTAGATCTTTCTCTGTTTTAATTCTGGATTGTAAATCTTTGGTTATTTTATTTAAATTTGATTTATTTCTCCTTATAAGATCTCTTATTTAAATGTGGACAGTTGTTTTTTTTTCTGTAAAGTTTTATCAGTTTAAAGCTCTACCATTTCAGAAGTCTACTTTTGTTGGGAGCTTTTATCTGGGATGTTGCGTTGTGGTTGGATTTTCCTAGTGGTTCATATACTTTCCACATTTGTGGCCACCAAGTTTAGTAGACTTCTTTCGGTTACATTCATAACCATCTGGGCGAAACCATGAATTGTTACTGTGTCTAAAAATTCCTTTTCAGTGTGGGAAGTGGTTGAGTAATGTTTCCTGTTAATATTAGGGTAATTAAAATCTCCCAATGTACTCTTTGGATGTACAAGAATGTCATCTAAAAACCCTACAAACTCATGATGATGTGATGATTGCATATTGGGACTACGATAACATATTAAATAAGATGTAGCCCTTTAAACTATATCTATTGCTAATATATTGAGGCTGTCTTACTGGAATTAATGTGAATTGACTCATGAATGAGAACCAATATACTTTCATCTCTCTCTCTCATATACACTCTTATTTTGATGGGAAAAGTTTACCTTGTGTATTCTAGGTTTGACAAAAGCTGAAACCTCTGATGCTGAGGAAAACTGGTCCACATATCCTCTTTTGGATGAATTTTCTTCTCAGATTGCTAGGAATGAATGGGTTTTTTTATGGGAACAAATGGATGCCCCCCCCCCGAATTGATGTGATATGTTTTGTTACAAGTGCATGTGCCTCATTCTCTGCCCGTTTCTCATTTAGTGCACAGCCCTAGAGGATGTACATAATGCTGCCTGTAGCCACCCTGATTCACAACCTTAAGTTCCTAAAAAAGCAGATCTGCTTTACAAAGTTTCTCAAACTAATAAGCACTTATTTTCTCACCTTAGGTCTGACCCTGCAGCAATATCAGCATCTACAGCAGTAAGGAAAAGGGAAGCTTTATGGTAACATTGGCCCTAAAAGAAATGCATTCCATAACATTCCCATAGACAAAGGCTTTGGGAAATTTCTCCGATTATCTGTGTCTGGGTCATATTACTTCTCTGCAGATACCCTTGGGTTATCAACTGCTTCAGGAGTGTTTACAGTTTGTCTAGCTCCAGTCATAGCTTATCACAAACTGAATGGTAGTCGCATTTTTCCTTGTATAGACAATTCTATCTTTGTAGAGATTTCTTCCAGAAGTTGAGAGGCCTTAACATGAGGTTTATCTCTTCTGACAGATGTGGGGTTCCAGATAAACATTAAGAAATCCTCCTTGACCCCGTCACACAGGTTTTGTCTTACTAGGATGTCTTTGTAGAGAGACTGCAGCAAAAGGGCTTTTTGTCACAGGAGGAGGAGGAGGCAGATTTTTATCTGGAAACCTTCCTGAGCTTCTTAACTGTGTCTCAGACTTCACCTAGAAAGTTTCTTAGGATTCTGAGGTTTATAACATCTGTGACTCTCATGATTCTTCTCACCAGATTACACATGAGAAAGATTCAGTAATATCTTAAAAAAAAAAAAAAAACATGGACAACAATTGCATACTCTGGATTTTCAGACTTTCTTGGGCTTTAAAAAAAAAAAAAAAAAAGTAACTTTACTAGTAAGAATACAAACACAAGCAGATGCAAGTCGCCCCTTTTTTCTTCAACCTCCATGTCAGTCTGTAACTACAGATGCCACAAATTTTGTTTGAGGGGACAGTTTTCATGAAGGGTAAATGTGCAAGGCCTGGGATTCTTCAGAAAGACCAACTCACATAAATGTAACAGATTGTTGTCTGTGATCCGGGAATTAAAATCTCTCTATCTCCTATAGTCCCTAGCTGATTAGACACCACAGTGATGTGGCATGTCAGTAAGCAAGGGGGCACAAATTTGTACCCTCTATGCAAATTGTCTATGATTGCTTGGGATTTAACTGTTGAACACACTTTAACCCTCTAAGCATCTTGCACTCTATCAGAGCAAAATGTAGTGGGAGACAAGCTGAGCGCAACCAGGAATAACTCCCATGAAAGGAGGGGGTCTTCTGGGAAGTTGTCCAGTTGTGGGGAACACCTTAAGTAGATCTGTTTGACTTCTTTCAAAACAGACAACTCAACAGATTCTGCTCTAGGACTCCACACAAACATTTTTTTCATTCGCATGGCCATGAATATTCTTTTTTGTATTTCCACCCATTTCACAGATATCTGGGTAATGCTGAAGATTCAGAAGGAGACTCTGAAATAATTGTGGTGACCCCTTTTTGGTCCAGGCATCATTGTTTTTTCCTTAATGAATTGGCCAAGCCAATTTCCACAAGCTTCCTCACAAACCAGATATGCATACTTGCACAAGACGGAGTTTGACCCACCCCAGTCTCAAACCTCTTCAACTAACTGTCTCAATGATTCAATTCTAATGTATTTTAGGCACATCTTGTCAGAGAACATACACAAATGTACTAAAGGAGGGAAGAAAGCCTGCTACTAGAAAATCTTGGCAGGTGAAGGACATTTTCTGTGTGGTGCCTAGCCAGTAACCAGGACCCTATCAGGGATTAGTTACCACTGATGCACAAATATTTGTGTGGATTACTAGCCTCTAGGTCTTAGTACTCCTCTGCCAAGGTGCATCTTGTGGCCATTTGAGCATGTTTGCCCAGGGATACTCTCATTTTCTTCTGCTTTAATAGTAAAACAATTTTTGAATGGAGCTGTACATTGAGATCACCATGCAAACATGTTGCTCCTTCCTAGGATCTTAGCTTTGTGCTGGAAAAGATAACCACATCTCCATTTGAATATGCACATCAAACAGAGTTAAATTCCATTACTTGGAGAACTGTTCTCATTCCTCTGATTAATGCAAGAAGGGTATCTGAGTTGTAAGCTTTCATGCTGACAATTTATCTGGGGGGTATCATTAAGAACAAAGATACATCAGTCATGATCATGGTTGTTTTGGAGTTTACTTTGAATCAGGCTATCTCCCAGTGTTCTATCCTGATTCCCAGAACCATGGGGAAAGGATTATACATACTTTGGGTGTGCATAGGCAGCTCAGGTAGTATTTTGACAGAACCAAGTCCTTTAGAAAAGCATATCAGCTATTCATTTTTATAATGGGACTAAGAAAGGACAAACTCTTGTGAAAGTGGACCTTTTCCAGGTGGTTTTCCTCTACTATTGCCTTTTGTTATGCCCACCATGGTAAACAAGTTTTATGCAGTGTCAAGGCTTACTCCATGAGAGCCTTGTCGTCTTTGACATATTGGAAAGAAGTAGACTCTAGAAGAATTCCAGAGGTAGCAAACTGGCTTTTTTCTTTAGATCCAGGCTGGTCTTGTTAGGACCATTCTCCTGGATCTCCTGGATTCATATTCTTCCTCCTCCCGTGTCGGATAGGCTTTGGTAATCAACCAATATAGCCTAAGGACTACTATAGTAGTGGGAATGTTAAACATAATACAGTTGCGCAAATTGTACTTTACTGTAATTGGATGTTTGACTTCCTCACAGAGGCAGTAACTGCACCCACCCTTCATCCCTCTAGTATTGTATGTAGTTTTTGTGGGAAATACTTTAATTTGGTGGTTGTTTCAGTTCAAGGTGTGTAAACTGTTACTAAACTTTTAAGCAAGAAAGTCCTGAAAATTTTCTATTCAGACTGTTGACTTTTCCTCCACAGGGCTGACCAATCAGTCAGAGTAGAATTGCAGGAGGGAGCCAGAGCTTTTGGAAGGTGATCAGTATACAATATACATATTGTATATACTTTGGTACTCTACAGTATTAGAATTAGTATTTTCCCTTGACTTAAGTATTTTTTTTCCTCTGTAATATCTTCATGTGTCCTCTATTACTTATGGTACTGTAAAACTGTCCTTGCATTTATTTTTAAACTGTTTATTCTTAAATTGTATTTTTCTTCTCTGAGCTTTTCTCCTCGGGTCTCCACTGAAAATGGGCCACAAACCCAGCTGGACTAACCCGGTTAAGAAATGCCAATAAATAAATCAGTTTTGTCCTGGGTAAGATAAAACTCCGGTGAGGAATTTGAAATGAAAGTTATATACTTACCATAACAGTAAATCCATGTTGTCTCTGGTTCAACCTGTTGGTTATCGGATCTGACACTGATACTGTGACAGCTAAATCCTCGACTTCAACTTGCTGGGCTACATCTCCCCTGCCCACAACCCCCCCCCCCCAACTTCCCAGCAGATACATTAGAGTTTGCCCCTCCTTAATATAGCTCTAAATTACCTCTCACACATAAAGAAAAAGTACAGAGGACTCCAGAAAAAGGAAAGCAATCGAACATCCCCTGCTCAGTCATCTTAGGCACTGAAACAAGCCAAAAGGACTGGGGGCATTTGGGGGGGGGTAACCAAACGTAGATGGGCAACATTGATCTATCATTTTTATGGTAAGTACATAACTTTAGTATCTGATATCTTCTCTGTCTGACTTCAACCTGTGGACAGAGTCCCCAGCCACGTAAAAATCCCGGGAGTATCTATGAAAGGATATTCTGCAACATGGTGGATGGAGCCAAAGGAAGTTCTGGATCAAGACTGAATGTCCAGCTTGTAGTGAGAAACAAAGGTGTGATGGAAAGAAGTTCTGGAAAGTAGCCATAACACTGGTAGAATGACCCTTAGCTTTCCAAGCAAAGTCTTGCCTCTCAAAGTATAAGCAAAGGAAATACAGTCTGACAGCCACTTAGATATCATCACTCTAGACAAAGGTCTGCCCATTTTTCTGTCCCTGTTGACATGAAAATTAGAAATGGTTGCCAGTTGTACCTTGATCATAGAAAAACTGGAGCCCAAATTAAGCAAGAAAATACAGAACAGACGCTAAGGAAGCAGAAAATGGTCAAACCCTTGAGAGTCTGCCTACATTTCAGAATGCTTCCATTTACTCAAATGTGTCCTAGTAGATAGCTTTTGGGATGAGGACATAATGTGAACAACATTGTTCGACAACTTGGAATTCCTCGCCATCAAGGGAACTGGAGAAACTATACAGTTCACTTGACAGACCGCTGGATGAGAAATGAGATCTGGAGTGGGATTCAGAACCCAAGGAGGGTATCACAGTAAAGGCCACAGGAAGGGTAAGCAGACCTGATGAGACCAGAAGTGAGATATGAGGATCACTGCTGCTCTGCAACGTGTTGTCTTCTGCAAAAATTTGACAATCGGGGAAATGGAAGTATATTATTCCTGGCTCCACAAACTGCGCTGCAAATTTTCCCTTAGAACTATGCAAGCCTCAACTCAAGTGCTTCAGATCAACTGCTCTTATTGCAGCACTTGCATAACCCAAATCAGCAGTTGTCCAAATCTCCTAGACAGCGCTATTATTTTCCAAATCTCCTAGACAGCACTATTATAATACAGCATAAGACCCTCGACTGTCTGCAAGACAGGTGAAATTTACTTTTCCAAGCATGTCCAGAGGTCAGCTTCAGGTGTACTCTCCAGTTCATCTGGTGGAATTGGGCATCCTGAGGCAATGTCACAACTGCCTCATGTATACAGACAACCCTCTCCTCTTACCTCTAGACACAAACACTTGAGAGATGCAAATACACAGCCAGACGGGAGGCTAAGCACTCTCAACCCATGACTGTAACAGACAGTCGAGGAGAAGAGACACTAGCATCACACCACCAGTCACACATGGATCTACAAAGAAAGCACCAGCAAAACATACACATAAATACACAAAAAATATATTTGGAGGCACCTAGGTACCAATCTGAAAAAGAAACAGTGCCCTCCAAAGCAGACAAGCAAGCAACTTGCACCTACAAATACAAGCCAGAAAACACACAATTCACCTCAGCAGTGTGCCTCACGACAGCCCCTAAGGCAAAACACCATACTCAACACACTAGTAATAGGAGACTCTATAGTAAGGCACACAGATGTTCCACTCACCAGGCTGAACAAGGAGAAGGTTACTGTCGGCTGCCTGTCGGGTGCTAGGATCCACCACATAACACAGGCACTTAGGTCACTCCAGAACAAGTACAAGTATGACACTGTCATTGTACATGTTGGTGTGAATGATCTAAGACGTACCTCCCTGGACTACATGAAAAGAGACAATGAGGAGCTCTCTGATCATGTAGCCCAAGCTGGTATGACCCTGACCTTGAGTAGCATACTACCTTCACCTAGAATGATACCACAATGCAAAGACAAAATGATCAATTTCAACAATTGGCTAAGCTTCTGGTGTCATTCTAAGGGGATCCAGTGTCTGTCTGCCTGGGATGACATGATAGACAAGCCTCGCTGTTTCACCAGAGATGGTTTGCACCTGTCATCCCTAGGCTTTTGAATACTGGCCAAGGCTCTTGCCGTCACCATAGTGCCTTTTTTAGGCAAGGCTCAAAGGACAAACCAACCACCATAACCAGCACAGGTAACCAGAAACTAAGGGTAATGCTACTCGACGCCAGAAGTCTCAACCTCAAAATGTACGCACTCGAGGCACTCCTCAGTATGGAGAAAATCTATGTTTATGCAGTGACGGAAACCTGGTTCAAGGCTCCAGAGAGCACCCCAGCACTACCAGGTTACAATCCATATCGTACCTTCAGGCCTCAGATACCGGATCGCAGTACAAAGGGTGGAGGTGTATCCATATTCATCAAGGATACCCACATCTCCAGGTTAGTGGCGCAGCATGATGCCCCAGAGATCATCCATGCGCAACTATCAGCAGGCAAAACCGCATTTCAAGTCATAGCCTGTTATAGATCACCCACCATGTCCCAAGATGCTCACTCAGCATTCCTTGAGGCATTGGAAAATATAAAGGTCCTACCCAACACCACAATTTTTGGTGATTTCAACTACCCTGGTATAGACTGGGCGAACTACCAAAGTTCTAACTCCTATGCCCAGTGGTTCATAGAATTTATAAATTCAAATGCCCTTGAACAACTGGTATGTTCTCCCGCTAGAGGGGACAACCTATTGGATTTAGTCATCACAAATATGGGCGCCCATTGTACCACACCCGTTATCACTCCCTCTCTGGTCAGATCAGACCACAAACTGATAACCCTGGACATCCTCACCCCTCCACCTCCCCCAGTCAAAGAAACCATCATAAAAAAACCTTTCCAAAGCAAACTTCAAACTACTTGCGTCAGAAGTGGAAAACTTCACTATTCCCTTGCAGAAGGATAATGATATCCAGGATGCAGAATCCTACACCAAGGCACTTTATATACATCTTCAGGATTGCTTGGACTGTGCTATCCCAAATAAAACCAAGACTCCTTCCTCAAGCAAGAAGAAACCAGTGTGGTGGGCCCCGGCCATAAGCAAACTATACAATAAAAGGAGGAGACTTATACAAAAAAAGGCCAAATCTCAAGTAGAAAAATCATCCCTGATCAGCATTAGTAAGAAATTGAGGGCCCTCATCAAGTCAACTAAAGCCAATTTCGAAAAGAAAGTTGCCAAGGATAACCATAAGGCCTTCTATTGTTACGTCAAAAACCTAAATGGCAACGCTCAGGTCTGTTCTGAGCTAGTACAAAATGGAACAAAATACACTGACCCCACTGACATTGCCAACATCTTGGCTGACAGGTTCAGTGGAAATTCCCCCCACCACCACCACCACCTACAGGGCCTATTACTTTTCCAGGGGATTGTGTAACCCCAATTATTACTGATATGTTGGTTAATAAGGCTCTATCTAAAGCTAAAAACACTGCCTCCATGGGACCAGATGGTGTCCCCCAGGCTGTCATACGCGAGCTCCAAAATGAATTAACCCCACATCTGAATACCCTGTTCAGTCTCAGCTTCTTGACAGGATATGTGCCCATAGAATGGCACACCGCAACGGTGGTTCCGCTGCACAAGGGTGGGCCCACAACCGACCCTGGAAACTACCGACCAATAAGCCTGACCAGTCTGATCTGTAAGGCAATGGAGCGAATCATTATGGAACTCATAAATGGAGAGATTGGGAACCTCCAAACACTTGACCCCACACAGATCGGCTTCAAGGGCAGATCATGCCTCCTGAACCTGGTGGACTTCTTTGAGACAGTTACTTACCCTATAGGTAAGGGAAAGGAGGTACACACGGCTTACCTTGACCTTGCTAAAGCATTTGACATCATTCCCCATTCGGGTATTATTGATAAACTCACCAACCTGGGCATAAACCTTTACGTCACAAGATGGATCGCAAACTGGCTCTCAGATCCCACAAAGTAAGAGTAGCGGGATCTATGTCCGAATCCAGACCAGTAACGAGCGGTGTGCCTCAGGGCCCCTCCTGTTTGGCATATACTTCTCAGAAGTACAGGCAAGCACTGAAGGGCTGTGGCTGACCAAGTTTGCGTTTGACTGCAAACTGGGTGCTATAAGAGTCTCCGGCCGACATGGATATCCTCCAGAAGGGCCTAAATGAGACTGATGCATGGTGTCGAAGCCATGGTCTCAAGCTAAATGCTAAAAAATGCGTAGTAATCCCCTTTGGAAAAAAGAGTACCCGCAAACTACCACATAGGAGGTAACCCCCTGAAATCTGAAGAAGTAATAAGGGATCTAGGGACCCAAGTAGATAGTCGGCTTTCCTTTGATAACCATGTTGCCAAGGTGGTTAGAAAATCTTTCTGTGTGACCCATCTGATCACGAAAGAGTTTGCATCAAGATCTAAGGATGTAGTGGTGCCCTTCTACCCTTCCCTCATCAGACCCATTATTGAGTACAATGCACCAATTAGAATGTACCTGGCTAGGCATCTCAAGCAGCTGGAGAGACCACAGAGGTACCTCACTAAGAGGATTACTGGCCTCAAAGAGTTGCCCTATGCAGCACGATTGAAAAAACGAAGGCTTTTCTCTGTTGCATACCACCTTCTCAGAGGCAATCTCTGTCTAACAGACAAAGCCCTGTCCAACCCAGAACTGTTGAACATGCTCCATCTTAGCAAAACCAAATCTACTCGAGCTACACGCTCTAGGGATATAAACCTCATCACAACAATGAATAGACTATGCTGGATGAATAGATTCCCTTCGCAAAGACTTCCCTTGCTATGGAACAAGGTCCCGATCTACATAAGACAGAGCCCCTCACTATCACTCTTCAAAAGGAACCTTGACGAGTGGATGGGTAACAGAAAGTTCACACCAGGGATCATACCAACAGCTCTACTAGATAGGGGCCAAGGGTACTAGCTGCTAGATCAAGGGACTAGGGAACTAACCAAAGGGGCATTGAATACCGCACAACGTGGCTGGGCTAATACATGCCTTCGGGCAGATAGCCCAGTACCTACCTATGAAACTGTACATATAGGAGACATGGTGGCCAAGCATACAGAAGAGCATCTCTGGATGACTACTCCTGAGGGAAGGGTTAAGGCACAGTAGCTGTCACATTTGGTATTGGAGGGGGAAGCAAAGAGTTCACAACAGTGTGTGCCCCACCGCCAAAAGGTATGAGTTGCAACTCTCATATTCAGAAACCAATTGTGAGGTAGAATATTCATGCTCAAACTGTCAGCCAGAATGTTGGACCTCCCTGGGATGTGCTTTGCAATCAGAAAATGTTGAAACGAGATCACCAATTGCCAAATCCTCATGGCCTCTCAACAAAGAGGGGTAAGCATGTGTGGTCCCCCCCCCTGCTAATTCAGATGCCAGACAATGGACATATATTGTCCATCATCTGGACTGAAATCACACCACGGGAGAGGACATCCTGAAAGGCCTGAAATGCAAGGAGGATAGTCCTCATGACCAGGATGTTGGTGTGAAAGTTGGCAAACCATTCTCCCTTCGAAATGCCCTCCCCCCACAAAAGGAGGCATCTGTGGTGCCCATGTCCACAAGATTGTGAAGAGCAGTCTCCAATTGATCACTAAAGGTGCCTATAACCACCATCAAATCTAATTGTGAGACAGTTTTGTCATCATGACAGTAAAGTCCATTGTTGTGTCTTTCGGCTTTTCCCGGTTAGGGGTCGCCACAGCAGAACTGCGGTCCGCTAATGATTGGCAGTAGATTTTTACGTGCAGAGTTGCCAGCCCTGATGCACAACCTTCAACGAAGGTACGCCCATTCACGCATGTCTCCACACAGAAGACGCTCTAGCTGAGAATTGAACCGGACAGTGTCTTACTGTGAGGCGACAACGCTGCTGGATAAGTCAAATAGGACAGTTGCACTGAGAGAGTCCATTGCAGAGACCTCATGTGATACCTCCCTAAAGGAACCAACACTATTGAATCTACTATGTGCAGAAGCATTTGAAAATCAAGTGAGCTGGAGGTTTTGCAAGGGCAAGCACAGATGATGCCTGGGATCAAAGGCAGTTACTCTGGAGCTTGGGAGCTTTGCAATTTGGTTGAAAGTATGCCAGTGGCAACCTATGAATTCTAACATCTAGACTGGTTGTAGACTTGACTTTAGATAATTGACATTTATCCCTAATTGGCCGCACAACTGGAGTTAAGGTATCCCTGGCCATGGCTAGAGATGATGTTGTGGGGGCTTTGAGGAGCCAGTCACCTAGGTATGGAAAGACCTGAAATCCCTGCAGCCAGATCCAGGTTGCAACCACTGCCATACACTTGGCAAACACCCAGGGGCGGTGCTGAGTTCAAATGGCAGGATTCTGAAATGGTTATGATTGGCCACCAGCTGGATGTACAGAAACCTTCTGGAGTGCCTCTACCGTGATATGATGGTAAGCATCCTTGAGTTCTGTGGAGCACATCCAATCATCCTTCCTCAGAAAAGGTAGAATAAGACTGCACCATGACCATCTAAAATTTTGCCCCTTTCATGAAGGAATTCAATTTGCTCAAATATAAAATTAGCCTGAGGTCCTTTTTCTTTGGTGCAAAAAGAACCTTGAGTAGACCCCAAATCCTCTCTCATCTGGTGGGACCTCTTGAATGACTCTGCCAGTAGCTTCTGTATATGTACCTCTGCCAGCAGTCTCTGACAGGGTGGATTGTATGGGAGATTTTTGTGACCAAACTTTGGAATTTCTATTAAAAAAAAAAAGGAATGGTATAACCTCTGGATATAACTCAACACCCAAGTGTCTGAGGTGATGGCCTCCCAAGATTCTGGATGAAGAGCCAAGCAATCCCCGACTTCCTCCAGAGTAGTACAGTCAGGTAACCTTTCGGGATTGCTGAAAGGACCTGCCAGAGAAAGTCCACGGAAGCCCAGATTTTGCAGAATGCTCCTGCCCTTTGGGCAGAGCCCATTATGGTCCCCCTATGGCTTTAGGAGGAACCCTCAGAAGGAAATTCCTGGGAAAGCTGCTGCGATTTTCTGAGATGTTTGCCCCCCCCCCCTTCTCCTTCCTTGAGAAGGTTTGCTAAGGGGTAGCAAAACAGTCCCACTGTGGATAGTGCCTCTGTTCCTGCTCACTCCTAGTAAGAGTGCACTTAATCTTGGGCCCAGATAGGGAAGAGTCATCAAAAGGGTGTTTCACAGTTATCTATACTCTTAAGTAATTTTTATAGATAAGTACATGTATATGTTAAATATCCCAAATATAAACACATCTTGATAAACTGCTATTATTCAGACAGTGCCAGAATGTAGCGACAAAAACAAACCAAAATATACATCTGGTAGTTGTCTAAAAAGCATACATGATATCTAAAGTTGATAAGGTTGAGACCCACACTACTAATCATCCCCACTTCAGTATGTGATGCTAATGGAGGAGAGCTTTATCAAGTTGTTTTTTATTTAAATCTGTCACCACACTGCTTAAGATAATTAATGCACTTGTTCTGTTAATAATTCCCAGACAGAAATCAGCTTAATATAGTTATTTGATAACACTTTGTCTTTAGATTTGTTGGTTACATAATAATACATGACTTATCAAGCTGTTACAAGGGTATTCTTGGAATACTCCAATGCAAGCTGTTATAGAAATAAACCAACAAAGTTATAGAAGTGGTTCTAAAAATGCACTCGTTTTCCAGCAAATAAACAATTTTCATACAGCTTAATACAGATGTATAAACAGTACAATGGCAAAAAAGATACATAAAGCACAGCTTACCCTTGATAGTAATGATCGTATGATTGTCTAATAGTGTATTATGACAATGTCAGTTTACTAACTAAAACCTTTTAAGAGCTCTGTATGTCCCTAATTAGTTTAAAGGATGCACTGCTGTAGTTTGAGTCTATTAAATTAAGAAACTCACTGTGACAGCAGATAATACTGTGTAATACTTGACATTGTTTTACAACAGTACCCCCCAATGCACAGTACCAAGGGCCACACAAACCCTGCCCAGCAGTCTGCACATGGCCATTTCTTTTTCACTGAAGTTGAATAAAAATGAAGATGGTTCCATAGTCCGCATGAATATTCATCCAGTATTTCTGGCATGTGGTAAACATTCAAAGGGGAAAAGGTTATGTTTTTTTTTCCCCACTAACAGACAAAACCAAAGGCATTCTTATCACTTAAAATGAAGAACAGTCATCATCACAATGAAGTATGCGGAGTGTGTTAAAGGAAAGCAGTCATTCCCCATTGTGCCTCTAGCCACATGGGTCTTAAACTTGTTTTTCTATTAAACTAGCAGGTTTTGCATTCTACTTAAAAATTACTTGGGCAAGACTTGATGGTAGCAGCACAGAAGCAGCATTCACAGCAGATACGATGTTTCATAATGAAAGACTAGTTGCAAATGTAATTGTAAACAGAACTGTAAAGCAGATGTGGAAATATGGTAGTTGCATAGGTATATAATACAGGCAAGCAGTTATTTTTTTGCATCAGTCTAAATGAATACAGGCACCATTTCCCTTTTGAAAATGTTATGAAGGATGACCTTATAAAATTACAACACTTGGTACTAAACCTTTAAAATCAAAGGAGAAGTTACTTTCTTAACCCACCCATTTATGCCAGACCTTCTTCATATTCAAGTATAGTGAAAAATAATTTTCTGTTTATATACATGGGGGGTGCAAATGGGGGGCTTGCCCCCCCTGCAAAAAGAGCAGGGAAAAACGAAACCTTTAAAATCAAAGGAGAAGTTACTTTCTTACTTAATAGACTGTTTAGCATTTACAAACTGTGTGTAATCTATTTTGACAAAACGTGCAGCTCTCCTACACATACTGTTTGCAAACGCATGTTTTTTCTGACGAGCTGACAGTGCAGTTCATAAATATTACTTTTTTTCCCTGTGCTTATTGCAAGGGGGCAAGCCCCCCGCACCCCCATGTCTATAAATAGAAAATTATGAATAAAAATGTACCAACTCCAAGATCGCACTAATTTGAGGAAGAGAGTAAACCACTTTAGACAATGAATATTAATGATGTCACAGAAAAATTTGCAGGACATGTCATCATGCATCATTAGCATGCTGTCACAGCCATTAGGCATGCCAATCAATCTGGCCACGCCCATTCCTGCACGAAACGGCTGGGGGGTACCATTGTAAAACATCGCATAAAACTGTTCCACATTACTCTTATAACTCTACTTAGTGCAGTACAAAATTCCTAAATTAATAGCTATGTTCACACCTGTTATCAGTGTACACAGATATATTGGTGAGACTAGCAATGCAGTTTTTTTTTACCAAGCAATAGAAGGACAAGTGAACCAAAGGTTTCATTTGATAATTTTACAAGACCTTATTTCACCTTGTGATAGCAGACAGGCAAAACACACTTTTGCATCTTTGCATCGATCAGTGCAAGGCTTCCACTTCTCTTGCTTCCCTAATGAGGCAGACTTAAAGCAGTACCACTCACTGTTGATTGGTTATATGTCCTTCAATAGTCCATCAAGAAGTGATAACAATTCAAAAAATTGTTCCAGTATCTTTAAGAAAAATGTGAGTAAGCTCCTAAAAAAAACCCACCAGCGGTTTGCCTCTGTGATCCTTGTAAATATGGGCGGTTAGGCAAAAAAGAAACAAAACAACCAAAAGCAGCCCCTTTATTTAAAAAAAAAAAAGAAAAGGCATGTTCCTGTAGTGCTGTTCAACCTTCTTTGTAAAATTACCCTGGTTAACAAAGTTAGACAAGCAGTCAACCTTCCACCTTTTTTATTTGAACTGTTATGACAAAGTAGAGTGCTTAGATTTTATGGATGTGCATTGACAGTTAAGATTTTACTTGGATTAAACAAAAGCATTCAGCAGTATCAACCATTTGCTTCATATGAAAACAGAGCATGAAAGTTTCAAAAGTTAGTCTGTATACATTGCTAATTTGTTGAATTTTACTAGGCAAATACAATAAAACTGCATCAGATCAGCTTAAGCACATTCTACCAGGGCTATGCCCCCATCACAGACATTTGTTAGAAATGCTTCATTGGATGGCATTTGTGTGGCTGTTTCACATACTACTTAGAGTACTTTAAGACGCAGTAGGCTAAATGATGATCTCACAGACAAGGTTGTAATTTGGAGCCTTTATGATGCCATGCAGGAAGTTCAGCTGGAGACTCTGCTGTTATGGGTTAAAGAGGATAAACTTGACCTCGTCGGGTATGAAAGTTGTGTACATAACACAATAATACAGCTATGTGGTCATGATTCATCCTTTCCAACATTCCAACCCTGCCACTTTCCTCTGGATTGGCAGATAGGAGTCTATTTAGTGGCATACTTATGTGATGGTAACTGTGTGTGTGTGTCCTGCTTTTGAGTATATTACTTCAGATCTGGAGAAAATAGGGATGCACAGGGCATTACTGGTAAGACATTGAGCTAAAGCCTATAAAGTTTTTTTTTCCTTTCTTTGCCAAGCCAAATGAAAATGGGTAGTTTCAATCCTGTCGTTTTGAGAGGATGAACCACAGCTATGCAGATCTATTATAGTAACTAAATGATCATGTTTCACTGTTGCAGTCCTAACTTATGGGTTTTCCTACCATGAAAACCCTTGGCTGTCCTGAACACACAAGTAAAAATATCCCTCCTCTTTAAACTGGCGGATGTCCTTTCTGACATCAGTATGTCTGGGTATATAGGGAGACAGCCGATGCCATGATATCAGTCTTTTCTTGCCGTCAGAGCCTGAAGCAGTATTTCAGTGCATCTGTCGGTCTGCAGCAGAGAGAATTCATCTGAAAGCCAAGTACCCCATTGGGGGACTCCTCTTTCGTGCTTTAACCCATGTCAGGTAAGGCTAACCATGATCTACGCTATGGTAAGCAAATCCCATACAGAGACTTCCATTCACTGTGTGTCACCTGTCTAGGGCCTGATCATTACGTTCCAAATTGTTGTTTCTGTGCTTAATTCAACTTTAGGACCATTAGGCATTGGGATGAGATCTTAGCTAATTACCTTGATCTCCAGCCTGTCATCCCGAGGTTGAATGTAGGAAGGATAAGGAAAAAAGACCCAAGCTTAGGGCCTAGGATGGCAGCCTTTCTCAGTCAGCCAGTCCGCCAAGGCTCGTGATTGCTGAAGGAAGGCAAGGTGCTTTTGCAGCCCCCTTCTGCAGCTAATGTGGTGGCACAGGCCTCTGTCTACACACATCCAGAGTCCAACATGCAATCAGGTCCTTCATCTTCTCCACAGCCCTTAGCATTTAATTCGTCGGTCAGGTCCGGGGGTCGCTCAGCAGACCTTTGCTTCGGATACGTACTCTTTTACCAGCAATGCTCCTTTGCTGCATCAACCTGCATTGGTGGCTCATTCTTCCACGGAGAATGGCATCAGGATTGTGGACATACCGAAGCCCAAGGCCATTGCTGCCTCTAAGAAGAGGTTTACATCAGATGCTATGCGTAGGCCTACTGGCTCCTATGTACATGGGATATCAGCAAGAAATGGTGAGGTTAGCTGAAGACCTCATTTCTGCAGTCAGATGTAGGCAACACTCTTTGGAGTCTCCCACATGGAAAAGGAAGAGGGATTCTACCCCTGAAATATTTTCTGATCCTCTTGATTCTGATCAGGGAAGAGTCTGTCCTTGAGGAGGGACCCTTCCTTACTTCCTTTGAAGGTTCATATTCTGAAGAGAATCTGTGCTTCTCCACCGAAGGTCATCACTTTTGGGGAAACTCTCCATGCCGTGAGAGAACATTTCCAGTGGGAGGCCCAGAATACCCACAATTAAAGAGGGTTGGGGAGTTCCTTGACCTGCCAGAGCACAAACCTTTGATTATTCCTCCTGTCTTAGAAGCTGTAGAGGATGTTTTTGTGGATTCCACTTTAAATCCAGATTCTCTTCTTTCACCTCCTCAAAGAACAGGCAGGTTTTATAGGGTGATCCTTCTGCTGATCCAGATGTTGCCACACCAGGACAAAGAAGAGCAAGAGCTAGTTCATCTAAAATCCTTTACCTGCTGTCAAAGAAATCAGGGCCTTGGATAAATTTGATAAAAAAGTTTACACTTCTGCCACCCTATCTATGAGAGCCCTTAACTGCCAGTTTCATATTACAAATACCAGCCAACTATTTTGGATCAGGTGAAGCAAAAACTTTAATTCTTGGAAGGCAGGAACCTTCATAAGGAATTGTTGGACCTTTGCCATTCTAACTCCCAAGTGGCTAAGACATTCTTTACACTGCAGATACAGTGCTGTGGATGCATTCAGCCAAGCTGTAGCCACTGGTTCTGTTAGAAGACGTGCTTGGCTAAGGGCGCAAACTCTTCCTGAACATGTCAGGTCCTCCATTCTTGATGCACCTCTGGACAAAGACTTCCTCTTTGGGTCTAAAGTTAAGGCTGTGCTCAAAAAGATTGAAGACGAAAGAAAATATATGCAGGCTGTGAAATACTTCCTCCAAGTCCAACCTCATAGGTCTAGTAGGAATTTTCCCACTAAACACACTTTTATTTCCCTCTCAGTCAAAAAGCAGACACAGGAAACCCCAGAGAGAAAGAGCTAAAAGGCAGCATTAATCACAAAGGCCCAGGCAGTGGTCCTCTGAAACTCCCAGGCAAGGCAGTTCTAGGCCACAGGGTCCTGGCAGAGAGAAGCAAATGACTCTTCCCCATGCCCCCCCCCCCCAAGAATAGGACTAAGACTAGAAGGAAGACTTATCCCTGTTGAAAGAAAGTTGTCCCCTCATTACTTCAGATAAGTGGGTCCTGAACATTATTTTAAGTGGTTACAGACTTTCTTTCAAAGAGACTTTAAAGTTCTAAGGCTGTCCAGATATTCCACAAAGTCAGATTACAGGCCATTTCGCAGATTTTCAATTTATACTCACAAGGCTCGGTGGAACCAGTCCCAGAACACCAAAAAGGAAGGGGGTTCTACTCCAGGCTATTTCTGGTTCCCAGAAAGGAAGGCTGTTGGTACCCTCTTCTAGACCTGTCCATCTTCAGTCAGTCCCTGCTGGTCCGAAAATTCAAAATGTTGACTGTTCAAAAGCTTTTGCCCATGATTGCTCCTCAGGCCTTAATGGTCACCCTGGATCTAAAAGATGCTTGCTTGCACATCTTTGTAGAGGAATCATCCAGAGGTTTTCTACGTTTCAGAGCAGGTACGAGTCACTTTCAATTCTCTGCACTGCCCTTTGGATTGTCTACTGCTCCCAGGGTTTTCACAAAGTGCTATAGCCCCTGTGATTACCTTCTGCTGAATGAGAGGGATCCAAATGCATCCTTACCTAGACTATTGTTTAATATGAGTCATGAGTTTGTCAAAGCTCCTCAGGGATTTACCTTCCTCCCTGGGGTTCACCAGAAATCTACACAAATCCAACACAGAGCCATCCACCAGGATAGTTTTCCTGGGGGCTCTTCTGGATTCATCTCTTCAAAGGGCCTGTCTACAGACAAGGTCTCCTTTCTGACTCAGTACTTCCAAAACAATATGCAGAGACAGTGCCTCACGGCTAGGGAATTCCTCGGAGCACTAGGCTACATGGTGTCTTGTACCCTCATGATTCCTGTAGCCATGCTGCATATGAGGGAACTCAAGTTGTGCCAGTACACACAATCCCTGGTGACAGAAATTCAGCTTATTACTTGTCCTTAAGGAGGAATTTGCATGGTGGGTACAGGCTTGTGCTCAGAACCAGGACCTTATTTCAGTTTACTCCTCAGGGGTAAGCACTGAGCACAGATGCCTCAGAGACAGCCTGGGGCCTCATTTCAACACCTTCAATCCCAAGGCAAATGGGAATTTCAGTCAGAGACAAGCACATAAACTGGAAATAACTTATGGCGGTTCAAAGGGGCCTGATTGCTTTCAAGGAAAAAATGGGAAAAGACAGTCCTGTTGGTCAAAACAGACAACACCACAGCCATGTGGTACAATAACTAACAAGGGGTACTAACTCTTATCCTCTGTCAATTATATTGCAAATTTGGGAGATTGCTCACTCACGGGGTTTGCACTTCCTGCACCATATGGACCCCCCACAAATGGCACCTGCATCGGTGAACATTTCTCAACATAGTCCAGAAATAGGGGACCCCACAGATAGACCTCTTTGCCACCAAAGAAAATGATCATATAAAATGATTCTGCTCCAGGAGCAAACTGCATTCCACCTGGAAAACAAATGCTTTCTCCTTCCTTTGGACCCACCTTTTCCATTATGCATCCCCACCCCCTTGCCTTTACTTTGGATACTTCCAGAAAGCAGGGAAGAGGGCCCAAGGGTCATCCTGATATCCCCAGACTGGCCTAGGCAGCACTGGTGTCAGACTAACCAGTGAAAATCTGTGGCAGTTACCTCAGAGAGCGGACATTCTGACCTAGGACAGTGGAAGGTTTGTACATCCCACTCTGCAGCCTCTCTTACTCTCAGCCTGGATACTTGCACAGCATCCAGCAGTGAGCCTGTCCTAAGCAAACAAGTTCAAGACATTGTTAAAGAGCCCAGAAGGCCTGGTACTAAGAAGTCATACTCAGCCAAATGGAAAAGATTCTTCATCTGGTGCCAGCAGCAAGGCCTCAATCCTACTTCAGCCAGGATTTCTGTAATTTTAGGTTTGTCTAGCCTGGTTGACCAAGGCCTGTCCTAGTCTTACATCAAAATTCATGCTTCTGCCATTTCAACCACATCCCAGCTTTTCCTGCTGTCTTTTCACACTTACTGCTAAGATGATTAATTAGGGGAGTGATCCACATGAGACCTCCCAACCTCCCAGGGGGTAACCCACCCCTCCATAGGACCTTGGTCTGGAAAAAGTGACCCTGCCTCCCTTCAAACCAGCAGCTTTTGCTGACTTAAAATTTTTAACTTGGAAGGACTGCCCTTTAGCCTGCTATCACCTTGGCAAAGAGAGTATCAGAGTTGCAGGCTCTCATGGCAGTGGAACCATTTCTCATTTTCCACCCAGACAACGCATCCCTTAGAACTAACCCATCATTTATGCCCTGGGGGTCACTGACATCCTTGAATCAAGCCATAAACCTACCCACCTTCTTCCCGAGTCCTCAGAACCAGGGGGAGAGAATCCTTCATTCCTTGGATGTGCATAGACAACTCCACTACTTTCTTGACAAAAATAAATCTTTCAGGAAGTCAGACCAACTCTGTGTCCTTTGCCACTGTTTCTGGAGGAAAACCAGTTTGAAAACAGACTATTTCCAAGTGGATCTCTCACTGTATCTCCTTTTGTTACAGCAATGATGGTAAAAAGCCACATGAACCTGTCAGGACGCACTCTACTAGGGTGACTACTACCTATGCTGCCTTCCCGAAAGGAGTCCTTACCAAGGACATTTTGGAAGTGCCTACCTGGTCATCTGTGCATACCTTTACCAAACATTGCCACTTACCAGCTTTCTCCAGCTCTAGAGCAGGATTCACCACTGCCATCCTGCAAGGTATTCTCTCCTCTCCCTAATTTTCCTTCCACCCTCATCTCAGTTTTGGGAATCATCCCACAAGTCAGGTCTGCAGCAGTGAAACATGAGGAACATAGTACATTTGTGTACACTTGCAATAAATGTAGATGTCAAAAGTGTATACACTGTTGCAGTCTTATTTCCCTTCCACGTTTGCCTGCTGTGGTAATCTGCTTCTATCCTCTTCCGAAGCCAAGGGAGGGGACCCCTATGTGTTGCCCCTGCCTAGGCTTCTGTCTTACATCCTTGCCTTTGTTCATCCTGGGGGGCTCATACTTTGTAGGGGTCAAGAAAAAACTGATATCAGTTGGCTTTCTATACACCCAGATGTACTGACTTTTGATAGGATGTCCGCCAGCCTAAGGAGGAGGGAGATTTTTTACTCTGATAGTCGGGCCAGCCAAAGGCTTTCACAACAGAAAATCCCACAAGTCAAGACTGCAACAGTGAATATGCTCTAACATCTACATTTATGGTAAGTGTACACAGCTGTGCTATTTTCTTGTGTACCGTATAAGCTGTCTCATTAGCCTTGAAACTACAGTTATGTATATCATTCCATTTTTGCATCAAATAATCTTTCAGATTAACTACAGTAGCACTCTGGTATTGCACAAGGCTCAGTTTTCATCCCTATTTTGTTCTCTTAATTCATAACCAATTTACCATTAAATTTACAAACATAGACTGCATTCTGTATACAGATGATACCATAGCAATGAAGCTAGCATCTCCTCAAAAAAAAAAAAAAAAAAGTTCTTCATCTTTTAGTATGAAAGTGACTTGATTCCAGTAATGTAGCAATGATCTTTTCCTTTTCTCTCTCTCTCTCTCTCTCTATATATATATATATATATATATATATATATATATATATATATAATAAAACTGTTACTATTTTTCTTGCTGTAGTTAGTGTGGCAGAGAAAGGCCCTACGGGGATTTAAGAAGTGCGTTTAAGTGTGGGCATAATCTCCCCATGTCTGATGCCCACACTATGTGCATACTGTTTGGCTCCATTAAACCTCCAAGAAGACTGCTATGTTTGCCATGGATTTAACCCCATGCGACTTGTGGAAAGAAAAAAATAAATACATTTTAAAAGGCTTGCTTCTCAGCCTTTGGAGAAGCGTTATCTAGACCTCAGTCTTCCCCTTTGAAGCCTTTGGTGGCTTCTTCAAGTTTTGAATCATCTAAGAAAATAATTAGAAAAGATCCATTGTCGACATCTGATCCAAAAAAGCGAAAATTATCGGACGAGTCCTCTTCGGATTCTATAAAAAAAAGCATTGGATCAGACCTCCTTACATCCGACAAAAACATTGGATCTGACCACTTCAAGCCCTTCTAGAGCCAATTTCTCTGTCTTACTCAGAACCAGATATGCACTGTTGGTGGATCCAGTTCCTTCTAGGGTGCCTTTATCTTTTCTGGTGTGACCTTAGGTCCCTTACTGTTCTCCCCACTTGTTCTTCCAGGAGTTTTACCTGAAGATGATGTGGAAAGATCTTCTCGGCGCAAAGCCAGATAGGTGGCCTGTCTGCTCCTACCTCTTTGGGTCAGGAGGTCCGTTCTCCCACTACACCACCATTACCAGTTCCTCCTCTTATTCATTCGGTCTGTATCCCTGGATCTGAGCCATCCGGCTCCGTCTGGCTCTGATCCAAAGCTTGCCCTGACTGCTCTGGGTCAGTTAAATCGGAGAGCTGTTGGAGCTGAAGCATCCATGTTGGATCAAAGGTGGTTGAGTCAACGTCAAAGGTTTTTGAGCTTTCTCTGTCTCAGAGTCTCTGCTTTGGATAGCTCAACACCAGCTTTGACTTTGGGGGAGATTGCTGTCTGAGCGAGTGAGGGCACTGGTCCAGAAGCTTGCTTTTTTAGATCAGAGGTCCTGTGTCTGTCCGGTGTGGTCTGCTTTTAATCCTGCAAATAGGGTCTTTTCTTCATCTGCAGAATGGACGGACCTCCTCAGATCCTAAGTCTTCAGCCTTGACATCTCTGCACCTGGAGCCTTTCCACTGTTTTTCACGGGGACAGCTAGTCTGAGACCCTTAGACTTCCCAGCAGGTTATTTTTTTTCTTCTGATACCTCCTTGGAGGATCTCACCAAGGAGGTCCCTAAGAAAGAAAAGTGTAAGTGGAAGCACATGGACTCTAAAGAAGAGTCCGTCACAGAAGATACAGATTTCGATGAAGGTGAGGGGGTCCCCATGATTACTTCTGAAGATGTCTCATTTGGAGATGCCAAATTCTAAAGCAGAGAGGTGGTTGGACGATCAGCAACCTTTCATCAGAGGAGTCTGTATTCCTAGAGGCTTTTGGATCTGGCCTGTTTACTTTTTCGGTGACTCTGCCCGCCATTGAGCTCATTGATTTGGTCTCTTGGGCATGGAAGAAACCAGACATAGTTGACCCCATACCCTGGAGACCAGTTAAGATTATGGCACCACCTCTGGACAGGCAGTTTTGGGGGAAAGGGGTGCCTGTTGATGCCAGGGTCGTGGCAGCAGCTACCAAAATAACTTGCCAAGGAGAGTTGCTGTTCATCCCCCCAAGAAGGGAGTCTAGGGCGATGGACAGGTTCAGGAAACATGTCTATGCTTCAGCGACCTTCGCCCTAAGGTCACTGAATTATTTGGAACATTTCACTACATTACAGAGAGATTTGATTAAGGAGTTCTCAAATACCCTTTCAGGATTTGCTTCTGAAGAGGTCCAGTCATCCGGGATCTCTCCATTGGCTACCCTGCAGTCTACTTCCAGTTCTTTCATGAGGCTCATTTCGCATGTAGCTGAAGGAACCTCAAGGGCAGCGGATTCAGGCATTTCCATCAGAAGACATCCCTGGATGCACTTATGTGATTTTGCCGAGCCCTTCAAGTCTTCTTTCATCAGTGCTCCTTTTGACAGCACTTCCTTGTTTGGCCCCAAGGTAAAACACATTATCCAGGTGTTAGAAGGTTGGTAAGACCCTGTTTGCCATGGGCGTGCATTTTTTGACCCCTCAAAGATCTTTTTCTAGGAATCAATGAAGTGGTTGAAAGATGTGGTTTAAGAAATCTCATGGTCCTTTCTAGGCCACAGATGGAGAAGGTTCCACCAGGGGTAGAGAGAAGAACTCCAGTGGTAGATGCTGCCGTCGTGGCAGAGGTGGTCTACGATACCAGGGGTCCAGAGAGTCTTTTTTTTTTTTTTTGGCAGACCCTACCTGCACCCCTGAAAGGAGGCCTGATTACCCACCTCTGGTGGCAGTCTGTGGTCTGTTGTCCCTGCACTAGAGCATGGCTAGACTTAAAGGATACTTGAGTGCCGATTATTATTTGTAGAGGGTATATAATTCCCTTTTCCCTTCCTCCTCCAGTCTCAAGAAAAATCCCTGATATTCCATCCAGTTAGAGGGGAACAGGCAGCAATTCGAATCCAAGAGCTGCTAGAAAGAGTCATCCAAGAGGTCCTAGACCAGATAGAATCCAGAACTTAAGGTTCTTTATAGTGCCAAAGAAGGCAGGGGACTGGAGACCAGTTTTGGATCTCAGCAGCACAAACAAGTCACTTTGATGTACCAAATTTCAGATGGTCACAGTTTAGTCCATTTTCTGAGCAAGTACAAATGGATGTGATTATAGACCTTCAGGATGCATACCATCACATAAAGATGAGCAGATGATCCAGAAAGTACTTGCACTTTTGGCTGGGAGCCAGTCATTACCAATTCCGAGTTCTGCCCTTTGGTCTCAGCACAGCCTCCAGGGTGTTCAAATGTATAGCGGTAGTAGCAACTTGAGACTGCAAGGATTTCTGGAGTTTCCATATCTAGACAACTGGCTCATTACCGCACTGACCAGGTATCAAGTAATAAGGGCAAGGGATCAGGTTCTCCAGACGTATTCTCATCTGGGGATAACCATGAATTACAAAAAGTCTCACATGAAACCAGCTCAAAACTTGGAATTTATAGGAGCACTATTCAACACAAAGTCAAGGGTTCAAAATATGAGATCTCAGGTCAGGAAAATAATCAGCCCACTTGGTCATTCAGGCTCTAGGATCAATGGTCAGCCTCAATAAAACTAATGCCATTAGCTAGATTTCACCAGAGGATTCTACAGTGGATGCTAGCAACCCAGTGGTTGATACTTTACCAACCCATGTCAACTCTGATTCGAATTACTCAAATATGCAAGAGAGATCTCAGGTGGTGGATTCAGTCAGATCAGGTTCTACAAGGCCATCCATTCATCCCCGTCACCCAAGGCTATAGTGACCACTAATGTTTCCCAGTTGGGATGGGGGGGCACATTCTGTGGAAAACGGTCCAAGGCACTTGGTCCCCTGAATGTACTCTTCACTTATCAGACCAATGATAGAGTACAATGCCCCATTCGGGATGTATCTCACCTGACACCTGCAGCAATTGGAGAGACCCCAAAAGTTCCTCACCAAAAGGATAAAGGGACTCCAAAACCTGTCATATACTGCCAGACTGAAGAAACTCCAACTCTATTCAGTTGCATACCGTCTGCTCAGAGGTGACCTGTGCCTGACATACAAGGCCATGACCAACCTGGAATTAATGGACATGCTCCACCTCAAAAAATCCAAATCCACCAGAACCACTAGAGCAAGTGACTTAAACCTTGGCACGGATGTAAATAGGACGTGCTGGAGGGATAGATTTATCACCCAGAGACTCCCCATACTGTGGAATAAAATCCCGGTCCATGTGAGGCAGAGCACCTCGCTGGCTCTGTTCAAGAGAAATCTTGACCGGTGGATGGGAGATCATAGGTTTACCCCGGGAATCATCTCTGTGTCACTGCTGGACAGAGGCACAACAAACTAATGGGCACATTATTTCTAACATAAGGGTTGGCGTAAGCCACATAACTTTGGGCTAGGCTTATAAATGCCTTAGGGCAGATAGCCTAGTATAAACCTATGAACCTATAAGGTGCCGATTTGCATATCAATGTCTTAGAGATGAGGGCAGTGCTTTTAGCATTGCAAGCCCTTCAGAATGCTTTCCCTTTGGGGATGATTGCAATTCAAATGGACAGTATGCCAGTAGTTTGGTATATAAATGAATGGGGAGGGACCAAATCTTACCCCTTGTGTCAAGAAGCGCTTAGTGTGGCAATGGGCGATCTTATCCAACCGCTTTCTCATAACAGTCCACATTCCGGGGAACTCCAGTGTGATAGCAGACAAGCCGCGTAAGTGCATTCTTCTACCTCACAAGTGGTCTCTCAACAAGAACATGATGGAATTGACAGCCTTGCGGCAATTTTTTTGCCTCTCCCCTAAACAGCAAATGCAGCAGCTACTTTGCCGTAACCCCCCCACAAGGGGAAATCATTGAGGTATGCTCTATTTCACGATTGCCCCCCCCCCCCTCGGTCTACTATACACCTATCCAACAATCCCATTCATTTTGAAATTCCTACAGAAAGCTGCCATGTTGATAACAAAGTCATCCTCATTGCACCTTAACTGACCTTGACAGACTTGGTGCCCTTTCCTTTGGTCTCACTTACTTCACCAACCTTGGATTCTGGATCCAGTTCCAGACCTCCTGTCTCATCTGACAGGCATGATGCATCCAGACATATCAAATCTCAGGCTGACTGCCTGGCTTCTCCAGTTCCATAAATAGCTAGATATAACCTATGCTCTCCTCCTTAGTCCTGCATATACTTTTATCTTCCTCTAAACCTTCTACATGTAAGTTTTATTCTAGTAAATGAAAAAGGTTGGTTTATTGGGCACATCAAAAATAATGCTGATCCCTTTTCAGCTTCTATACATAACATCCTTGCATTTGTGGCCCTACTTTTTAAAGGAGGAGCTAGTTCCTCAACAGTTAAGGTTCAGTTAACAGCAGTCTGAAATTTTCACATTGGATTTGACGTTTCTTCTGTTGCCTCTCTCAAGCTCTGCAAAGCCTTTTTGTGAGGCACTCTTCTTTTAAGACCCTACTCCCCCCTATGGGACCTGAATCTGGTACTGTAGGTGCTTACTCATTCCCCTTTCGAACCAGCAGCTAAATGTGACCTCGAATATCTTTCTTTGACAACAGTATTTCTAGTACCCATTACTTTTTCCAGATGAATTTCAGAGATTCTCCTCAGATCCTGAGATGGTCCTCAAAACTTCCATATTTGATTTTTCACAAGGATAGAGTTACACTGCGAACCAGTGCATCCTTTCTTACTAAGGTGGTGTCAGAATCTAATATCAGTCAGTCCATTAATTTGCCAGTATTTTTTTCCTAATTTTGCTAACATAGGTGAGTACATGTTACACTTACTGGATGTTTACAGACAATTACGTTTTTACCTACAGAGAACAAAAGACATCAGAAAAACTGACCAGTTGTTTTCTTTTGTGGAAGGAAAATTGGGAAATCCATTTGCCAAGGTAACATTAGTCAAATGGCGGACTGTATTTCATTCTTTTATAATAAATTGAGTATTACCTTAAAACCATTACGGGCTCATTCAACTAGATCCGTGGCAGCTTCTACAGTTTTCCAGTGTAGAGTGGCCATGGATGACATATGTGCAGCAGTGACTTGGGCTACTCCCCATACCTTTGTTACTCATATTACAAGTTGGATCTGGTCTCCAGAGGTAGAGCATCATTTGGTTTAACTGTACTCAGGAATATCCTTCCTTGAGTCCACATGGGATTTTAAGTAGATGGGGACTCTGTCCCATCAACTAAGGATGGAATGAAAGCTGACATCAGATAAAGAAGTTATAATTACCATAACGTTCAGTCTCTCTTGTCCATTTTCATTCTTCTTCAACTTTCCGCCCACCAACCCCCATCCTTTGCGTACTCCTGGAAGAATGAGTTGTAATGGGACGTCACTACCTTTATATTGAGATCTAGATATATTCTCTCCTATACTTGTCTGCATGTGTAAATTTCTTACAACTCCTTTATGTATACACAACAAACATTTCTTTCTGGCAAAGTCAACAAATAAGATCTGAGGTACTTAGGGGTTGGTACATTATGGGCAAGGGAGAAGCTCGAGAGTTTTAGGTTGCCACAGGCTTTAGCCAAGGCAGAGTCTGAGCCAAGGGATTGGATGTGAACCAGTCAGCTGAGGAAGAATGAAAATGGATAACACAGATGGAACGTTATAATGAGTACATTTTTTTTCCCTACTCTAAAACAAACCCGTCAGTTATTTCTCTATCTAAACATATAACTGCTGCTAATCCCATTCCGTCTGACAATGATGGGAATGTTTTTGAGAAGCTGGGAAAGAAAGTGCATTGTTCTACTATTTTAACTTTCATGATTTTAAATTATTTATCTCATATGTTTTCATAAGTTTGTATGAGCTAATGATTATGGCTTTGGACTCAGGACTGTGCCCTTGGGTTATTTTTCTGGATCTTGCCAAAGCTTTTGACTGTCCTTTCACGTTATTTTGAAACATCTAATTGAATCTAATGAAAGGTAGTGTGTTAAGTTAAACACTCTACTCATTCTATTTACCTGTTAAAAATGGAGCTCCTCAGGGCTCAGTCTTTGGACCAGTATTTAATATAGTATATTTTCAACCATTACAAAGGAAACTAACTTCTGAGTACAAAAATATTGTTGACTGTAAAATTGGGTCTGTAATACAAAATTAAACTGATGCAGATGACCTAAATATCTACGGACATTAGGTAAATGTTTCAAGGATATTAATTTAAAATGTTGCCTGGACAAGTGTAATTTTGTGTATTTTTCTAACAGAATTCCCATATTTCTTCTATATATAATGACAACATAACTTGAAGTTGAGGAATATAAAGATGTGAAATTGTTCTGTCTTGCCGTTCATTCTTACAGACTCTGCCTCCTACAAAGCTCGAGGTCTTCAGATAGCTCAAGGCCAAGTCCCTGTCCCATGATGCACCTAGTAATTTGCTGCTGCAATAGATTGGAGGGTCTCGCTAGCTCGGGCCAGTAAAAAAAAACTTTTTCTTGAAAATTTATTATAATACTTATAAAAATATTCTAATGTTTATCTTTAGATACTTTGATTAGCTCTTATAGCTTATTGTGTAGTTTCCCTTCCCTTGGTGTGCTTTTTTTCTTAACTAGTAATTGGCCTTGTTTTATTTTAGGCCTTGTTAAATCTTTAATAGTAGTTTAGATTGTGGTTGTGTGCTTTTGAATAGTGGCTTTTATGTCACAACTTTATTATATTTAGTCTTTAGAGTTTAGGTAAGTAGTATAGTGTGTGTGTGTGTTGATTAGTATTTTAGCCCATAGTTTTAAACGGGCTTGTTTGATATTTCTTGTTTGGGTGTGTCTAGTTCTTTTACAGCACCCTATTGAGATTGTGTGTTACAGTATGGCTGACCATGATAAAGATAAAACACCCTAAATCAGGGTTTAAGAAATGCCGTAAATGTGGGCAGAAAATGTCTGTCACTGACAGTCATGTGAATTGTGTTTACAGTTTGGGAGCACTGCATCTCCAGGAAAACTGCTCCATTTGTCATTCTTTCTCTTCTAGGGTTCTCCAGGTGAGAAAGAGAAAGTTAACTGACAGAGGTTTAGTTAAACCTTCCTTTCAAGAAGTTTTGAGCGACCAGGACGGGTCCAGCAAATTGTCAGTCTTCTAAGGCTTCTATATCTTCTGAGGTAAAGAAATCAAAAAAACTTTTGACGTCTGTTCCACAGACCTCGGAGCCGACCATCTTGTCCTTTCAGAGCCGGTCCCCGGTTCTGGAACCAGTATCCGAAGTGCCCAAGTCTTCACTCCTGCAATCTTTACCTCCTTCTATCCACTCATCTCGGTCTTCAATAAGCCTTTCTGTTTGGATTTGGATTGTGTGGTGCAGAAGCTTTTACAGGCACCAGACTTTGCTAACTTCTTATCGGCTCCGACCCAAACGGCTTTGGAACCAAAGACCCTTTTACCATCTACTACTCTTCCTCCCCTGAGCCATACTGGTTTTTTGGAGCCAGAGGAGTCGGACTTTTTCGTTGAGCCTTCGGAGCCGACGCCTGCTCCAGTGCCCTTGGCTCTGTTTACTCTGACTTCCTCGGTGCCAATCTAGGAGCCGGCATGCTCTGGTCGGATCCGGGGAGGATAGTCTGACTGACTTGGTTCCAACTCTGCTTCTCGGGGCTTCGGCTCACATGAGCTCGGCTCCTGTCTCTAACTCGGAGCCCACTGTCCCAGTGCCAGGTGTATTGATGGTTTCCTCTGATCCGTCGGTCCCTTCTCATCGGAGCAGAGGTGCCTTCGAAGCCATGAGGAGAGTTATGTCTCCTAAGACATCTTCAACTTTAGGTCCGGCTACCTCCTCCCCAAAAGCGCTTGTATCTGCTTCACAGATCCTTGCCAAGTGTAGAGACCCAGAGCCTCAGGAAGCCCCATTGGGTGGTCCTCGCTCTTCCGAGACCTCACCAGAAGCCCCCATTGAAGAGGTTCCCAGGAAGAGAAGCTGTAAGAGGAAGCATTTAGACTCCCCACAGGAGTCTCTCACATCCGATACTGACTTGGATGAATCAGAAGGGTCCCCCTCGGGAGGATATCTCATTTGCTGAGATATTAGAAATCCTTAGGCAGAGGGGTGACTGGCAGTGCACCAACCCTACTGAAGATGAGTCAGTTCTCCTGAAGGCTTCTGGGTCTCGGCTCTCCACCTCTTGGGGAGTCTCTGCCCTTCTGTAAGCTTATGCAGCTGGTCTCACGAAGGGCATGGGAGTCTCCGGACACCATGGAGCCTGTCCCCAGGAGGCCTAATAAATTTATTTCTGCCCTCAGGACAAATCTTTTCTTACTAAGGGTGTGCCAGTTGATGCCATGGTGGTGGCGGCAGTCACCAAAAAGGAAATTTCAGAAACTTCCTCATCTATCCATCCTCCTAACAGAGATTCTAGGATCATGGATAGATATGGGAAGTGCACGTACAGTTCAGCGACTTTTGCACTGCGTTCGCTCAACTATCTAACCCATTTTACTAGACTGCAAAGAGAGTTCGGAGATGCTCTTCAGGGTACACTAGCTGCAGGAGCTTCAGGTAAAGTTGCCTCCCAGCTTGCTACCCTCAGTTCCATAGTAAACTCATCCATGCGCCACATTTCATATGCAGCTGATGGAACAAGCAGGGCAGCGGGTACAGGAGTTGCTCTTAGGAGGCAGTCCTGGATGCGCTTGTGTTCCTTTGCAGAGCCCTTTAAGTCATCCTTTGTCAATACCCCTTTTGATGGCTCGTCCTTTTTCAGGCCCAAAGTTAAGGAAACTTTGACCAGGTGTGAGCAGAAAGGAAAGACTCTGCCGTCGGAGTCCATTTTTCCACCCCTACCAGACCCTACCCCAAGGGTCAAAGGGGAGGAAAGATGTGGTTCCATAAAGCTCAAGGAGCCTTTCAGGACACACGTGGTGAACCCCCCTCCAGGGGCAGAGGAGGGGGCAATAATGGAAGATGCCGCCCTCGCAGCAGAGGGGGTTCACAAAACCAGGGCAGCAGAAGTCTGTTACTTGTGAAGCCTTATCAGCGCTCCTAAAAGGAGACCCAACTGTCATACTCTGGAGGCAGTCGGGGGGTGGCTTATTGTTGTATACAGACTCCTGGCTCAAATTAAATGACAACTGGGTACAAAGTAACATTTCCAGAGAATACTTCATACCTTTTGCCACACCCCCTCCACTTACAAGAAAAATCCCGGCCGTTCTACCCAGTTACAAGGAACAGGCAACAATAGAGGTCCGATCGTTGCTAACAAAAAGTCACCCAACCAGTCCCAGCAGACCAGATTGGATCTGGAACTTACTCAAGAGTCGTCTTAGTTCCAAAAAAGACAGGGGACTGGAGACCTATTTTGGTCTTCGGCAGACTAAACAGATCTGTCAAGAAAGAGCAGTTCTGGATGGTCATGCTTCAGTCGATACTCCCCTTTTTAGGGAAAGACAGTTGTATATGCTAGATAGATCTTAAAGATGCATACTACCGCATAAAAATGGCCAGACTATCCAGGGGATCATCTGTGCTTCTGGCTGGGAGATGATCATTACCAGTTTCGAGCCCTGCCCTTTGGTCTCACTACAGCCCCCAGAGTGTTCACCAAATGTATGGCAGTGCTCACAGCTCACCTGAGACGTTTAGGATTCCAGGTGTTTCCGTACCGTACCGCGACCACCAGGCATCAACTCATACAAGTCAGGGACACCACTCTTTCACTCTGCAGTCATCTGGGCATTACAATAAACTCGGGAAAATCTGCCTTGTCGCCATCGCAACATACCGTTTTTATCGGAGCAGAATTGGACACCACCACCACTACTTTGAGACTTCCAGCAGAACAAGTCTTTATACTCTGTCAGCAGGTCTGCAATATCATATCCAAAAACAAGGCTCCAGCATCAGAAGTGCTAAAATTGTTAGGCATGATGGCAGCCGCAATATTAGCCATACCGTTGGGTCGCATGCACATGTAGATTCTGCAGTGGCTGTTTTTCACTCAATGGTCTTACCAAGAGCGCCCAATGTCTCATCTTATAATCACAAACACATGCAAAAAAGGATCTTCAGTGGTGGTTGACCTCTC
Organism: Protopterus annectens; assembly: GCF_019279795.1. Classification (NCBI taxonomy): domain Eukaryota; kingdom Metazoa; phylum Chordata; order Ceratodontiformes; family Protopteridae; genus Protopterus; species Protopterus annectens. Next base: position 218,606,685 of record NC_056732.1, on the reverse strand, counting down.
TTCATGTCATGATAGGCTGTCCTTTTGTTCTACCCCCACCAGTGGCCACAGTGACCATGGACACTTCCCTGATAAGGTGGGGGGGGGGCATTTTCAGGGAACAACAGCCCAAGGCACATGGACCGATCAGGAGACACATCTGCATATCAATGTCCTAGAGATGAGAGCAGTACTTTTAGTGTAGCAGTACTTCCAGGACTCTCTTCCTCTGGATACAGTTGCGATTCAGACAGACAACATGTCAATGGTCTGATACTTGAACAAACAAGGAGAAACCAGGTTCTATCCCCTTTGTCACGAGGCCCTAAGAGTATGGCAATGGGCTACATCCACTCAGCGCTTTCTGTTAGCAATGCACGTCCAGGGGAAATCCAACCTGATAGCAGACAAGCTGAGCAGAGCAATTCTGTTGCCTCATGTGTGTGGTCCCTCAAGAAAGAAATGGTGGACAGGATGTTCCACAGGTGGGGCAAGCCTTGCTGCGACCTTTTCGCCAACCACTTGAACACGAAATGCAGAAGCTACTTTGCCCTGATTCCCCCTCTGGGAGAAGCCCCAAAGGACACACTTGTACACGATTGGCATCCGGGTTCCTCTATGCATTCCCCCAAATTCCATTGATACCCAAAGTACTACAGAAAGCAAAAGCCCTGGGAAGGGCTATCATTCTAATAGCCCCTCATTGGCCTAGTCAGATTTGGTTCCCCTTCCTTCAACTTAATCAGTTGGAGGACCCCTGGATTCTGGACCCAGTTCCAGATCTTCTGACGCACTCGTTGGGGGAACTTCATCCCTCTCTTCAGTCCCTAAAGCTGACAGCTTGGCTGCTCCAATTCCCATTATAGCCAGGTTCCATAACCTTTCTAATGAGACACAGCAAATTCTAATATCCTCTCATAAGTCCTCTACGAGGAAGCTATACCTTAGCAAATGGAAAAAAATTTCTATATGGGTCTCTCAAAACAACATTAATCCCTACCTAGCCCCTATGGCCTCTATACTAGAGTTCTTGACCATGATTTTCAACAAAGGAGCTGCAGCAGCAACAGTTTGGGTTCAGCTTGCTGCTATCTCTAATTTTCACCATGGATTTGAAGGATTGAACATAATGTCATACAAACTATCCAGAGCCTTTCTCAAAGACACCTTTCATCTAAAACCACTTGTGAAATCTTTGTATACCCCGTGGAATTTAAATTTTATGCCTTCTCACATTAGTCTCCCTCCATTCGAACCAGCTTCTTCATGTGATTTGAAAGATTTGTCATGGAAGACCATCTTTTTAGTAGCTATCACTTCTGCCTGCAGAGTGTCAGAGCTTCAAGCCTTGTCCATAGAGCCTCCTCAATTGATTTTCCATGCAGACAGAGTCTCACTACAAATGAATCCCTCCTTTTTGCTTAAAGTCTGTACTGAAGCTAACCTTAACCAAATCATTGATTTTCCAGTATTCTTTCCCAATCACTCCAACAACTTAGAATATATGCTGCACAAGCTTGATGTTCATAGACAGCTCAGATTTTACTTAGGGCAAAAGAGTTTAGGAAATCGAAGGAGAAGAGGGGGAAGGCATGCCTGAAGGCAGGTAAAGGCTAGGACTGTGATAGTGAGGGTCGGAACTTTGAATGTTGGCAGTATGACTGGTATAGGGAGAGAGCTAGCTGATATGATGGACCGAAGGAAGGTTGGTATATTGTGTGTCAAGAGACCAGATGGAAGGGGAGCAAGGCTAGGTGTATCGGAGGCAGTTTCAAATTGTTTTATCATGGTGTGGCTGGGAGGAGAAATGGCGTAGGCATTATCCTGAAGGAACAGTATGCTAAGAGTGTTTTGGAGGTGAAAAGAGTGTCGGATAGAGTGATGTTTATGATGATGGAAATTGATGGTGTAATGATGAATGTTGTTAGTGCATATGCTCCACAAGTTGAGTGTGCGATGGATGAGAGAAAAAGTTTGGAGCGAGTTAGATGAAGTGGTCATGACTGTACCCAAGGGTGAGAGACTGGTGATTGAAGCAGATTTCAATGGGCATGTTGGTGAAGGGAACAGAGTGGATGAGGAAGTGATGGGTAGGTATGGTGTTAAGCAAAGGAATGCAGAGGGTCAGATGGCAGTGGATTTTGCAAAAAGGATGGACGTGGCTGTGATGAATAAGTATTTTAACAAGAGGGAGGAGCAGAGGGTGACATACAAGATTGGAGGAAGATGCACACAGGTGGATTATATCTTATGTAGAAGGGCCGGTCTGAAGGAGATTGGAGTCACTAAAGTGGTGGCAGGGAAAAGTGTAGTTAGGCAGCATAGGATAGTGGTTTGTATGATGACATTGGTGATCAAGAAGAGGAGGATGAGTGTGAGGGCAGCACCAAGGATCAAATGGTGGAAATTGAAAAAGGGTAATTGTGAGGTGATGTTCATGGAAGAGTTAAGACAGGCACTGGGTGGCAGTGAAGAGTTACCGAATAGCTGGGTAACTACAGCAGAACTAGTAAGAGAGATGGCTAGAAAGGTGCTTGGTGTGACATCTGGAAGGAGGACAAGGAGACCTGGTGGTGGAATGAAGAAATACAGGAGAGTATACAGAGAAAGAGGTTGGCGAAGTAGTGTGATTGTCAAAGAGATGAAGAAAGTAGACAAGAGTATAAAGACATGAGGTGCATGGCAAAGAGAGAGGTGGCGAAGGCTAAGGATAAGGCATATAAAGAGTTGTATAAAAGGTTGGATACTAAGGAGGGAGAAAAGGACCTGTACCGATTGGCTAGACAGAGGGACCTTGCTAGTAAAGATGTGCAGCAGGTAAGGGTGATAAAGGATAATGAGGGAAACTTACAAGCGAGGAGAGTGTGTTGAGCAGATGGAAAGAGTACTTTGAGGGGTTGATGAATGAAGAGAATGATAGGGAGAGAAGGTTGGATGATATGCGGATAGTGAATCATGAAGTGCAGTGGATTAGCAAGGAGGAAGTAAGGATAGCTGTGAAGAGGATGAAGAACGGAAAGGCTGTTCCAGATGACATACCTGTGGAAGCATGGAAGTGTTTAGGTGAAGTGGCAGTGGATTTTTTAACTAGATTGTTTAATGAAATCTTGGAAAGTGAGAGGATGCCTGAGGAATGGAGAAAGTGTTTTGATACCGATTTTTAAGAATAAGGGTGATGTGCAGAGCTGTAGTAACTACAGAGGGATTAAACTGATCAGTCACAGCATGAAGTTATGGGAAAGAGTAGTCGAAGCTAAGTTAAGAAGGGAGGTGATGATTAGTGATCAGCAGTATTGTTTCTTGCCAGGAAAGAGCACTACAGATGCAATGTTTGAGTGTTGATGGAGAAGTACAGAGAAAGTCAGGAGGAGTTGCATTGTGTCTTTGTGGATTTAAAGAAAGCATATGACAGGGTGCCTAGAGAGGAGTTGTGGTATTGTATGAGGAAGTCGGGAGTGTCAGAGAAGTATGTAAGAGTGGTACAGGATATGTACTAGGGTAGTGTGACAGCGGTGAGGTCTGCGGTGGGAGTGACGGATGCGTTTAAGGTGGAGGTGGGATTACATCAAGGATCAGCTATGAGCCCTGTCTTATTTGCAATGGTGATGGACAGGTTGACAGATGAGATCAGACAGGAATCCCCGTGGGCTATGATGTTTGCAGATGACATTGTGATCTGTAGTGAGAGTAGGGAACAGGTGGAGGAGACACTGGAGAGGTGGAGATATGCTCTAGAGAGAAGAGGAATGAAGGTCAGCAGGACTAAGACAGAATATATGTGTGTGAATGAGAGGGAGGATAGAGGAATGATAAGGATGCAGGGAGTAGAGGTGGTGAAGGTGGATGAGTTGAAGTACTTGGGATCAACAGTTCAGAGTAATGGTGAGTGTGGAAGAGAGGTGAAGAAGAGAGAGTACAGGCAGGATGGAGTTGGTGGAGAAGTGTGTCAGGAATGATTTGCGACAGACAAGTACCCGTAAGAGTGTGAAAGGGTAGGTCTAAAAGAGGGTAGTGAGACCAGCTATGTTATATGGGTTGGAGACAATGGCACTGACAAAAACGCAGGAGTCTGAGCTTGACGTGGCAGAGTTGTAGCTGTTAAGATTTGCACTGGGTGTGACAAGGATGGACAGGATTAGGAATAAGTATAATAGAGGGTCAGCCCAGGTTGGAAGGTTTAGAGACAAAGCCAGAGAGGCAAGATTATGTTGATTTGGACATGTGCTGAGGAGGGATGCAGAGTATATTGGGAAAAAGATGCTAAGGATGAAGCTGCCAGGTAACAGGAAAAGGGGGAGGCCTAAGATAAGGTTTATGGATGTGGTGAGAGAGGACGTGGAGGTGGTTGGTGTGACAGAGGAAGATGCAGTGGACAGGAACAAATGGAAACAGTTGATCTGCTGTGGCGACCCCTAACGGGAGCAGCCGAAAGAAGAACAGCTTTTTGTTTCCTTTTCAGATTCCAGAAAAGGTATGCCAGTGGCCAAAACAGCTCTAATGGGTTATCCGGTTGTATCACATTTGTTTATTCAGCTGCTAATATGCCCTTACAACAAAAAATTAAGGCTCATTCTACCAGAGCAGTGTCTACATCCTCTGCTTTTTCTGCTAGACTTCCTATCAATAACATTTGTGCAGCAGCCCCTTTGTCAAGACCTCATACATTTATCCATCATTACAAAGTTGACAGGTCCTCCAGGTTCAGGGCCTTCTTTGGGTCTACTGTCCTGAAAAACATACTCCTGTGAGCCACCCGAGATAGATTGTGCTTGGGATGCTACCCATTTGTAAGAATGAACGGCAAGACAGGACAGCTTCACATAAAGAAGTTATGTACTTACCATAACCTTCCATGTGAGTTCATTTCACCTTCATTCTTACTTCCCATCCTCCTACCCCCTTCCAGGGTTTTTCGAAGATCGAGATGCTGGATTCTTCCTGTTTGCTCAACCCTTCTATAGCTTTCTCTTATATAGTGATAGAATGACATATGGTATTATTATTTGCAGCAAACAAGATCTGAGGTAACTCTAGGTGCATCATGGGATAGGGACTTGGCCTCCAGCTATCTGAAGACCTCGAGCTTTGTAGTAGGCCGACTTGGAGCCGAGGATCGGCTCCGAACCCATCTGTAAGAATGGAGGCGAGATGAACAACTCACATGGAACGTTGTGGTAAGTACATAACTTCTTTATTTGGGTATTACAATAAATTCTGAATTTTCTTTAGATGTACATGCTAATTTAATAAACAGAAAGATTATTAAATGTATGGGATATTTCTTAAGAAATTTGTCTGCTAGAGATGAAAATGCTAGTAATGGCCTTCAAGTGTTAGACTAATTATCAAATACAGTGACAGATTTTGTGCATACATTAAAGGGCAATTTAAAAATACTGAAAAAATACAAATAACATTTATGAAATGAATCTTCGTATTTAGGAATATGGTGTAAGCTGCAACTACTTAAATTCTATTAATTGTTAGAGGTATTCTCATGGTAAATTGATATTAGCTTAAACGGTATTTCATGATCCAGTGTTATAAATTGTTAAATATTGATATTAGACTGCAAAAGTATGCGGACATGATATAAAAATGGGTAACTCCAAGATTAGGCACTCATTCATGTATTTTAAAGTAATAAAACTGTGGAATATTATATCGATCAGTGTGCAGCAGCTTGCAAACCTAGAAACTTTTAAAACAGATCTAGATCATTGGGTTTGAGTTTCTACCCTATCTGGAGGAATCTGTGTTCCTTGTTGGCTGTTCAGCCTGACAGCTGTATTGAATTGGGAACTTGTGTATTTATTTTTATCTTTTGAGGACGTGTTAGCTGTTAATCTTCCTTCCTTCTTCTGAGGTAAAATCTTTAAGTGCATCACTTGCATCTGCTTCTTATGCTACCAAGAATCTTTGAGTGTGTTTATGATGCTGCAGTTTTTCCTCCAGAGATGCTGCTTCTCCATTAGTAATGAGAAGAATTGCTTATCTTTGTTCTGAAAACCTTCCTGAATATGTTAAAACTGACATACTAAGTTCTCCTTTAGTCAAGAAGTTCTATTTGGCCCTCTGTAGCTGATGTGGTCAGGAAGTGTGATGAGAGGGGTCAATTTGATATAAGGGGTGATTCATATTTTTCAACTCTGTTTTTTAAACCACACAAAACATTTCCTTTCTGCTAAGATCCCTTTTTCAATAAGTAATTTAAGCAGCAAGGAGACATTAAATAGTAGTTTAAAAAGCAGCGAGTCCCTCCATATCCCTGAGGCATGCTCTTCCCTTGTGGTCTAAATTGTGACAAATGGTTTATAAATGTAGTTAAACAGGGATATACTTGGCAGTGGGCCCCTCTCCGTTCACCCTTTCCAGGAGATTCTTCCTTGCCTTATGAAGTAAATCTTGTTTCCTGTATCATATATTTTCACAGGGAGGAAAAGAATCCCTGCCCCCCCCCCCATCTGGTGGACAAAGTCTTTTATTCAAGGTTTTTTTTTTTTTTTTCTGGTGCCAAAGAAGGGAAGGATCCAAGAGGCCTATGCACGAACTCTCCTTTCTAAATACTTTTGTTAAAATTCAAAGTTCAAAATGATTTCCCTTCATTCCCTTTTTACCTCTGTTCTCTTGCCTAGCTTTCATGATAAGCTAGACTTAAAGGATGCTCATCCATTCCCATTACCAGACTTTTTAGACTGTGTCTAGCTTACATTATCGGTTCTCTGACTTACTCTTGGCTTTCCACTGTATTAGGGTTTTTCGCAGGCTCTGGTTCCAGTAGTTGCTTACTCCAGGTTAGGCTTAAGGGCCTCTGGGCCAATAGCCTAGTATCATAAGGGCCTCTGGGCCAATAGCCTAGTATCATAAGGGCCTCTGGGCCAATAGCCTAGTATCATCCTATGAATCGATCCTATAAATGTATTCACATCTTTCCATACTCGGATGATTGTCTTATCTTTGCAGACAATTTCTCCATCTGTAATGAATCTTTATCAACTGTTATCTGCACTGGAAATTCTCAGGATATTGGGGTGTATGTCATTGCTCATTCCACTATCGAGTCATAGATGACTCGATAGTGAGGCACACTGATGTCCCACTCACTAGGTTGAATAAGGAAAAAGTAACTGTCATCTGCTTGTCAGGTGCCAGGATCTGCCACATAACGCACGCACTCTGGTCCCTCAACAACAGGTACAAGTATGACCCTGTCGTACATATGGGTGTGAATGACCTGAGACACCTCCCTGAACAAAATGAAGAGAGATATGGATGAGCTCATGGATTATGTAGCCCAGGCAGGTATGACCCTAGCCCTGAGCAGCATCCTACCATAACCCAGAATGACACCACAGTAGTAGCAGAAAATGATTGATTTCAACAATTGGCTAAGTTTCTGGTGTCATTGTAAGGGGATCCAGCATGTGTCTCCCTAAGATGACATAACTGACAGACCTCGATGCTTGGCCAGAGGTGGCCTGCATCTGTCACCCCTGGGCTTCCAGATTCTGTTCATGGCTCTTGCCACCCCTATAGTGCCTTTTTTAATGCAGTGTTCCAAAGACCAAATTACCACCGTAACAGCTACAAACAAGTGAAATCTGAGGGTCATGCTGCTCAATACTAGAAGTCTAAATCTCAAAATGCTCTCACTCGAAGCACTCCTTAAAATGGAGAACATAGACATTTGTGCTGTAACAGAGACCTGGTGCAAGGCAGCAGAAAGCACCCCTGCACTACTAGGCTATAACTCATTCCACACCTTTTGGTCCCACAACTTGGCTTCAAAGGTGGTGGTGTTTTCATATTCATATCCAGACTGGTAGCCCAACATAACGCATCAGAGATACTTCAGGTGCAGCTAACATTGGGTAAGACAGCGATTCAGGTCATAGCCGGTTAAGGTCCCCAACCATGTCCCAAGACTCGCACTCCATGTTCCTAAGCACCCTCGAGAATATTGGGGTCCAACCTAATGCTCTCATACTGGGTGACTTCAACTACCCCTCCATTAACTGGGAAAATTATGTCGCACTTTCCCCGACGTCAGAGCGCCTGAGGTATAAAAGCATCAGCCGACACCATCTTCCTCAGTCTTTCTTGCCGCGTGGTGCCCGAAGCAGAAGCAGTTCGCAAGTGCCGGTCGGCCAGCTCCTGTAATTCAGCTACCGAAGACTTCAAAAGCTAAGTACCCCATTGGGGACTCTTTCTTGCCTCAGCCGATGTCAGATAAAGTTAATAATTGTTTAACTTGTGGGAAACAAATACCTCATAAGGATTTCCACTCTTACTGCCTACCCTGTCTAGGCCCAGACCACGACGTCTCGGCCTGTTCAGCCTGTGCTTCCTTCAACCGACGCACTCTTAGACGTCGGGCGGAGTTTGCAGAGGAATTTTTGGGGCTAGTTTTTCAGATAAGATGCCGTCGGAGACTCCGCTTCTCATTTAGTTAAGAAAAGGAAGGACAAGGACCGACACAGCTGGCATGGTTTCGCTGAAACCACGGCCAGGCCTACCATGAGTGTCTCTGTCTCGGCTGAAACAGAGTCCTTGGTACTTCCAATTACGAACTGCTCAACCGACTACCTCGGTCCCGGAGGCCCGCTGAGTCTGTTATTGAATTTCCAACAGAAACTGGTGTCCTGGAACCTTCCGACACCATTCCTTTAGACAAATCTACACCAGCATGTGGTGCAGCCAGGCCTCCTGCATCCATGTCCATTAAGGCATTCTCCAGGGCTAAAGCTGCTAAACTCTCAAAAGCTTTGCCTCCCAAGGTTATCCCTCAGGGACCCTCTACTGGTTCACAGATTCTAAGCTTAGCAGAGGATCTTATCTCCTTAATTAGGGGCTCTCAACCTCCTCCAGACAAAAGGCCCAGGGTTGAGCCCTCTGATCCCCACTCCTCAGATGAGGCCTCTGATGGCTCTACTCTCTCGGACCACCAGGAGGAGGCTTTTTCGGCCTACGAGGATTCTCATGCAGAGGAATCTATTCCCTCGGCCTCCCCTCCTGAAGAGTTTTCCTTTGGGGAGACACTGCACACCATGAGAGAGCATTTCCAATGGCAGGGCCAGGAATTCTCTGATTCCAGGAAAAGATTAAGGACCTTTTTACATTTGCCTCAGCATAGGCCTTTAGCTATTCCTCCTGTTTTGAATGTCATTGATGATGTGTACTCTGACTCTAGCACAACCCCTGATTCTCTCCCTCCGGCTCCTGCCAAACCCGATAGGTACTACAGGGTCCCGGACTCACATCTTTACCTTTACAAGGCCCACTCTGCTGATCCAGAAACTATTTCCCAGGGCCCTAAATGGGTTGCAGCTGCCACTGCTAAAAATCCTCTCCCCTCTGAAAGGGAGTCCAGAGCTTTAGAGAGATGGGGTAAAAAAGTGTATACTTCTGCTACTCTTTCTATGAGGGCATCAGATTGTCAATTTCATGTGATACAGTACCAAGAGTATTTGTTAGATGAATTGCATAAAAAACTGTCTTCACCTGACCCCCTAGACCGCAAGTCACTTCAGGATCTGGTACATAACTCACAACAGGTTAGCAACCATTTCTTGCAATGTGGTTATGATGCATTGGAAGCTTCATGTAGGTCAGCTGTGACTGGCGCAGTCATACGTAGGCATGCTTGGCTGAAGGAACAATCTCTGCCAGACCATGTTAAAGCAAAGCTGCTGGATGCTCCTCTGGAAAAGCAAAAGTTATTTGGCTCCACGGCTCAGGAGGTCCTAAAGAAATTTGAAGAAAAGGCAAAATCTGTACAAACAGTCAAGGATTTTCTCCAAGTACAACCACCAAGATTCAGCAGGAATTGGCCTTCTAAGAATTGGTCCTTTCCAGACACAGAGAGGTTTCAGAGAGGCAAGAACAGGCGTGCCAGAGGTAGAGGGCAAGCTAGAGGCTCCTACAGAGGGCGTCAATGGCAGCCTCCCAACCAGAGAGGTAATGCAGGACCTTCAACTGCTGCACAAGGACAGGCTCAATGACTTTACTTTGACACCGCCAACCAGGGCTCAATTGGAAGCACCTTTGGGCGGAAAGCTTTCTTTATTCTCAGAAAATTGGCACAGTATTACAAGGGACAAATGGACACTACAAATAATAGACAAAGGATACAGGTTTCATTTCCACACATTACCAAAAAGAAAGGGCATGCCAGACCTGCCACCGAATCAAAGGGCAGAGGCTTTGAAACAAATTTCCAGCTTAATGCAAATGAAAGCTATAGAAAAGGTTCCTCTCAGAACAAGGCCAAGGATTTTATTCCAGACTATTCCTTGTTCCAAGAAAAGAAAAACAATGGAGGCCTATTCTCGACTTGTCCGCACTGAATACTTCTCTCATTGTGCCAAAGTTCAAAATGCTGACTCTAAAGCAGCTCCTTCCCATGCTGGGCAAGGGGTCTTGGCTGGTAACTCTAGACCTCAAGGAGGCATACCTGCATGTCCCTATCAGAAAAAGTTGCAGAAGACACCTCAGATTTCTTGCAGGGTCAGAGCATTATCAATTCTCAGCATTGTCCTTTGGCTTATCTACTGCGCCCAGAGTATTCAAAAAATGCCTGGCATCAGTAATTGCACACTGCAGACTTCAGGGGATTCAAATATACCCATATCTGGACGACTGCCTTATACAAGCGGACAGCCAACAAACTTTGGTAAAACACTTGAATTATGCCATCCACCTACTTCAGGCCTTGGGATATACAGTCTACTTTCACAAGTCAAGACTTGTTCCATCCCAAAGAATAACCTTCCTGGGTGCAGATCTAGATACAACCACCCAAATGGCCTTCCTCACAGAAGAAAAACAAAATCAACTACCAGATTACTTCAAAAATCTGACAAGACAAACCCAGCTGACTGCAAGGAAAATCCTGCAGGCCTTGGGTTACATGGCTTCTTGCATCCTTCTGATTCCGCAAGCAAGACTACATATGAGGAAACTACAATGGTACCTAAGGAGTTTATGGACTCAACAGTCACAGCCTGGAAACTTTGATACCACTCATTCCATGCCTTCAAAAGGAATTTCTGTGGTGGGCTCAAGCAAGCCAGTCAAACAGGGGGTCTGCCTTTCAGCAAACCAGTAGCCAGCCAAACCATTACAACAGACGCTTCAGACCATGGATGGGGAGCGCACATGGAGGGCAGATGCATTCAAGGTCTATGGTCACAAAAAGAGCTATGCATGCACATAAACCAAAAGGAAATGCTGGCAGTGATACATGCAGTTGAAGCCTTCAAACCCTTTCTGCATCATGGCCATCTGCTAATAAGGACAGACAACACCACGGTTATGTGGTACATAAACAAGCAAGGAGGCACCCATTCCTATCCTGTTTGCAGGCTGGCAATGAATCTATGGGAACTTTCCTTGAAACTCAATTTACAGCTACAATCCCAGTTTGTGCCAGGGAAAGACAATATGCTGGTGGACAGCTTAAGCAGAAATATCATGTATGCACACGAATGGATGCTGCACCCAGACATCTTTCTACAGATAACACAATCATGGGGGAGGCCGGACTTGGATCTTTTTGCCTCCCCCCACAATCATCAACTGAAGAAATTCTGCTCAAGGACATACCACCCACAAGCATGGAAAGTGGACGCCCTCTCTTACAGCTGGAGAACTCTAACAGTGTATGCATTTCCACCTCTCCCATTAATGACCAAGGTTTTACTGAAGATCAGGACAGAGCAGCCAAAAGTGATTCTGATAGCTCCGGACTGGCCAAGACAGCACTGGTACCCACTGTTAAAGAGCCTGTCACGCACGAAACCATGGCCTCTTCCTCTATGGCCACTTCTACTGACACAGCACAATTACAAAACTCTGCATTCCAACCTGAAAACCTTGCAACTAACCGCCTGGAAAATACCTTGACTCCTCCTCAGGACAAGCTATCCCAGAGAGTGAAAGATATTATGGAAGCTCGCCGGCCTTCCACAAGAAAGGCATATTCAGCAGAATGGAAAAGATTTCACATTTGGAACACCACAAAGGGCCTAGATGCGACAGTGATGAACATGGCACATATCCTGGAATACTTGGCAGAAATGTTCCACAATGGTATGTCTTACTCTTCCATTAAAATTCATGCTTCAGCAATTTCAGCAGAGTACAATACTGATCCACCTGTCTTCTCTCATCCTCTCCTAAGACAGTTTCTAAGAGGAATCAAAAACATCAATCCTCCAAGGAAACCACCTCTGCCTACTTGGGACCTTAACTTCGTGTTGGAAAAACTAACATTGCCTCCCTTTGAACCAGCAGCATCTGCAGAACTACAGTTCCTGTCTTGGAAGACTGCTTTCCTTCTGGCCATAACCTCAGCAAGAAGAGTATCTGAGTTACAGGCCCTTATGGCAGTACAGCCATTCCTTATTTTTCATCAGGACAGAGTTTCATTGAGAACCAATCCTACATTTATGCCAAAGGTAGTATCCAGGGTTTCATTAAATCAAGCTATTCACTTGCCTACCTTCTTTCCAAATCCACAAAACAAAGGGGAGAAACTTCTACACACCCTGGACATACACAGACAGTTGCACTACTACTTGGACAGAACTAAAGGTTACAGAAAAACTGACCAGCTGTTGGTAGCATATGCTGCTGGTACACAAGGAAAAGCAATTTCCAAACAGACAATTTCAAAATGGATAGGGAATTGCATTCGTTTTTGTTACTCCTTTCATGGAAAAACTGTGCCAGCTAACATTAGACCTCATTCCACGAGAGCCACAGCCACCTCCACAGCCTTCTTAAGAGGGGTGGCTACCAAGGACATTTTAGAAGCTGCCACATGGAGCGCCGTGCATACATTTGCCAAGCATTACAATTTACCTTTATATTCCAGATCCAGAGCAGGCTTTGCTATGGCAGTCCTGCAGGGCATTTTAGCTACACCATCCTTTACATAGTTCCTCCACCCCCAGATTGGCTGTGGTATTCTACCCATATGTGATGACTGCAGTTGCATCCTTGAAGGACATAGTACAGTTTTGTACCTACCATAAATGTAGATGTCCAATAGGTATGCATCTGCAGTCAGGTTTACCCTCCCTCCTTCCCCTCTGTGGTATTTCTTGGGTACTTACCCCTCTTATAGCTAGCTGGGGGGATCTATTATGGTGTATTTGTTTTAATATTATTGTGCATGTTTGGATTTTTAAATGCATCTCTCCAAATTTAGCCTTCCTTAGAGGGCACCTGGCATCTCGGGCAAGAAAAACTGAGGAAGATGGCATCGGCTGATGCTTTTATACCCCAAGCGCTCTGACGGGGAAAGTGCGACATCATCCGACGCCGGACCCAGACTTTGGAATCCGGCCGACCGGAGGGCTGCCTGAGGCAGGACAACCCATATGTGATGACTGCAGATGCATACCTATCGGACATCTACATTCATGGTAGGTACAAAACTGTACTTTCTCTACCCTGCCTATTTAGTTTACCCCTCCCCTGTGTTGTGTTCCGTTCCCACCTTTTTTCTGCTTAAAAAAAGGGGGTGTTATAGTTGGTTTTTAAGTATAATGGGGGAAGTTGTTGTTTCTTGTGGTACTTAATAGCTGCTTGTGTGAGAGTCTGTGGTTTACCATGCCTGATAAAACCCTCTGGATTCGAGATGCTCAGCGTGTAGTCGGAAGATGCTTTGGGGTGGCGCACTTGGAGGTTGAATGTGACAGTTGTGCCGCATTCAACCCCAAGGCCCTCATGGAGTGTTGCAACAAACTTCTTTTGAAGGGCTTGGCTCCGGGGGGGGTTCTCTGCTCTCGGACTCCCCTTCCAAGCCCTGTCAGGAATCTAAACAGAGGCCTCTTCCTCCTTGCTTTGAAAAAGCCGAGGTTGTCGGATTGCAGATCTCCAGATCCGAGCCCAGCCGGTTTGTCTTCAGATCTGAGATCCGCCATTACAAGAGCCTCAGATCAGACACACTGATCCAAGACCTCCATGGAGTGGAGGCCTTTGGATCAGAGTAGACCCAGGCCATCCCTGGATCCAACTGACACGCCATCCAAGCCCTCTCATCCCACTAGGCTGTTGGATCCGACAGTTCTGTCGGATCCTATTATAATTGAAGGCTCACGCTCTCAGTTCTCCAAGAAGTCGGAGCCATCCTGTCAGAGTGGATGCCCTTCTCGGGACTGTAGGGCTATGGGGATCCAGGGTAGCATTGCTGCAAGGTCAGGACACTCATCAGTTTTATCCAGGTCCTGCAGAAGTCTACTTCCCTTGGACATGGATAGGATGATGAGGAGCTTCAAAGCTGAAATTGAGTTGGACTTGTTGCCATCCCCTGCCCAGGTGACCAGAGGACCCTCCCCATCTACAGGACTTCACTCTTCTTTTCCAGTCCCTCAGGCTTTGTAAGATTAGAACCAAGGGATTTTCAGAGAGAGGCCGATGGTGCTCAGTCAGGGTTTCTGTTCTGTTTCCCTCAGATCAGGGTGCAACTCACTTCTGAGACATTGGTGTGGGCTTGCTTGGGCTCAGGCTTTTTGGACCTTTCCTTCCCCCTGGGAGCTTCAGCTGTAGACAGCTCTGGGCCGATATCGTCATGGGGCGTTAGTGCTGCATCAGGGTCCCTTCCTCCTTTCCGGATGGTGGCTGTTGGGCAGGGTGGATGAGCCTCCTCCAGTCCTTCAGCCTTCTGGGCAGTAGAGAGGACTTTCTCCAGTTTGGCTGCTACCTCTCCATCTTCTGTGGGTCCTCTCCACCCCTTCTCAGGTTTGGGTGCTGAGGCCTTATCTGTCCAGGGTCAGCCCTCCCACAAGCGCCTTCAGGCAGGCACTGCCCCACTTGGGGTACCCATCTCTTCCAAGTCCTCCCCTGAGCCCACCGTGGAGGAACCTTCTTGGAAGAGAACATGTAGGAAGCGACACTTGGACTCCCCCAGAGAGTCTCTAATGGAGGACACTGATTTCAAGGAGGGAGATGGGTCCCCCAGACTTCTGCCTGAGGAAGTGTCCTTCGGAGACATCCTCAAGATTCTCAAGCAAAAAGGCGGCTGGTCTTCTCCCACCCCATCTTCGGAGGAGTCAGTGTTCCTGAAGGCCTTTAGGACAGGCCTATCCTCTTTCCTGCTTACCCCTACCCCCCACTGACAAGCTTGTGAACCTTATTGCCAGCAGGGCTTGGAAGGAGCCGGATATAGTGGAACCTGTTCCCAAAAAAGCTGACAAATTCCTCATTCCTCCCAAAGACAGAACATTTTGGAGTAAATGTGTTCCAGTCTATTCTATTGTGGTGGCCATTGCTACTAAGAAGGAGCTAGCTGAGCAAAGCTTCTCTGTCCATTCCCCAAACAGGGAGTCCCGGGCGATCGACCATTTTAGAAAGTGTATGTTTGCCTCAGCTACTTTGACTGAGAGCAACTAATTGTTTGGCCCATTTTACCTGGCTTCAGAGCGACTTTGTTTCAGAGCTTACCACTTCCCATACAGAGTTGTTGCCTCTGGGGAGTCTTAAACTGGTCTCCCTGAAGCTGTCTACTCTGAATTCCTTGGCTAATGCTTCAATGAGGTTAATCTCCAATTCAGAGGAGGCCACCTCTTGAGTGGCAGTTAATGGTATTGCCATTTGATGGCATGCCTGGCTTTGCCTCTGCTGGTTTGCAAAACCTTTCAAGGCATCTTTCACTAACTCCCCCTTTGACACCTCTACCTTGTTTGGTGCATCTGTTATGGAAACCGTAACCCATAGTGAGCAAGAAGGTAAGACACTTTCCATGGGTAGGGATCAAGTGCTCTACTCCCCAGCAGTCTTTCTGTAAGACCCAGAGGGGAAGTAAAAAACTTTGGTTCCAAAGGACTCGTCTTCCTTCCAGGATGCTCCCCAGGAATCCTCTACCATCAGCCGAGGTAGGAGATTCAATAGCAGGTACCGGCCCATGGGCAGAGGGGGGGGGGTCTGCAAAACCAGGGCTTCTGGAAGCTGTGCTTGGAGAAGCCCTTTCAGCATTCCTGAAATGCTGCCCAATTGTCCTGCTCCGGAGGCAGTCGGGGGTTGACCTTCCCTTCTCCCACTAGCCTGGGCAAGTCTCACCTCTGATCAGTGGTTGCTAAAAATTATTTCCAGGGGTTACTCCATTTCCTTTTCTCAGCCCCCTCCAATTCAGAAATTTCTCCCAGACGTTCCACCCCGCCAAAGGCAGTTGGCCTATCTTGAGGTTCAAGACTTTCTTCAAAAAAGAGCCATCCAAGAGGTCCCAACAGGACAAGGGTCTGGAACTTGCTCTCGCTTCTTTTTGGTGCCAAAGAATGCCGGGAATCTGTGTCCTGTTTTAGACCTTAGCGAGCTGAATCCAGCTGTCAAGAAGTCCAAGTTCTGGATGGTCACTGTTCAGTCTATTTTGCCTCTCTTACGCATGGAAGATTGGATGTGCTCAGTGGATCTCAAGGACGCGTACCATCATATAGAAATCAGCAGACACTCCAGGAGACACTTGCACTTTCAATTGGGGCCAATCATTACCAATTCAGGGCCCTGCCTTTCAGACTCACCACAGTCCCCCAGGTGTTTTCCAAATGCATGGCAGTGGTGGCAGCTCATCTCCAGCTGCAAGGATTCCAGATCTTTCCGTATGTGGATGATTGGCTCCTCACAGCTCCCACAAGTCATCGAACATCAGTGGCCACCTGTTATACACTCAGTCTTTCCCAACATATGGGTATCACTGTGAATCTGCCCAAATCCAACCTTGTTCCATGCCAAAATCTGGAGTTCATCGGAGTACAGCTGGACACAGTATCAGAAACTGCAGCACTGCCTTCCCACAGGATTCCACTCATTCAAAACCAGGTTTCTCTCATGCTGGCACTACAGTGCCTGTAATCTCAGTTGATTCTCCAAGAGTTAGTTGTATTGCAGTGGCCATTCAATTAGTTCCTCTCTCCAGATATCATATGCGGGTGCTCCAATGAATCCTGGCAGTCCAATGGTCCATTCTGGTTCAGCCCATGTCCTTGATAAAGTTGACTCAGGTTTGCAGGAATAACCTTGGTTGGTGGTTTCATTCTCAGGACCTATACCTAAACAGGCTATTTTGTCATCCCCCACCTAAAGCCATAGTGACCATGGATGCCTCCCTGTTGGGGTGGGGGGCATTTTCAGGGCAGGACAGTTCAAGTGACATGGTCCCCCACAGAGACCAAACTGCACATAAATGTCCTGGCGATGAGCAGTCCTCCTTACATTGCAAACCTTTCAGGATTGCCTTCCTCTGGGGACTACAGCAATTCAAATGGCCAACATGGCAGTTGTTTGGTATATCAGCTAGCAAAGGAGAACAAGGGCTTATGCTTTTTGCAGAGGCGCCATGAGTGTGGAAATGGGCAATGTCATCTTCGACCAATGGGGTCAATCATGCTGCGATCTCTTTACTTCCCCAGTCAACCACAAATGCAGCAATTACTTTGGCCTGATCCCCCCATCAGAGGAGTCACCCAGGGATGCGCTTCACAATTTGCCTCTAGGTCTCCTCTATGCTTATCCTCGTATCCCCTTAATACCCAAGGTCTTACAGAAAGCTCGTCACCTGAACTCCTCTGTCATCCTCATTGCCACTGTCTGTTCTCGTTAGGCATGGTTCCCTTTCCTAAGAGCTCCTCTGCATTATCCACCTTGATACTAGATCCCATTCCGGATCTCATTTTCCATCCCTGGGGCTTCCACTTCCCAGTCTCTGGACCCTTCGTCTAACTGCATGGTTTCTCCAGTTCCAGTAATCCTTTCACAGTCCAGGTTTCCTTCTCCAGGGAGTACTATTATTTTGGCTTCTCAAAAAACATCTGCAAAGAAGGTTTATTCAATTTGGGTCAGACAAAGGAATCTAAATCATTTTTCAGCCCCTATCCCTGAAATTTTGCTGCTCTTATCTTCCCTTTTTTAGGATGGGGCAAGTTTTTCAACCATTAAACTCCAGTTGGCAGCCATCTCTAATTTTCATGTCAATGATAAACCTACCTTTTATTAATTGTGTAAAGCTTTTTTTGAAAGGAGTGTTTTTATATATATATATATATATATATATATATATATATATATATATATAGACCTCCCAGTAAGGATCCGTCCCCTCCATGGGATTCGACTTTGGTGCTGCTGTCCCTAACGCAAAAAACTTTTGAACAGGTGGGGTCATGTGACATTACATTTCTTTCATGGAAGACCGCCTTTTTTAGTAGCCATTACGTCTGCCAAGAGGGTCTCAGAACTTAAGGCTCTGTGCATTAAGCCACCATTTATGATCTTTCATAAGGATAGGGTGTCTCTTAAATCAAATCCTTCCTTTCTCCATAAAGTGGCCCCTGAAGCTAATCTCAGTCAGTTGATTCAGCTAATGGTTTTCGTCCCTAATTACTCTAATAAAGGGGAGTATATCTTGCATTGTCTAGATGTCCACAGGCAATTGCATTTTTATTTAAAAAGGACTGAGGAGTTTAGAAAGTCAGACTTACTCTCTCTGGCTTTTTCTCAGAACAGAAAATGTCAAGCCGTTTCCAAAGTGACTATTTCCAGATGGATTGCAGGTTATATTACTTACACTTATGATAATAAGCAATTAGAATTGTGTAGACCAATAGGTCTGTCGCTACATCTTCTGACTTCTTGGCTAGACTCTCCTTGGATGAGATTTGTGATCCAGTGACTTGGTCTAATCCTCACACTTTCATTTTGCAGTGCATAATGGGTTTAGTATCTAGGATCAGGGCTTCTTTTCATTCCTCCATGCTCAGGCATTTCCTTCCTTGAGGCCTGGGTACTTAGAAGCTGGGGACTCTGACCCATTTGTGATAATGACATCAATAACATCAGACAGAGTTATGTACTTACCATAACTTGGCTTCTGTGCTATCCAGTGTCATTATTTATCGCATTCTTGCCCTACTTCCCCCTTCCTTCTGGAGGTTCTGGTAGGCTGGAGTGACTGATGTGTTGAAATCTTTTTGAGTTTGGTGCAGTTTCCTCTGTGTTTCCATTGGTGTAGCAAACGCCATCTGAGGGTTAGAGGTAGCATGGAATTATGGGAAGGGGAGGAGCTTGAGCTGTGGATCTGTCTGATGGTTGCCAGCTTGGATCCAAGACCCATTTGAATAATGACACTGGATAGCACAGATGCCAAGTTATCGTAAGTACATAACTCTTTGTATTTTCCCCTCCCTTCTTAGGTCTAAGCTATGTAAAATGATCCAAATAGCTTAGGCCACTACAAAAGTGATTTAAATGTTGAACATAGTACAACTGTGTATAAGTAAAGAACAATTGTATACATAAACTTGCCATAACAGTAGAAATTGTATCACATGCAGTTGCCTTCCCTCCCTCCAGACCCAATATTTTGTCTGTTTGCCTTTTGTATTAACAGTATGTGGCTGTATACATTTTTCAATGTATTATTTACAATTGGGTTGGCTTCCTGGCATTGTCCTTTCAGGGTTCTTGCCTGCCTTTTTTGGAGACAAAAAAGATGTGATGAAATTTGTGCTGTAATTGACTTTCAGTGGAGCTCCCCTGATGCTGCTGACAAAGTGCATGGAAGGCACCCTAAAGCTTTGTAAACTGTCCTGGTCATAGGAGGTAGGATAGCTCATGCTACTGCAACAGTGATCTATTAGTACTACTGCTGTTATTTTAAGTTTATTTATACATGTGTGCTGTCTGAACAGGAGCTGAAGAGAATGGGAGTGCTTAGTTTTCATTAAGACACAGGTAGCATTGCAAGACTGACCAAGCTTTTTGTCTATTCTGCTAAAGAATGTTGATCACAATTGGATTGACCTGTAAAATGTGATTAACATGATTAAATGAATATTACACTTTACTTGTAACTGAAGTTGTATTATGAATTTCAGATATGTTTTGCTTAGTAGTAGATGCAAGCTGCCATTTCTACTAGAGGAAGGCTTTTGAGAGAATCTTTAGGTTGTGAGTTGTACAATTTGTATGTACCATTTGTAAGGTACAGTTTCTTAGACATTTATATTTCATCATTACCAAAGGTATTCCAAAGAGCTTTTTCTCCATGTAACTGAAGCATTGGAAGAAGTAACGAAGTGTTATGGAGTCGTGTGAGACTAGCACAACAGGAGACTGATGACAGTTGCTGGATAGATAAAGGCAGCATAACGTCAAGCTTGAATAGTGGACTAAAGTCATATATATATATGAGCCTGAAGTAAGTGGGTCTTATTCTGGTGTCAAAAGGCATTTAAAATATGATCCTTTACCCCCATAAAAAATACAAGCTGTTAAGCAAATACCAAAGCTGGAAAATAACCTGGTATCACAAATGTTTCTAGGAAGGAAGCAGCAAAGTTTGAACTGGAATGAAGAAATAAACTGAGAATTTCAGACAAAATCAAAAAAAGCTCCTAGCTGGAAAATCCTGGGTGCAGACACAGTACCTAACTTCTGGCTGAAGATAGTAGCATCATTACATAAAAATTCAGCCCTGTGCAAGAATTACTCTTTGTGCATCCCAAACAGACTCCGGCCTGGTTGTTAACAGGAAAATGTATATTCCTCAAGAGTGAATCTGAAGGCCTTTCTAAGAACTATAGACCAGTAACTTGCCTTACAACAGTATACAGATTATATAGTGGAATTGATGTAGACAATTTATAGTCATATAGAAAAAAAGTTAAATTTTACCAACGGAAAAAATGTTAAAAGAAAGTTATATGAAACAAAGGATCATTTGTTGCTAAACAAAACAATAATACTGGGTTGTAATAAGAGGAAGAATCTAAATACGTCATGATTAGATTACCAAAAAAAAAAAAAAAAAAACTTGCCAACTTCCCCCATTCATGGGTAATGAAATGTTTGCATATGCTTATGATGCACCCTACCTTGATCAGTTACATTGCACTGACCATGAAACACTGGCAAACAACTTTGCAGCTGAGCCATGGCAGAAGGCAAGTTGTTATTACAGGGATAAAAATTCAAAGGGGCATATTCCATGGAAATTTTTTTCACTGCTGCTCTTTTGTCTTGCCAGCAATCAGTTAACCTGTTTACTTAAGAATATGGTTGCATTTTGCTCCCAGAAACTAATCTCATTTAAAAACTTCTACTTTTCTGTTTTTGACTTAAAATTGTCTATTCCATTAGATGAGGAGTTGAAAGCACAATTGCAAATGGTTCAAACTTATCAGATTATACAAGTATGATGTTTGGTCTTGAGAAATGCGCAGGAGCAACATATAAAAGTAAAGCCACAGCGCAAAAAAAAATATCAGCAGGGACAGAAATATGATGTAAAGGGACCCGAGCAGGAGGGAATTTATAAATATTTGGGAATAGATGAAGGGTTGACAATAAAACATAAAGAAATGAAAGTAAGGCACAGTAAGGGAATACTTCAGAAGTCTGAAACAACTGAACATTGTCTTGACATGTAGGAGTAAGGTCCAAACTATAAATCACTTTGCTCTGCCTGTTCTAACTTTGAGATGATTGATTGGCTCCAAAAAGTATTGAATCATCAAAAAGAAAAAAATGCATCGTGCTTATCAATTGTTGTGTCTTTCGGCTTTTCCCGGTTAGGGGTTGCCACAGCGGAACTCCGGTCCGCTAATGATTGACAGTTGATTTTTACATGCTGAGTTGCCAGCCCTAACGCACATCCTTCAACAAAGGTACGCCCATTCACGCATGTCTCCACGCAGAAGACACACTAGCTGAGAGTCGAACCGGTCAGCGTCTTACTGTGAGGCGACAACGCTACCGCAACAATTGATATATAAAAATCAGTGTATACCAATATTGTATATTTTTCAGTCTGAGGGAGGCATGGGCCACCTCAAAAGTGAGTACAGGTATGGATTTGCAATCGCTGAACTGCATACATATCTGCTGACCTCATCAGATCCAGTGATAGTGAAGTTTTCAAACATGAAAAGGCTAAGAATAGTATCTTTGCTTAGTTTAGCAGAAGCTTTTCAGAATAAAGAGGGAGTGGAAATCAAACGGGAAGTAGACAAAAAAATCAGACAACTGAATGTGCCAAACTACAAAAGAATGAGTATAAGGCAAAGGATCAGATGAGAAGGAAGAAACTGGGAACTGCATGCACATAATTGTAAGTACAGAGATCTTCTGGAGAAACCTCATGCTGACAAATGTTTGATGCAAGAATATTTAAGGAGAGGCGAATTGAAGTCAAAATATAAAGGCTGCTATTGGCAATCCAGGATAGTGGACTATTTGCATGTTAGTTTACAAAGACCATTGAAAATAATGGCCAATAATGTGCAAAACACTACAAAATATAGAAATTGCTGAGAAACATTGGAAACCCGAACCACAAAGCAATATAGTGAATGATGAGGTTTATATCACATGGGATCACCCATTACCAATGGTTCAGAAAAACAGATGCAAGAAAACCAGCTATAGTAATCCATGAAAAAAAGACAAAAGTTGATAATTGGAATTATTTGACTTGCATTTTGTTTTGCACACAATCTTTTATCTTTTAATATTTTTAACTCTTCACTATTTGCTCTGCACTCGTCCACAATGTTTGACAATTTCATGTTTGTTTCAGTTAATACCCTTCCATTGTTTTGTCTTTTCTTATGCCACAAATGTCTTTAGATAGTTATGCATTTACTAAAATTCGCAGTCTTTGATTCAGCTCAGTAGCATAAGATTCTGTAGGAGCATATGCTCTTGTTAAAACAGCATGTCTAATGATCACATTCATTCTTGGCTGACTTTATCTCAGTCTTTCTCCTCTTCAAGGAAAGTAAAACAGATAAATAACTATATGGCGTTTTCCCCACCAGCATGCAGTGATACAGCACACCAAACATATTTGGATATGAGGAATAAATCAAATGTTTAGATACAAAGCTTCCAGGTTTCTGCCAAATTCCATTGTAAAAGAAACTAGAGAGTGCAGTTGAGCTAAATTGATTTCTTCACTTCTGCAGATGAATTTTTCAGTTATAACAAGTATTTCACCACCTTCTGATTATTACATAGGTAGGCTTAAGTAACATAGGAGAATATGGTCTAATCTTTACATGGTCAACATTCCAGTTTATTTTGCTAGAAGCAAGGGTATATTATAAAACATTATAGTCATTGTAGTTAATTTAGTTGTGAAGTTGGTTGCCCACTAAAGGTCCAAGGGTTGTAATTGAGACCTTTGAAACATTGAATTTAATTATCAGTAGAGGTAATACATACTAATGTTGCAGTTGTGTTATCAGACTACCCTGAGTTATACCAGTCTGAGGGTGTGTGTGTGTGTGTGTGTGTGTGTGTGTCTGTGTGTGTCTGTGTGTGTCTGTGTGTGTCTGTGTGTGTCTGTGTGTGTCTGTGTGTGTCTGTGTGTGTCTGTGTGTGTCTGTGTGTGTCTGTGTGTGTCTGTGTGTGTCTGTGTGTGTCTGTGTGTGTCTGTGTGTGTCTGTGTGTCTGTGTGTGTGTCTGTGTGGCAGGGGTAAGAAATGCAATCTCCCTTGTTGGTAGTACAGGTGTACTTTTCCCCTCTTGCTAAAACACTTTATGTCTGTAACAGAGATTTGCAGTTTGTTGTTTCACCCTTTTTATCAAAATTGTATATAAATTTTGTGTCGTAATTTGTGCTAACAAGTATTGCACTTCTAGTGGAGAACCTTTAAAGCTGTATATCAGTTTGATGTAAATTGGACAAGTAACATTTTTCCTTGGTTATTCAGACAGTGGAAAATCTGTGTGCAGATTTTGAGAAAAGCCCAAACGTTTCTGCTGTAAGGTGGCTACAGAGTTTTTCTGTTTAGAATGGGGTGGGAGTTTTTTTCCTGTTTTTTTTTTTCTGATTTTGAAGTGGGCAGAAACTTTCTATCCCATTCTGACCCTCAGCAAATTCAACTGTCATGTCTGATGCATCTGTGTGCTGTCTCTTAAAGGTCTTATGCCAGTCCTTCAGCAGGGTGCCTGTATGGTGTCATTAGACAGGCACATCACCATTTGAATTCTATACAGGAGATTTACTTTGACTTATTTTGCATTGCCTCCAGGACACTGTGTTGCATTTGGGCTTTCTTCAGCACTCTGTCACATTACCAAGTTATTAGCTGTTGTGGCCAAAGTCTTGTGCAAGGAGAGCCATATGTTCTCCTGGATGACTGGCTCTTTACAGCCCTTTCCACAGCCTTTCTAGAAACATCCCTTATTTTGGGTACCTGCACAGCTGTAATCACTGGGGTAACCGTAAGCTGGTAGAAGTCCTCTGTGACTACTCCTAACAGTTTTCACAGATTTAGAGAAACATTGTCAAATGTTTGCCATTGCTACCTTGGGAGACTGCCCAGGACGTCACATTCTTGACAGTCTGGATGAAGAAATACCATAAGTTGCAAGTTCAGACTCTGTCTTATTATCCTGGTAGTAGCTGCAGATTTCATGATTCCAGTGTATGCCTGTGACCGAGTGTTGCAGTGGACTGAAATGTCTACCTACAGAGCTACTGCACACTCATACCTTTTCCTTGTGTCAGACCCCTGTCACTAGTTACTGGACTGATGACCCTTTCCTTCCTGCAGCTGAAGCATTCTCATGTTTTTATGGTAGATGCTTCACTGGCACAGTGTGGATCATGTCATCTTCTACTCTGTACAGTGGCTATAGTCCCCTTTGGAGAAGGGGATTCCTTTTAACCATTTGGTGTTAAAGACGGTCTTCCTTGCTCTAACAGCCTAAGAGATGGAGCACCTACCAGGGCCTCTCATTCAGTCACACAAACCAGTTCATTTTGTACATCTAAGCAAGCAGCCAAGCAGGTCACACACTTTCTGCTAGCAGGCAGTGCTTGACCGTGAGCCATAGACAGTGGGCCCACTTTCTCATCAGTTGATGTTTTCAGGGAGATTAGTGAGCCCGAAAAACTGTACCACTCCTCCAGTCATATTGGGAGTTGCAGATTCAGGTGCCATATTGTGTCCAAATCTCCTGGGCGTAGTGTCCACTATAGGAAACTCTGTTCAACCTGTGTAAGAATGTTCCCACCAACATGGGGACAGCTGGCTCCACCTCTGTGCCTGACCACTGGTGTAGTCTCCCTAAGCCCATCAGACTGTGTAGTAAAACAAAAGTGTTGAAGTGTTTACCAGGATTGTGGATCTTCAAGAATTTTTTTTGCAGCATTATAGGCTTTCATGTCTACCCTTGCTTCACATTTGGAATGTTTTTATTATGGTGGGTTTACTTATTCAAATTGTTTACCTGAGTAAGATCTGCTCTGTAACTCAAGTGCAACCAGCAGTTGTGGTATTTGATGTTTCAGGCAGGGAGGATGGCAGTATCCTTCATGGATGGAAGGAATGATGGTTCCCACTCAACTTAAACCACTGCTCTAATGACACTGCCTTGCCTGGAGAATAGAGACTCATCTTGGAGTGGGAAGACAGGCAGGGAAGACATTGGAATTCCTTCTCAAGGTGATCATAGCAGCTCTTGGTGCATATGGGAGAACTTGTATCTGTGGAAAGAAGGGCGTAGGTGCCCGTTATGGTGGTATATGCACCACTACCAGAGGGCGGACCTAAGCCTTAACAGAAAATGATCTCATTGCTGGGATGCCAAGAAGAGAACAAAACACCCTCACAGCTGCATGCATGCCATCCCACCTCACACAGTGCAAATGTCTGATCAAGGGGCAGCATGATGGTCAACAGACATGGGGATAAATCGTACAAATAAATTATGTGGCACTATTTTTCTTTACTTTT
Source organism: Protopterus annectens (assembly GCF_019279795.1). Taxonomy (NCBI): domain Eukaryota; kingdom Metazoa; phylum Chordata; order Ceratodontiformes; family Protopteridae; genus Protopterus; species Protopterus annectens. Next base: position 218,580,961 of record NC_056732.1, on the reverse strand, counting down.
GGTGACTGCCCTCTGTCACTGTCTAGATTTTCCACCTGCCAATCCAGTTAGGCCATTCTTTCCCCCAGAAGGTGAGAACCTGCAGTCTGTTAATCGTCCTTGGGAGTTGATGTTCAAACAGTAGAGACTTCAAAGTCTTGGATTGTGGAGACAGAGGCTTTGTGTTTTAAGCCCTATCCCCATTGCGTCTACCAAGCAGTACACTGCAAAATTCTGCATGCAGTGGGTCTCAATGAGGGCCTAACACTTTCTTCTGTAAGTAATGCATGCTTCAAGAGGCCCTGCATCCTTGAAAGCAGGTTCTACCATTGGGTCTGCCTTCCCCAGTAGGGATTGTTCCACAGAACTGCACCACATACACACACATCCTCGAGAGAGGTGACCAGGCATTGCTTTGTCTTTTCCCTTTCAGTACCCACTTCTTTGCCCAGGACCACTGATTAAGTCAGAGTCATCTGTGTCAGTCAGGTGTTTATGATAACAGAGCTGCAAGTGCCAGATATTAACATTTGCGGCTGTAACAATTACCATGATATAGATTTTGCCACAAGAGGTGCCATTGAAGATCAAACATTATGGTGAGTACTAGCTTCAGTTTTATTGTGATTTTTCAAAGTAGAAACAAGTTTGTAGTACTTAATTTATAATTTACCGTAGGTAAGGAGTTGTTTTTTTTTTCTTCTGGCAGTATCTGAAAAATTGTCTTTTGGAATTGGTTAATTGCTTTAGTAAGAAATTTCCCTTCACTTTTCTAGCCAATGCATGATGACTATGACCTAAGACAAGAGCAGCTGAACAAAGCTTCCCTTCTGTCTTCAAAGAAATTTCTAGAAAATTTGCTGGACAAATTCAATGTGCATGTGGTAAGTCTTGTTTGAACTTGCTTTGAAGCATAATTTTGTGTGGTTGGTTTCTGAATTCTTTGTTGTGAGCAGTGCATCACAGATGGTGGCAGATGGAAATGCCTTAATCTGTGTTTGTGTAGAGGATTAAGGCTGTGAGCTGTTAAACTGTTTTATGTAACCTGAGCACAGGACTTGCTTATTTCCTACTCCGTGACTTGTCATTGTTCCTGGAGCACACCTGAAATGGACCTGTGTCCAGTGTGAATAAAATAAAAAGAAGACTAATTGGAATAAGCATGTGTTACTTTAAGGAAAGCATGTCAAGTTTAAAATAGGGTTTAAAATAAGGTAAACATTTCCGTATGAAACAATTGCTTAACTATTTAAGCTAAATACTGAGCCTTAGACTAGTTACATCTTAGTTATCTTTGAGAATACGTTTGACCGGGAGTAATGTTTGGTGACTTCTGCGTAATAGGTTGCAACCCTAATGCAAGATACCAACTGCATAACCTGCCATTGATATATGTTCAGAGTGCCTGTGACACTGAAATGTACCAGCATTAAAAAAAAAATGCAGAACCTCTGATTAAATTGAGCACCATTGGATTATGGCCTTTCTTGTCATGTTCATAGGTAGGTACTAGGCTATCGGCCCAAGGGCCTAAGTTAGCCTAGCCAACAAGGTTCCCCGGCTTACGCCACCCAAGAAAGTTATTTTCCTGTGCCCCTGTCGAGCAGAGCCACAGAAGTTATTCCCAGGGTGTATTTCCTGTTTCCCATCCACTCTTCAAGATTTTTCTTGGAGTGCTAATGAGGAACTTTGCTTGACATAGATGGGTAGCTTGTTCCAGAGTATGGGAAGTCTCTGGGACAGGAATCTATCCCTCCAGCATGCCCTGTTTGTTGTGCTGACAAGGTTTAGGTCCTTAAAGCGTGTAGCTCTGAGGGATTGGGATTTCTTTAGGTGTAGCATGTCCAACAGCTCTGGGTTTGACATAGCTTTATTTGTTAGGCAGAGATCACCTCAGAGTAGGTGATATGCTGTGGAGTAAAGCTGGAGTTTTTTGAGATGGTCAGTGTAGGACATCTGTTTGAGGCCAGTAATCCTCTTTGTGAGGTACTTCTGTGGCCTTTTCAGCTGCTGCAGATGTCTTGTGAGGTGCATTCCAAAACGGGCATTGTACTCTATAATTTGTCTGAGTGTCGAGTACAGGGGAACAATGACCTAATTTTTCCTGGATGAGAACCCTTTTGTGATGAGGTGTGCCACGTAGAAGGATTTCCTGACTACTGTGGCGATGTGATTATCAAAGGGGAGACTACTGTCCACCTGGGTCCCAAGGTCTCATCACACATTCGGCATTAAGTAAACTGCCACCTCTGTGGTAGTTCATGGGTACAGAGTTTTTACCAAAGAGGATGACAGTGCACTTTTTGGCATTGAGCTTGAGGCCATGGCTCTGACATCAGGCATCTGTATCAGTGAGGTCCTTCTGTAGGATGTCCACATCATTTGGGGACTCAACTATGGCTCCTAGTTTGCAGTCATCTGCGAACTTAGCCAAAGGCCTTCTGTGTTAACCTGTACTTCAGAGAAGTAGATATCAAACAGGAGAGGTCCCAGGCTTTGAACCCTGTGGTACTCCACTTGTCACTGGTTTGAAGTCAGATTTGGTATCTGCAACTTTTTCAGTGTGGGTTCTGTCAGTGAGCCAGTTGGCAACCCATCTTGTGACGTAGGGATTTATACCTAGTTTAGTGAGTTTAGCTATAATTCCAGAATGGGGGATGGTGTCGAATGCCTTGGCGAGGTCAATATAGGCTGTGTTGGACCACCTTACCCTCGTCTACGGCTTTGGTGACTGCCTCAAAGAAGTCGATCAGGTTCAGGAGGCATGATCTGCCTTTCAAAAACCCGAACTGGGTAGGATCCAGAGTTTGGAGGTTACCAATGTCTTTGAGTGTCATGATGATACGTTCCATGGCCTTACAGACCAGGCTTGTCAGGGTAATAGGGCGATAGTTCCCAGAATCACTGATGGCTCACCCTTTGTGGAGTGGGATAACTGTTGCTGTGCACCGTTCAGTGGGCACAAAGCCTGATGTGAGACTATAATTGAACATGGTGCTTAGTTGGGGAGCCAGTTCGTTCCGAAGTTTGTGTAAAACGCAGTCTGGGATGTTGTCCAGTCCCATGAATGCTGTTTGTTTGGCTTTAGAGATTGCAGCTTTTACCTGCGTAGTTGTGATTACAGGGACACTGCATTCCTCCTGTATAGATATGGGCCCTTTAGGGGGTGAGGGGGAGTAAAGTTAGCACTGAACCTGTCTGCCAGGATGTTGGCAATATCAGTTGGTTCTGTAATTTTCGTGCCGTTGTGCTGTAACTCAGAGCAGATCTGGGTGTTGCCATTGAGATTCTTGACATAGCTGTAGAATGGCCATCTACCTAATAAACTCTTTCTGCACTTGCTTTTAGTCCTTTTTAATGTAATTCCATTTTTTAAACTGTGATTGGTCTAATATTGCTACATACTCGTGTGTTAGCTTGCACTGCATGTGAATTGTTTTTACTACTGTTTTAGCTACTTTTCTATAAAAAAAAAAAATAATAAAATAAGCCTGTTACCTACCTTTCCTGTAACTAGTGTTCCAGATACAGATTTGCTGTATCCAGGACTGTATGTAAGCTTCTGAGCCCCCCAAGCCTTTCTGTGTTGGAGGGAAGCCTTCTAGCTGATCAGTGGGTGTGGTAGGCACTAGGTAACCTGTCTAACACATAAGGAGTGGTTTTGGCCCAGAAATTGTAGTTATTGGCCGTTTGGGCAATCTTTTTTTCATCTCTCTCAACTTTCTGATTTGAAAGTCTGCATTTGCACTTGTTTCTGTCCTGTAACTCATCTAGTGCAGGTACAGATTCTTAGTTTTAGCACTTAAATTTGCTTATTCGTGCTCAGCACTTGTTCAGAACTTGTAACCATTAAATAAGCTACTAATTACTATAGCACTCAACCTTCCTCATTACCTAGTGGAAAACAGTTTTTGTACTTATTTTTCTCACTTGCTTAGAAAAAACAGCCCTTGTACTCATTCTCACTTATCTGATGGAAAATAGTTTTTTATTCAGGCATGTCCAAGGGTCAGCTCCCAGTGTTCTCTCCTGTCTATCTGATGAATCTGGGCATCTTGAGGCAATGTAGAAATTGCCTCAGGTACACAGACAACCTTCTCCTCCTACCACCCAATACTACAACCTGTGAGAGATGCACTTATCTAGCCAAACTGGAGGTAAAGCTCTCTCCAACCAAGACTGAACTTGACAGTCATGAGGAGAAGGTAAACATTTGCACCACACCACACTCATCAGTCTCACTAAATCTACACCACCAGAATCCACACATAGTAACACAAAAGCATTCACGGAGGCTCTCAATAATAATCTGTCTAAGCAACAGAGACCTCCAAAGCAGAAATGCAAGCAACCTCCATCCCCCAACACAACCCAAATGACACATAGCCCACAGACTCAGTGTGCCACTCAACCACAGCCAATAAGGCAAAACAACGTACCCAACACACTAATCATAGGTGACTCTATAGTCAGGCACACTGATGTCCCACTCACCAGACTAAACATGGAGAAGGTTACTGTTAGCTGCCTGTCGGGTGCCAGGATCCGCCACATAACCCATGCACTTGGGTCACTCCACAGCAAGTACAAATATGACTCTGTCATTGTCCATGTTGGTGTGAATGACCTGAGACATACCTCCCTGGACTACATGAAAAGAGACATGGAAGAGCTCTCTGATCTTGTAGCCCAGGCAGGTATGACCCTAGCCCTGAGTAGCATTCTGCCATCACCCAGAATGATACCGCAGTACAAGGACAAAATGATTGACTTCAACAATTAGCTAAGCTTCTGGTGTCATTCTAAGGGGGTCCAGTATCTGTCTGCTGGGGATGACATGGTCGACAGACCACGATGCTTTGCCACAGATGGCCTGCATGTGTCGCCCCTGGGATACCGGATACTGGCTAAGGCTCTTGCTGCCCCAATAGTGCCTTTTTTAGGCAAGGTTCAAATGACAAATTCACCACTGTAACAGGAACAGGCAAGCAAAAACTGCGGGTAGTGCTACTCAATGCTAGAAGTCTAAATCTAAAAATGCACTCACTCGAGACACTCCTTAAAAATGGAGAATATTGATATCTGTGCAGTGACTGAGACCTGGTTCAAGGCTCCAGAGAGCACCCCTGCACTACCAGGCTATAACTCATACCACATTTTTCGGCCATGTAACCTGAACCGAAACACCAAAGGCGGAGGTGTGTCCGTATTCATTAAGGATATCCACACCTCCAGGCTAATTGCTCAGCATAATGCATCTGAGGTTATCCAAGTGCAACTAACTCTGGGCAAAACTGCAGTCCAAATTGTAGCTTGCTACAGATCCCCCACCATGTCCCAGGATTCCCACTCCTCCTTTCTTGATGTCCTGGAAAATATTAGGGTTCAACCAAACACCCTAATAATGGCCAACTTCAACTACCCCACCATTTACTTGGAAAACTACTCGTGTACTAATTCCTTAGCTCAGCGCTTTCTGGAATTCATAAACTCCAATGGCTTGGATCAGCTTATCCACACCCCCACCAGGGCCAACAATATCCTAGACCTAGTTGTTACCAATATGAGTGACCGTTCCACACTTGACATCAACTCCTCGTTGGTCCGTTTCAACCATAAGCTAATCACCCTTGATATCCACATCCCGTCCCCATCCCTCTCCCCATTAAGGAAACCACAGTAAAAAATTTCTCCAAAGCTAACTTCATGCTTCTTAAGACAAAAGTGGTGAACTTCATGACACCCATGCAGATTGACAATACAGTTACAACTGCTGAATCCTACACAAATGCACTCTAAAAGCAGTTACACGAGTGCATGGATGGTGCTATCCCAAACAGAACCAAGATGCTGTCCTCCTCAAAAATGAAACCAATCTGGTGGACCCTGCCATAAACAAGCTGTACAACAGAAGGAAGAAACTGTTGCAAAAGAGAGTAAAATCCCATGAGTGGAGGAGCTCCATGGTCAGCCTCAGTAAGAAGCTGAGATCCCTTATAAGATCCTCCAAAGCTAGCTACGAAAACAAAATCACCACTAATTCTAAGGACAACCACAAAGCATTCTATAGCTATGTCAAGAATCTTGATGGCAACACCCGGATCTGCTCTGAGTTACAGCACAACAGCACGAAAATTACAGAACCAACTGATATTGCCAACATCCTGGCAGATAGGTTCACTTTACCCCCCCCCCCCCGACCCGCTAAAGAGCCCATATCTATACAGGAAGAATATAGAGTCCCTGTAATCACAACTACACAGGTAAAAGCTGCGCACTCTAAAGTCAAAAACACAGCATCCATGGGACCGGACAACATCCAAGGCTGCGTTTTACACAAACTTCAGAAGGAACTGGCTCCCCACTTAAGCACCATGTTCAATAATAGCCTTGCATCAGGCTTTGTGCCCACTGAATGGCGCACAGCAACAGTTATCCCACTCCACAAAGGGGGAGCCACCACTGATCCCGGGAACTATCGACCTATTAGCCTGACGAGCCTGGTCTGCAAGGCCATGGAACGTATTATCATGGAACTCATAAACAAAGACATTGGTAACCTCCAAACTCTGGATCCCACCCAGTTTGGATTTGTGAAAAGCAGATCATGCCTCCTGAACCTGATCGACTTCTTTGAAGCAGTCACCAAAGCCATAGATGAGGGTAAGGTGGTTCACACAGCCTATCTTGACCTCGCCAAGGCTTTCGACACCATCCCCCATTCTGGAATTGTAGCTAAACTCACTAAACTAGGTATAAATCCCTACGTCACAAGATGGGTTGCCAACTGGCTCACTGACAGAACCCACACTGTAAAAGTTGCAGACTCCAAATCTGACCTCAAAGCAGTGACAAGTGGAGTACCACAGGGTTCCGTCCTGGGACCTCTCCTGTTTGGTATCTACTTCTCTGAAGTACAGGCTAATGCAGAAGGCCTCTGGCTAACAACGTTTGCAGATGACTGCAAACTAGGAGCCATAGTCAAGTCCTCAAATGATGTGGACATCCTACAGAAGGGCCTCGCTGAGACAGATGCCTGGTGTCAGAGCCATGGCCACAAGCTCAATGCCAAAAAGTGCAGTGTCATCCCCTTTGGTAAAAACTCTGTACCCATGAACTCTACCACATAGGAAGCAATCTACTTAACACCAAATGTGTGATAAGAGACCTTGGGACCCAGGTGGACAGTAGTCTCTCCTTTGATAGTCACATTGCCACAGTAGTCAGGAAGTCCTTCTCCGTGGCACACCTCGTCATAAAAGGTTTCTCATCCAGGAAAAGAGGTCACTGTTCCCCTCTACTCGACACTCATTAGACCCATTATATAGAGTACAAATGCCCCTTTTGGAATGTACCTCACAAGACATCTGCAGCAGCTGGAAAGGCCACAGAAGTACCTCACAAAGAGGTTTACTGGCCTCAAACAAATACCCTACACTGACTGTCTAAAAAAACTCCAGCTTTACTCTGTAGCATATCGCCTACTCCGAGGTGATCTCTGCCTAACATATAAAGCTATGTCAAACCCAGAGCTGTTTGACATACTGCACCTAAAGAAATCCCAATTCCTCCGTGGTACACGCTCTAGGGACCTAAACCTTGTAACCACAATAAACAGGACATGCTGGAGGGATAGATTCCTGTCCCAGAGACTTCCCATACACTGGAACAGGCTACCCATCTATATCAAGCAAAGTTCTTCAGTAACACTCTTCAAGAAAAATCTTGAGTGGATGGGAAATAGGAGATACACCCCCGGGGATCACTTCTGTGTCTCTGCTCGACAGTGGCACAGGAAAATAACTTTCTTGGGTGGCGTAAGCCAGGGGAACCTTGTTGGCTAGGCTTGCATAGCCCCTTGGGCCGATAGCCTAGTACCTACCTATGAACTTATGAACCTAATGCTTTGTGGTTGTCCCTAGAATCAGTGGCAATTTTGTTTTCGTAGCTAGCCTTGGAGGATCTTATAAGGGATCTCAGCTTCTTACTGAGGCTGACCAGGGAACTCCTCTTCCGCTCATGGGATTTTACTCTCTTTTGACACAGTTTCTTCCTTCTGTTGTAGAGTTTGTTTATGGCAGAAGACCACCAGATTGGCTTCCTTTTTTTGGAGTATAGCATCTTGGTTCTGTTTGGGATAGCACGATCCATGCACTCATGTAAGTGCTTATAGAGAGTGTATTGTCCATCTGCATGGGTGTCATGAAGGTTGCCACTTCTCTATTAAGAAGCATTAAGTTGGCTTTAGAGAAATTTTTTACCACAGTTTTCTTAATGGGGGGTGGAGGGCAGGATGTGGATATCTAGGGTGATTAGCTTATGGTCGGATCTGACCAACGAGGAGTTGACTTCAGATGTGAAACACCGGTTACTCATGTTGGTAATGACTAGGTCTAGGATATTGTTCCCCCTGGTGGGAGTGTGGATAAGTTGATCCAAGGCATTGGAATTTATGAATTCCGGAAAGCGTTGAGGGAAGGAAGTGATACATGAGTAGTTTTCCCAGTTAATGATGGGGTATTTGAAAATGCCCATTATTAGGGCGTTTGGCTGAACCCTAATATTTTCCAGTATATCAAGAAAAGAGGAACGGGAATCCTGGGGCATGGTGAGGGATCTGTATCAAGCTACAATTTGGAATGCAGTTTTGTCCAGAGTTAGTTGCACTTGGAATAACCTTGGATGCATTATGCTAAGCAACTAGCCTGGAGGTGTGGATATCCTTAATGAATATGGACACACCGCCTTTGGTGTTCCGGTCCAGGTTAGATGGCCGAAAAGTGTGGTACAAGTTATAGCCTGGTAATGCAGGGGTGCTGTCTGGAGCCTTAAACCAATGCTCAGTCACTGCACAGGTATTAATTTTCTCCATTTTAAGGAGTGCCTCAAGGGAGTGCATTTTGAGATTTAGACTTCTAGCATTGAGTAGCATTACCCTCAGTTTTTCCTTGCCTGTTCCTGTTACAGTGGTGAATTTGTCATTTGAACCTTGCCTGAAAAAGGCACTATAGGGGTACCAAGAGCCTTAGCCAGTATCTGGAATCCCAGGGGTGACAGGTGCAGGCCATCTCTGGCAAAGCATCGTGGTCTGCCGACCATGTCGTCCCAGGCAGACAGATACTCGATCCTCTTAGAATGACACCAGAAGCTTAGCCAATTGTTGAAGTCAATCATTTTGCCCTTGTACTGCGGCATTCTGTGCGATGGCAGGGTGCTGCTCAGGGCTAGGGTCATACCTGACTGGGCTACAAGATCGGAGAGCTCTGCCATGTCTTTTTTCATGTAGTCCAGGAAGGTACGTCTCAGGTCATTCACACCGGCATGGACAATGACAGAGTCATATTTGTACTTGTTGTGGAGTGACCTGAGTGCGTGAGTTATGTGGTGGATCCGGGCACCCGACAGGCAGATGACAGTAACTTTCTTCTTGTTTAGCCTGGTGAGTGGGACATCAGTGTACCTGACTATAGAGTCACCTATGACTAGTGTATTGGATACATTGTTTTGCCTTATGGGCTGTGGTTGAGTGGCGCACTGCGACTATGGGCTGTGTGTCATTTGGGTTGTGTTGAGGGCTGGAGATTGCTTGCGTTTCTGCTTTGGAGGTCTCTGTTGTTTGAGCATATTATTATTGAGAGCCTCCACGAATGTTGTTACTCTCTCTGGATTTTGTTGGTGTAGGTTTAGTGGGACTATGTGATGAGTGTGGTGTAAGTGTTTAACTTCTCCTCTTGACTGTCAAGTTCACCTTTGGTTGGAGATAGATTTACCTCCAGTTTGGCTAGATAAGTGCATCTCTCACAGGTTGTAGTGTTGGGTAGTAGGAGGAGAGCGTTATCTGTCTACATGAGGCAATTGCTACATTACCCCAAGATGCCCAGATGCATCAGATAGGAGAGAACACTGGGAGCTAACCCTTGGACATGCCTGAATAAAAAACTATTTTCCTCTAGACAAGTGAGGAAAGTGAGTACAAGAGCTGTTTTTCTTCTAAGCAAGTGAGGAAAGTAAGTACACAACTGTTTTCCTCTAGGTAATGAGGAAGGTTGAGTGCTGTATTAATTTGTAGCTTTAGTGCTTACAACAAGTTCTGAACAACTGCTGAGCACGAATAAGCAAATTCAAGTGCTAAAACTAAGAATCTGTATCTGAACTAGACTAATTACAGGAAAGAAACAAGTGCAAATGCGGGCTTTTAAATCAGATAGTTGAAAGAGATGGAAAAAATGCCCAAACTGCTAATAACTACAATTTCTGGGTCAGAACCACTCCTTATGTGGTAGATAGGTTACCTAGCGCTTACCACTCCCACTGCTAAGCTAGAAGGCTTCCCTCCAACACAGAAAGGTTTTGGGGACTCAGGAGCTTACAAACAGTCCTGGATACAGCAAATCTGTATCTGGACTAGATTAGCTATAGGAAAGGCAGGAAACAAGTGTACATATTTTTTGTTACAGTTAAGCAGAACACAGGGAGATTCTAGCAAAGTTTGTTTTTTTTTTAAAGGAAAGGGAGAGAGGAGAAGCAGAAGATAACTCAAGGTTAGGAAACTAAGTGGGTTGGCCTTCTCAAATGTTTTCTCTGTATTAGGTAGAATGAGCTAATGACAACTAGACTGGGAGGAGTGTCCCAGATCAAATTTACAGTAGGGGCAAGCAACTGCAAAGCCACCAAGTATCCTTTCAAAATTAGGGCCTAAATACCAGAAGATACAACCTTAAACAACTTTAAAAAAAAGCTCTAAAGAACCAATGAGTGCTTACTCCAAGCCCTAGATCATCCAGCCCCCACCAGCCAGCAGCCAATCAACACAATCCTGCCATGAAAGTAAAGTAAGGCTTCTGCTAATTCAAGATGGCCTAGTCGTGTGCTTAGAACAACCACTGCAAAAACCCAGGCCCAGAGGCAGCAAATCTGAAGTAGGGCAATACTAAAGCTACCAGCCTACACTCTTTTAGACAGTAAACACTACAGAAATGTTTATCACAGCAGAAGAACAGCATTGAGCCACAAAATGAAAGTTTTAAACAAAGGAGCCAGGAGACTACAGAATGCTTTTAACTCCAAACAAATCAGTTATATGATGCACTCCTTGGCAGGAAATCAGAACAAACAAATAGGTGCTTAACAAGTACATAAAAATTCCTGTTAATACCTTTCACACAGTAAAACTAGCTAAAAAGCTTTACAAACAGTGTGACAGTAACAAAACTTATTTATCAGGCCATGTTCTTCGTTTTGTCATGCCCCCAACCATTTTATTACTGGACTCCTGACTAGTCACACAAGCATAAGAAATGTGTTGCGTTTGCCTCCAAAGAAATTGGATGCTAGTTAATTGCAAGCCACATTATTTGTACATATCTAGAGGCAGTTTGGAACCTCAGTAGTCCACCTATAACACGTGTTTTATGACGTGAGAGGAAACCAGAGACCCTGGTCAGAATTCACACTGCCTTGGAGGAGTCATGCTAACTTTACACAGTAGGCAGGTGAGTCAGGAATCGAACCAAAGTACCAAGTACTATGAGAGAGTAGTGGTTTGCTCTTGGTTTTCATTCTGAATTTTAAATGGCTCTTTACCTTGTCTCCACCTGTCACTTTGTCTTTCCATGACAAGCATGTCCTTACCTTTTGTGGTGATACTTCATAGTGGAACACTACTTCATTGCAGGGATTTTTTTCTTCTTAGCAGCAGTGTATTAATCTGAAAACCTTTCCTCACAGAATCTTGCCTACCATTTCTGTCATTGAGTTTTTGTGCTTTCTTCTGCAGTGCTGACCTAATGCCCCTGATATTTAGACTTGGTATCTGCAGTGAGCCAAATGGCTCCTCTGCCTACATGCAGTCAGCCTATTTGTTCTGTGGGGTGAGAGCAAGGTATCTACAGGCTAGTTAAGAACCCTACAGCTTGTTCATTCCTACGTGTGTAGCCCATGTGGGGCCCATTCATCCCCCAGCATCGAGAGATAGTGGGAGTGGGCCAGCTTGTTAATGGCTCTGAGTGGTTTACTCCTTCCGTAGTGGAACGCTCCCCTCCTCTACAGTAGCTCTCTTAGCTGTGCTTTGTGCTGTCTACTGCTGGCAGTGTGCATCTACAAGCTCACTTGCCTACACAAATATGCACTATGGCAGCATGTGCACCTCTGGTTATACTCCCTAGATGCAGCACCCTGTTCTCCCTTTTTAATTTCTCCAAATCTTTTGGGATTCTAATACCATGATGAGAATGGACCCCGTTCCTAAGAAGACCTATTGCTTCTACTTTTGGAACTGTTTGGGTGTCTTTCTTCCACATTGCTCTTGTTTCTGCCTGCAAATCCTGATTTTTTTTTTTTTGACTTTGTGTCTCTCTCTCTACGCAAAACACTGTAGTCTCTGGGTGTGGTGATTTCAGTGATCAATGCTACTTTTGTCTTCTATTCATGGACTACTATATCCAGTTTTTTAGCATCTATCTTGCTGGTAATGGGTGATCCTATGTGATGTATACTTCATCACTTTCTATGATGCTTTGTGGCTGATTGTTTCCAGTGTTTTTCAGCCGCTTCAGTACCATAATATTTGCACAATCCCCAGTGCAACAGTGTTGCCTCATTATTATGCTTTTCAGCGTAGAGTCCTTCTGCCATTAGTATGTCACAACCAGCAATGGAGGTGTGTGACTGTTTCCAATTCTGTTTTGCAAAACTTACATTTGTCTGTTTCTCCCACATGTTCAGTACACTTTGTAAACCATATACATTGCCCACTGTCTTGGGCTGCCAATATTAACCTTTCATCTTTTGGTTTGAATTTGCCTGTCCTTAACCATGTCATGTGTTCAATCCTGATCAACATGAGGTTCTTCCAGAGGTTTTCTATACTTGCAACTATATGCATTTTCTGCATTTCTTGCCTTCTTATCTGGTCCTTCACCATATATTCTATCCTTTGTTTTTTGGCACATTCAGTTGCTGCCTGATTTTTATCTACTTCTATTTTGATTTGTTTTCCTGCTTGACACCAATGTGCTTCTGCTAGATTAAGCAGAGAAGTTGTCTTAGATTTATTTTTCAAAACTGTTCACTACATTTGGGTCTCGTGAGGTCAGTAGATGGGTGCAGTCCCATGATTGCAGAACTATACATGTAATTAATTTCAAGGAAGCCCATCTCCCCTTCAGAACAGGGAATATATCATCTAGGGGTGCACTGATTTTTATAAATCATTTAATGAGCATGAAGCATCCTTCTTGTTTCCCTGTCTAATCTAGCCAATGCATTTTGGGGCCGTCAATCACTCCAAAACTCTAACTTAGGACAGAAAGAGTAAATTGGTTTATAGCTTGAATTTTGTTCCTATATGTCAGTGTTGTTTTTAGGATTAATTTAAGTCTTCTAAAGTATTCCTTACTAAGTTTTATTCTCATTTGTTCATGTTTATTGTTGATCATCAATTCCCAAATATTTATACACTCCCTCTTGCTCAAGTTCTTTTATATCACATACCTGTCCCAAGCTGATGTTTTCTCGTTGCTGCAGTTTTCATGCTTTAAAGGTTGCTTTTGTACATTTATCATGGCCAAATGATATTCTTACATCATCTGAAAAAGTTTTTACAACTTGCAGTTGTGCAATCAGTTCCTCATCTGATGAGCTCTACAGTAACCTTTGGCTATCTTGTTTTTTTGACAAATCGACAGAGAAGATAAGTCTTTACACGTTGTTTTCTAGGAGCCAAATTATAGGTATGGCCTCAGCTGTTAAGTAGACAGCTTAATGGGTTAAGGGCAAGACAGAATAGCAGCAGTGACAAAGAGCCACCCTGGAATATCCCCCTTTGAATTTTTATCCCTGGAGTAATAAGTTGTCCTTTATCATGGCTTAATTGCAAAGTGGTCTGCCAATGTAATATAGTCGATCACTCAGTGTAGGGTGTATCTTATACCTTTTTAAGCACGCTCTTATCCATGAATATGGGATACTATCAAATGCTTTTTTGCAGTCAGTCCATGCCATACTTAGATTCTTCCCCTTTTTACACTTCTCCACTATGACTTTAACAAATGATCCTTTGTTCTGTATTACTTCTTTTATTGCCCTTTTGTTGTATTGCCATAATTTAGTTTTCTTCTAAATGACTATAAAAACTGTTGGCATCAGTTCCAGTGTATAGTTTATATGTTGTTGGAAGGCAAGTTATCAGTCTATAATTTTTAGGGTAGCTTGCAGGTTCCGCCTTAAGTAGGAGCGTTGTTTTTCCTGTTAGCCAGGCTGTTGTATGTCTGGGGTTTGCATATAAATAGTTCTTATTCATGGCTAAATCTTCGTGCAAATATGTTAATACTTTTAACCAGAAGTTAGGTACTGCATCTGGGCGTGGGGTTTTCTAGTTAGAGACATTTCTTAACTTTGCTTCAGTCTCTCTTGCTGTTACTTCATCCCATTTCATATCCTGTACCTTTAAAATTATTTTTTCTTTATTTTACTTCTATCCATTTAGCATCTTTATGTTCCACAGGATCTTCATAAATATTTCTCCAAAATATATCTATTTCTTCTTTTTTGTGGTTTTTCAGTCCATTTACCTTGTTTCCCAATTCTCTATAAAACTTTTTGGGTCATCAATAAATTGCTTATTTTGTACATTTCCTCTATATTTATCTGAATATCTTCCTAAGTTTTTCCGCCTGTGCTGAGATTTTTAGTTATTTGTGATAAGTACATGATAGATCCTGGTTTGTTCTAACACTGCGCATTGCTTTTATCAGATCTATCTTTCTAAGTATTTTTGTTGGTTTGTTCCCTCTTCTATACTCCTCTAACAGTGACACTTCTTGTCTTAATTGCTTTATAGTTTTCTCTATTCGATATTTTCATGATGGTATCTAATTTCTGCCCTTCCTTTCCCTTACTACCCTGTGTTATTGTGGTAGAACTTTCAGTTATTAATTTAGCTGCACTGTAATATATCCTGTTTACTTCTGTTATATCGCATGGATCTCTGTGGACAGTCCTAATTACTTTGTTCATCTGTTTTGCCAAACTTCTGACGTTTTGGGTTTTATTGAACTTTTGCAGTCTATTTTTTCATTACTCTTAAAATGTCTGTCCATTTCTGTTGAATCAAGCAACTCTTCTCAGCTCATTTTCTTCTAAACTGAGGGCACATTTTTGTTTTCCATTTTTTGCGGGCATTCTGTAGAAAGTTCTGTAACATCTTCCTGTGGCATATTCTCCAATTTCATCCTCTGCCCATCCATTCCACTATCATATGGAGGAATTCACTGGCCTATCACTTCTCAACATTGATTGTGTCAGTTTCCACAGTTTTGTATTCCCTCCCTTACTGTCCAGCTTCAATTGAATGTTTATATTGGTTTCATGTGGAAGGCTCCAAATTATCTTCATATGGCACCTGACCAATTGCTTCCCATTCCACCGATTTTCCATTAATTTGGATCTCCATTGCTCTGTCCTGTTATGGTGCTTTCAGAATTAGATTTTCTACACTGAATCCTTCACTTCACAGGTACTTTATAACCTCAGTTTCTATTTCTTTAACTTCACCATTATTAATCTCCTGTTCTGCATTTCCTCTGTCTTCTTTATGTTAGGTAGTCCTCTCACCTTCATTTTTACATATGGGTTCGTAGCTGATCCTCGGCTCCGACTCGGCCGATTTACAAGCTGGAAGACTTCTGGTTGGCTTGTGGCTAAGCAGGTATCCCATGGTGCACCAGTACAATCCCCAGATCTCATTTGCCTCGTCGACGAGTTTGGTTGTGCTTCTCTTGGCATAGGCTAAGTTTTTCAAATTCTTTATATTCAGTATCATATTTCAATGCTTTATTAGAACTTTTATTTTATATTTAGTGTTGCTAATATATTACGCAGTTGTATTGCTTGCCATTTTTGAGTGCAACTTAGTTTACTAGTGATTATTGGTATCCTGTGTGCCAGTTAGTTTTAGGCGCCATTGCGCATTTTTTGATTATTAGGTAGAGTATTAGTTTTTGGCGATTTTCCGCTCTTAGTCAACAGGGACTCCTGTTGTCTTGTCTGTTGTTATTCTGGCCTTTTTTGGTCACCGTTGGCAGTTAGTTTTCTTCTATATTGAGATTGATTGTGTTTGGCAGGGATCCACTTGTGAATTTACTAGGATTGCAGCCTCCCTAGTATACTACCTGTTATTAGAAATATAGAAATGTGTTGTGTCATTTATGGTTTCTCTTGTGTGAGTGGGCTTTCCTTTCTGGTCTGTTTAAATTAGAAGACCTAGCTTTCTCTACACCGGGCTAGGCCCGTTTAAGTTTGAGGACCTAGTTCTCGTGTAACTCCTTTTTAGGGCTAGGCCCGTTTTAGTTAGAGGACCTAGTCCTCCTCCTTTTTCTCTTTCAATCTCTCTTGGTTTTATGTATGTAATGATATCTAAGGAAAGTAAGGAGCATAAACCCTTGGGGTTCAAAAAGTGCATGAAATGCTCCCAAAAGATGTCTTTAATGGATGGCCACAGTAGTTGTCTATTGCCTAGGGGCCATCCACTTGCAGGAATCATTATTCTGCCATGTTTTCTCTCCTAGAGTGTTACAGGAGAGAAAGAATGAACTCGTACTCAAGGGTCTATTGAAACCATGCTTTGAGGAAGCACTATCCAGTTTTTCGGCTTTCTCTAAGTCTGGGAAATCAAAATCCTCAAAAAGGCCTTCTCCGGCACCAGATGGTGTCTTGGAGCCACCTCCTAAACAGTCAAAACAATCCAAATCTGCCTCCTCAACCTTCGGAGCCGAAGGAGAGCATCATGGCGATGTCAGAGTCAGTTACAGGTGTTTCGGAGCCGATCTCTGAACCTATTGATGCAGCAGTTGACTGTGCTGCTCGGAGCCGGTCTGTAAGCTCCCTACCGGTTTCCGTAACAATTAAGTCTCCAGTGCCCCCCAGGTCAAGATCCCCTACTATGTCTTCCAAGAGCCTCTCAGAAGAAGATGTGGAGAGGGTAGTGCTGCGACTCCTGAAGTAGTCTGCCTTACCAAAATTATTGTTGGCTCCGACCCAGTCGGCTCCAGAGCCACTTGGCCCAGCTTTGCCCTTGTCTGCTATTCCTCCTTGTAGCCATACTGGCCTTTCAGAGCTGGAGTGTTTGTTGCCAACGGAGGAAATGCTGGCTCCAGTTCACTTTGTTGCTGCCTTGGAGCCGGGTTCAGCTCCAACACACTTGGTGCTGTCCGTCGTGTCCAGGGGCCGAAGCTCTCCTGTTGGCACCGACAGGGAGGGTTGGAATTGATCTTCTTTGGTTCTGAGCCTTCCCCTCGGTGCTTTGGCCAGGGTGAACTCAGACCCTGCATCTATCTTGGAGCCGAAAGCTCTGGCTCCGGCGCCAACCCTCATCTCTTCGGAGCCGGAGAGGTCAGCGTTTGAGATAAGCGTGCTGTCTCATTCTCCAGCCCCTACCAGTGGCACCAGCACTCTTCCCCCAAGAGCACCCACTTCAGTCTCAGCCCCTACTCTCTCTAGAGATAGCAGAGACCCGTAGCCTCAGGAGCAATTGGCTGGTGGCCCCCACTCTTCCGAGGCTTCCCCTGAATGTCCTTCCCGGGAGCCTCCCCGGAAGAGGTTATGTAAGAGGAAACATGTTGACTCCCAGGATGAGTCTTTGACATCGGACACTGACATTGAGGAGTCGGAAGGGTCCCCCAAGTCATCCTCTGATGATGTCTCTGTTGTGGACATTTTAGAGATCCTTAGGCAGAGGTGCAACTGGACCACTGTTAACCCTTCTGATGAGGAGTCTGTGTACCTGAAGGCTTTCGGATCTTAACCTTCTGCCTCTTGGGGGTGTCCACCTTTTGATTAACTGATGGATCTAGTTAGTCGAAAGGTGTGGGATACTCCTGACACCGTGGAGCCAGTCCCCAGGAGACTGAATAAGTTCTTGTCTGCCCCTCCTGGTAAAGAGTTTTTGTCCAAGGGCATTCCCGTAGATGCCATGCTGATGGTGGCGGCCGCAAAGAGGAGTTGGTGGAGACTTGATCTGTTCATCCACCAAAGGAGGAGTCTCGACAAATGGACAGATTTGGGAAACGTATCTTTAGTTCAGCGGCCTTTACCCTTTGCTGATCTATCTCATGCACTTCACAAGGTTACAGAGGGATCTCCTCAAGGAGTTAGGAGATTCCATATAAGGTGCGTGTACTGAGGTAGTTCCTGACAAGATTTCTACTCAGTTGTCCACCTTAAATTCTGTGGTCAACTCCTCCATGCGACTTCTCTTAGGCTGCGGATGGAGCGAGTAGAGCAGCAGGTTCCGGAGTTGACTTGAGACGCCACTCCTGGATGCGCTTATGTAATTTTGCGGAACCGTTCAAGTCTACTTTCACCAACGCCCCGTTTGATGGTTCCTCATTGTTTGGTTCCAAGGTGAAGGATACACTCGCTCAGTGTGAGCAAGAAGGAAAGACTCTTTCTGCCGTAGGAGTGCATTTTACTGTCCCTTCCAGACCATACCCCAAGGGTCAAAAGGGCGGTAATATGTGGTTCAAGAAGTCCCAGGAGGGTCTTTCCTGACACACAGGTTGAATCCTCCTTCAGAGGCAGAGGAGGAGGAAATGGCAGGTGTCGCCCTAGAGGCAGGGGCGGTCCGCAATATCAACAAGGCCGTGATTCCTTTCGAGGATGTCCTTAGCGCTCCTGATGTGGAGCCCAACTGAGCTTCTCTGGGGCCGGTCGGAGCTCACATTTCTGTGTACCAAGAAGCCTGGCTAAATATCACCAAAGACAAGTGGGTACAAAGAGTTATTACCAGAGGCTATATCATACCCTTTTCCCTATCACCGTTTGTTCCCAGAAGGATTCCAGATGTACCACCCAATCACAGGGATCAGGTAACTGTGGAGATCAACAAGTTACTCTTGAGTCATCAAGCCCATCCCAGCAGACCAGACAGGATCCAGAACTTACTCCAGGTTCTTTGTAGTTCCAAAATGAACCGGAGATTGGAGGCCAGTATTGGACCTCAGTAGATTGAACAAATCAGTGAAGGACATGTTTTGGATGGTAACACTGCAGTCTGTACTCCCGTTATTAGGGAAAGACTTTTGGATGTGCTCTCTGGATCTTCAGGATGCCTACAACCACATAAAAATGGACAAGACGTCCAGAAGCCATCTATGCTTCTGGCTGGGAGCCAGTCACTATCAGTTTCGCGCTCTGTCCTTTGGTCTCACCACAGCCCCCAGGGTGTTCACCAAATGCATGTCAGTAGTGACAGCTCACCTGAGACGTCAGGGATTCCAGGTGATTCCTTATTTAGACAGCTGGCTCCTGACAGCCCCCACCAGGCATCTACTCCTCCAAAACAGGGATCCCACGATTCAACTTTGTGCTCAGTTAGGGATCTCCATAAATTGGAAAAAATCTGCATTATTGCCCTCTCAATCTGTGATTTTTATAGGCGCAGAGGTAGACACAGTGAACATGACAGCTCGTCTCCCCACCGAAAGGGCACAGAACTTAATCTTTCAAGTTCAACGTTTTCTTCCGTTGTGCAAAGTCAAAGTGAAGTGGGTTCTTCAGCTCCTTGGGACTATGGCTTCCACAATTCTATTAGTACCATTAGCCAGGTTGCACATGAGAAATCTCCAGTGGCTTCTGTCTTCCCAACGGTCTTTCCAATATCTCCCACTGAGTCATCCTATCCTGCTGACGGTATCATGAAAGAAGGACCTTCTATGGTGGATAGCTCCCAGTCAACTGATCACAGGTGCCCCCTTTGTTCTGGCCCACCCCATTGCCACTGTGACCATGGATGCCTTCCAGATTGGGTGGGGGGGGGGCATTATCTTGGCAGGACTGTCCAAGGCACATGGCAAGAACACGAGGCTCATCTGCATATCAGTGTTCTGGAGGTGAGGGCGGTGCTTCTGGCATTGCAAGCACTTCAAGACCTTCTTCCTCTAGGGTCAATTGCGATACAATCAGACAACATGTCGGTGGTTTGGTATATCAACAAACAGGGCGGTACCAGATCTTACCACTCTGTTGAGAGGCCATGTGAGTTTGGGAATTGGCAATTTCTTCCCAGCGCTTTCTGGTTGCAACGCACATTCCAGGGACAACCAACATGATAGCCGACAAGCTCAGCCCGGGCAATCGTAATGCCTCATGAGTGGTCTCTGAAACAGGAAACGGTGATCAGATTTTCCAGAAGTGGGGACAGCCTTGCTGCAACCTTTTTGTCAGCCCAGTCAATACCAAATGCAGCAGCTATTTTTCCCTCACTCACTCCTAGAGACGCTCTGGCTCACGATTGGCCCATGGGACTTCTGTATGCCTTTCCTCCAATGCCTCTCATTTCCAAAGTGATTCAGAAAGCCAGTCGGCTGGGAAGTAAGTTGATTCTCATTGCTACTTACTGGCTTTGTCAGGTCTGGTTCTCCTTCCTCGAGCCTCTCCTCCTGGATGATCCTTGGATTCTGGACCCAGCTCCAGATCTATTGACTCATGTTGGGTTCGCAACACCCCTCAATCCACACCCTCAAATTCACAGTGTGGCTGCTCCAGTTCCATCCCTAGTCAGGCTTCATGATGCATCATCCTCAGTGTCACATATTCTTATGTCCTCCCGTAAACCTTCAAGCTAGGAGGCTGCATGGCAGTAAATGGAAGAGAGTTTCTATTTGGGCACAGAGAATGAATGTAGATCCATACACTGCTTCTATCCCTGTGATTCTGGATTTTCTTTCTGAGCTTTTTCAGCAAGGATCTGCCGCTGCCACTATCAGAGTCCAATTGGCGGCAATTTCTCATTTTCACTTAGGTTTTCCATATACCAATTTAATGTCTCATAAGCTATGCAAGACCTTTTTGAAAGGGACCACTCTGTTGAGACCACCTCTGCAAGAACCAGTGGCTTCTTGGGATTTAAATTTTGTGTTATCCAAATTGACATCTCCCCCCTTTGAACCTTCCCACTCATCTTCACTAAAATAATTTTGTCTTGGAAGACCTTCTTTTTGGTAGCTATTACATCAGCTAGACTGGTATCGGAGCTACATGCCTTGTCTGTTAAGCCACCGTATTTGATTTTTCACAAAGACAGGGTGTCATTGCGTACTAATCCCTCCTTTGTCCCCAAAGTTTGTTCTAATGCTACCTTAAACCAATCAATAGAACTCCCAGTTTTCTTCCCTAACCACTGTAATGCAGCTGAGTACCGTTTTCATTAGGTTAGACGTTCATAGACAACTACGTTTTTATCTACAGCGGACTAAGGTTTTCAGGAAATCATATCCGTTATTCATTTCCTTTTCTGACTCTAGATTGGGCTTACCAGTTTCAAAAGTGACACTATCTAATTGGATTTCCAGTTATATAGCCTTTATCTATAGCTCGGAGGGCAAACCTTTACCCTACAAGATCAAGGCTCATTCTACCAGGTCGCTGTCTACCTCTGCAGCCTTTCAAGCCCAGGTACCACTTGATATTATTTGTGCAGCAGCTACCTTGGCTACCCCTCACACTTTTATTACACATTAAATATTG
This sequence comes from Protopterus annectens, assembly GCF_019279795.1. Classification (NCBI taxonomy): domain Eukaryota; kingdom Metazoa; phylum Chordata; order Ceratodontiformes; family Protopteridae; genus Protopterus; species Protopterus annectens. Next base: position 218,559,460 of record NC_056732.1, on the reverse strand, counting down.
GATTTGGCATCCAGGGGTAGAGCATCCTTTGGCTCCACAGTGCTCAAGAGTATTTTGTAATGAGCCACCCAAGAATAGGGCACTAGGGATGCTGTCCCATATGTAAAAATGAAGGTGAGATCTGACTACCTAACACAAAGAAGTTATGTACTCACCATAACGTTCCATATTAGTAGTCCATTTCACCCTTCATTTTTACCAACCCGCCCTCCTGCCCCCATCCTGGAAGATCTGGAAGTAATAATTTGGTTGCCCTTGGTTGGAGACCCTTTAGTATTGGTTGATTTTAAGGTTGTTATTCAAGTGAGCAGCAAACAAGATCTGGAGATTGTACTGGTGCACCATGGGATACATGCTTAGCCATGAGCCAACCAGAAGTCTTCCAGCTTGTAAATCGGCCGAGTCGGAGCCGAGGATTGGCTCCAAACCCATATGTAAAAATGAAGGGTGAGATGGACTGCCAACATGAAATGGTTATGGTGAGTACATTATTTTTTTTTTTTTTTTTTTTTGTATTGTAAAGTTTTCCATGTCTGGATTCCTTTGCTTGTATTTTTCTCCAAATATCTTTGGTGCTGTTCTTGTATTGATTAGTTATGCTTTCTTGTCTGCATAGATATCACAGCATATTAAATTGCTTTCTTTCCCATGTCCATGTTTCTGCAGATGTCTCCTGATCTTTTTGTTTCTCTTGTCTTTGAGGACTCATTCTATCATGCTGTGATGTAACCTGTTAGACCTTTTGTACTAAATCCTTCACTTTGCAGGCACTTAATAACTTCAGCTTCTATTTTTTTTAATTTCTACTAATCTTTCTTTCTACATTCCCTTGTTGTGATTTTTTTTTTGTGAAATTTTCCATATATGAATGCCTTTGCCTGTATTTCTCTTTGAATATCTTTGGGACTGCCTTCTTTATATTGATTTGGCTTTCGCTTTTGCATAAATATTGCACCATATAAAGCTTTCTTTTCCATGTTCATATTTCTTTTTTATATTTTTCAAAAATCTCTAGGTTTTGTTTATATTTTCACACTTCCTCAGATGCTTCTTTTTCCAAACAGTTCAAAGTATTGCTTTCCACAAATCTGTTTATTATTAAAGAGCACAAATTTTTATTTGAGGCTTCTGACAGTTTTTTTGTGGAAGTATTTTTCTTTCCTGTAATTTCTCTCTCAATCTTTTTGTATATCTTGTGTCTGGAAAATCTGGGCTTTTTGCTTAATAGTAAAAATACATAATTTCTTTCTTATCCTCAGTAGTCCAGTCTATCAGGTTTTGTAATTTTTTTGTGGACTGCTACTTCCTTCTACAGCAGGGAGGCCATCTCCCATTAGGTGTTCCACAGGGTAATTAAATTCATTTGGCATTTGCTATAGTTGCAGCTTTATCCCTTTGTTGCCATTGGAGGTGAGAGTTTTGAGTTTCTTTTGTTTGCCCTCTGTATATTCTCTGAGTTGTATATAATCTGGTCAGTTACTTATGTCAACATTAAAATGGCTGATCTTATAAGAACTACTGCATTCAGTGTAACGGCATTACTACTTCAGTCCTGAAACTACCCTTCTGAGCCATTTTGTTTTTCCCACCATATCCATTTTTCATTGTATATTCATAGTTTTTACACTTTACAGATCTCTTTGCAGTCATCTTGAATACGTTTTTTTTTTATGTCCAGTGCTGAAAGGGAAGACAAAACAAAACAGTCCAGTCTTTGAGTACCGATGTGATCACCAGATTAACAAGCAGGACTGTCAGGCTCAGTAAGCTTTTGTTAGCTAATCGCATAGCATTCTTTTCTACTATAAGTGCCTTTCACTCACGAAATTTGTGAAATGCCTCAAGACGCATTTGAAACCACATCTCACATCCAAATTGTAGAAATCAGCTAAACAAAAAATCTGTATAAATGTCTGTAGAATGGTTAGGTAAACTTGCATCTTGAAGGGACACTGATTTGAGCTGGATATGGGCAGATTAAGGTGTCTGGAGTATAGGCTTGAGGTCTTTTCTTAGCCTTCCTTCAAATTTTACTGCTAATTGTTAATGCTGTATGTCCTCTAAATGTTATATTTTGGCCATTTTCTTCTGCGTTATTTGGCTTGAGGTATACGCAGCAGAGTTCAAGCTCTTCTGTGTCTGTTTTGTGACTGTTATCTGGCTGTGTGTGAGACTGTTTCAGCTCACTTTGATTCTGTTTTGATGAAATCCGTTGCTGTAGTGGAGGTGCTGGGATTTGTTTTTCTTCGACCCACCTCTTGAATGGATATACATCCTGAAGTGTAGAAGTTTATGATTTCAAACCTGGGCCTGTCCTATTGTACGACTTTTATCTGCTGATTCAGGCATTGACTTCTATTGAGGACTGCATGGTCTCTGCAGGCTTGTCTGCTTCTGTGTCCCTAAACAATGAATTTACTAAAGATGGACCTCTGCTTATCTGGTATTGAAATTTAGGACTTGGGCTACAACCATTAGGATGGCACAAGAAGTAAGATTTTCCCAGGATGCCAGGAATCCTTCTCCCCCTCAGCATCGTGAACACCTCATCTTGCAACTCTAGTTCTTTTTCAGACTAGAAATTGTCCAGTAGCAAACAACCCGCTGTCTGTCTTGTTTTTTTTGACAAGTGTTGCTAAATTTCAGTTTGGTGGTTATCTTTTTTTTTTTCTTAACTGGGTAGATGGTCTAGCCTAAGGAAACTTTGTAGCCACAACCTGGGCACAGTGAATAAAATAGTATGACATTCACAGGTAGGGTTTGTAGGCATTATAAAAATTAATGTGTTATAGTATTTTATAATTCTGAGAGTTTGTTGTGGAGAGAGATTATTCTTCAAATTCTGTTAATACAAGTTAAAATTTAAGAAGTTCCACTACTGCAGTGCAACCTGATACAGTAGTACCCAAATAGATTAATTTGTGGACAGCCAGGTATACTGCACTAAAAGACCATTAATCTAGTTACTTCCAACTGTAATAATGACTTGTATAGTTTTGAATATGTACTTGTATACAGATTTGCAAATGTCGGGTGTGTTACATGTATATTTACAGAAGATGTCCTTCATTTGAGATTGAAAATTGTTTAGACTGAGAGCACCGAGGGGATGACATAATGTGGAGATGGGAGTTTCTCTCCATTCTGAATGCAGGTACAATGTTAGGTTTTTAAAGATGGTTCAGAAGCCTATGAAGTTAGTGCAGTTTGTCATTTTTTAAGATCTGAAAGGAGGTGGTTTCAACTTGCTGAAGCTGCTTTACTTCTAACGCAAGGCAGAATGGTCGTCTTTGAAAACAGTTTCTTATTTTGGGATGTGAAATTGTAAGAAGTTTGGATTTTCAGCTTGTGTCCCACAAGTTATGGGCAGCTGTTGTAAGTTGAAGATGAATGTGGAAAGTCATAAGTAGTGAGTGTGTGACACCTGTGAACTGGTCCAGTAATCAAGGAGCCTCAATCCTCACCACTAACACCAGTGAGGGGTGTCCACATAGGGAAGGATAACAGATATACACACACAGTAAAGTACATTTTCCCTTAAGAGCACATAGAGATCACAGTCAGTCTGGGGCTGGTTTCTCCCTTTCTCTCCAGATCCCCAATAAGACTCCCCACTGGCACAGCTACAGAGTGGGGTCCTTAGCCAGGGTCCCAAGCCAAGTCCTCCTAGCATTTTCTCTGTCCAGTCCGTGCTTTGTGTCCTTGCCCAAGTAGCTCTCACACACACACACACACACACACACACACACACACACACACACACTTTGAGATATGTTTTATATACACAAAAAAGAGTCAAAACGAAACTGTAAGAAGCAAAAACACCCTTGGCAGGCTCCAAAACCTTCTTTAATGATGCACAATATAAAAAAAATAACTGTTAAAATGCAATCAGCACACTAGATACAAAGTTAAGCCCTTAGGTCAGTCCCAAGCTTCATCAGAACATAGAATAAAATCTATTAGCCATTTTTATACAAATTCAAAAAATGTCAGCCAGTAGTAACATCTCATACATAATTAATTAAATTAATTCCCTTGTCCTTAAAGCAGTAGTAAAATATATATTGTCATAGCTAATTCATAGTGTTTAAGACCAGTAACAAAATAAAACATGAATGCACTTAATTCTTGCCCTTCTAAAGTTTAACTGCCCTTAATTTAAGGACACTATTAATGCTTAAATGTTCATTAAGACCTGTTTTTTTTTTTTGTTGAATCCAGCCTAAGCTACCAGTAAAGTTCTTTATATTGTAGGCAGGCTTCCCATAACCCACCCCTTATATCTTGTTTCACTTGTTCAAGTACAGAGAACATAAAACTACAATTCATGCACTGTTTCTTGTGTCTGAATAAAGCATTTGTGTATTTTTTTTTCTGAGAAATCTCATGTAGATTTTCATATATTCATCTTTTCAATGGTTTCTCTGTCTTGCCTATATAAAAGCTGAAACATTTTTGGCAAATACTAATGTACACCCAACCCCTTTGCTGTTACAATTGAAGTGCTCTTTAAACTTCCTTTTAAAATTTGTGGATGGAATACTAATGCTTTCTTGTTCCAAAATACTAAGACATTGTTGGCAAAACCCACACCTCTGTGTTCCCCCTTTCTTTTGAGAGCTACCTATGCTATTATCAGTGCCGTGATTTTTCAACATCTCCTTTAGATTTATATCCCTCTTCTTAATGAATGTTGGTACTGCCGGAATAATTTTACTGATTTCACTGTTTGTGACCAATAATTTCCAAGATTTCATAATAATAATCTCAATTTCACTTGAATGAACTGTGTGTGTATGAATAAATGCCATCTCATAATTAGACCCCTTGTCCAAATTGTGGTTACTCTGTACTAGAGTTTCCCCAAAATTGGGTCATATTTTCCCTTCCTCCCGTGGTTCACTTCCTTCATTAACTGGTTAATCAAGTTTTCGGGGTAACCTCTCTATAAAAAAATTCCTTCATTACTTTCATTTCCTCCAAGAAAGCCTAATCCTCACTGCACATCCTTGACGCCCTAATTAATTGCCCCTTAATACCCTTCTTCTGATTATAGGGGTGCTTGCTCTCAAAGTGTAGATAGGAATTCGAATGCGTGAGTTTTCGATAAATCTTGGAGTGAAATTTCCTTTCTTCCGTGTTCTTGTATAGTCACATCTAGATAATTAATTCTTGTGATGTGTGCCAGGGAAATTTCAAGAAGTGAGTTGTAGTCTCAATGTATTCCAAAAATTGGGTTAATTGGGTTTCCATCCCCTTCCAAAAAAGAGAAATGTCATCTAAAAACTGGTGTATAAAGAGATGTTAATTGAAGTTAATAATTTACATGTTAAGGTAACATCTGATTTAATGTTTGATGTAAAAGGAACAAAATATGCTAACATTTTTACTGAAGTTGACAAACATTGTAATAGGGTGTTAGGAAAATTAAGAAAATGGAGATTTAAATGAGTACAAGGAAGGGAGGGCATTTCACCTACCACCCAGAAGCAAAGAAGGGGGTTGTAACAACAATGAAGTATTTGAGGTTACAAATGAACACATTTCCACCCCTTTTGGTGAAGACCCTTTGGACAGCATACCACCCCCCCCGGTCCCAGGAGAAGGGAAACATTAGCGGAGAAACAGAGAGCCGACAATTATTGGCAGTACAGAAACACGTACAATATTGGGAGGGGAGGGGCGAATCCAAGAGTGTTTTTGCTTCTTATGCTTTATATACAACCACACAGACACTCCTGGGGAAGGCTGGCATAGGTTCACTAGCTATGCCCCTTCTGTCCAGGCTGTAAGGTAATCACTGCCACCAGGACCCCTACTTGTGAGCTACTCTAAGGCCCTTACTAAAGGATGTCCAATTATTACTGTGCAGTATTATTATCCAAATGGTAATTGTGACTGAACAGCAAAGCTTATTGGAGTGGTTTGGCCAGTATCATTGTATACATGGAATGTACTCTACAGCTTAAATTATCTCTACACAAAACAATCACAGTTGAAAGGTTTAAAAATATTTAATAATAAAAACACAAGACAATACTTCTTACTACAAAGTGGTAGTCAAGACTTAGAGATCACAGAGAAATGTTTAAAATAATACAGTAGAAAAATTCTGACGTTAATACAGAAAACAGCTAGACTAAATCTGACTAAATTCCTATCTAAGAGAAGTCACTGTTCTAAATAAATATCCTACTTTAAAGAGCTGGTGAGCATTGTCAATTCTGAAAACAAATGCAAAATGCCCTTAATCTCTCACTCACTCTCTCTCTCTCGGTCCTTAAATTGATAACAGTACTACTGACTCATTTCAGATTACATCATTTTTTTCTCTGGTTCCCAGGCTAACAGAAACTAAGAGTTTAGCAACCCTTTTGATCTTGCAACTGGTCAGGAAACTACAGAAATAAAAGACATTATACATGCAAATTCTAGCAATTAACTGTAGTCTAAAAACAGTAGCAAGAATTTCTTCATCCAGACATTTTGGCTCCGAGTTTTGAGATCAAACAATTATACAATGCTGCAATGTGGTTACATTTTTGAAGTTCAACATTTAACAAAGAAAACAAGCATGTGGCTTACATTAATATTTACAAATGACACAATTATCTACAAAATCCTATTTAGCTAGGTTGGCAGCCTTGACATATCTTCGTATATCCCCCCCCCCCCCCCCGAGAACTCGGGCTAGTTTTTCAAGTGACCCTTGAGAAACATTGCTTGAGAGGGTTAGGTCTGAGTATACCTTATCTCATTCCCTGTCTTGAGAGCCCATCTGTGTTGGCATTGCTAATCCCACTGCAGTGCTATACTGACATATATGCTTGCAACCCTAGGCTCCATCTTAGCAACTTGTCATTTTGCTGGCTGGCTCTGTGTAACCATGTTAGGGGATTGTGGTCTGTAACTACAGTGAATTTTCTTCCATACAGATAAGGCTGAAGTTTCTGCAGTGCCCATACTATGGCTAGACATTCCTTTTCTACAGCTGCATAGCATTCCTCCCTGTGTTGGAGCCTACGACTGAGATATACCACTGGGTGTTCTTCTCCCTCTGATGAAATCTGGCTAAGTACAGCCCCCACCTCATGGTTCGAAGCGTCCAGCTGCACAACAAATTCTTTGCTGTAATCTGGACTGGCTAACACAGGGGGGGTCCTCCCAAAGCTTCTTTAAACTTCTGGAATGCCTGCTCACATGCTGTGGTCCACACTAACTTATCTGGCCTGTTCTTCCTTGTCAGGTCTGTGTGAGGGGAGTAGCTAGGGTACTATAACTGGGGACGAACTTTCGTTGGTACCTTGTTGTCCTTAAGAATGCCCTCACCTGATTTTTGGTAACAGGTGCAGGCCATGCCTGAATGGCCTCCACTTTGGTAGGTTCTGTCCTGATCTTAGCACTCCCCACTCTGTGTCCCAGGTAGCAGACCTGTGCCATACCCACCTGACATTTGCTGGGCTTAATGGTCAACTTTGCCCTCTGTAGTCTGCCCAGCACCTCCCTGACATGTTGAAGGTGCTCTTGCCAGGAATGGGTGTAGATGGCAATATCATCTAGATAAGCATGGGCAAACCCTCCTGCTAGGATATGATCTACCAGCCTGTGGACAGTTGCTGGGGAATTTTTCATCCCAACGGGCATCTTTGTGAACTCATACAGGCCAAAAGGAGTTGTAAAGGCTGACTTCTGTCTAGCGCTGGGAGTCAAGGGCACGTGCCAATAACCCTTGGTAAGAACAGTGGTTGTATGATCCTTAGCCCCATCCAGCTACTCTAGGGCCTCATCTGGCCTAGGTATGGGGTAAGCATCTGACTCTGTGTGACAGACCTGACACAGAACCTGGTGCTGCCATCTTTCTTTGCTACAGCAACACTGGGGAGGCCCAAGAACTGTTGGACTCTTGAATTACCCCTAGTTCCAACATTTCCTGTATCTCCTCCCACATAGTCTGTTTGACTCTCTCAGGAACCCTATAAGAGGCCTGCCTAATAGGCCTTTGGGGTCCTGTAGTCACCTGATGCTGCACCATGTGGATGTACCCTGATTTTCCAGTGAACATGTCCCAACTGCTGTAGCGCTGCTTGGATTTCTCAAACTTGGGTAGGTGATAGCTTCTGGGACATTGCTACCCCTTCCACTGAGGTGTCTGTCCGAGCCTCACTGAGATCATCAGTCACCAGATCTCACTCAGACTCCTCCTGCAAGCCACTGCAAATACTCAGCACAAGGGCCTCCCTATCATGGTAAGGTTTTATCATGTTACCATGGTACAACTTGTGCCCCTACCTCTTGCCTAGCAGTTCTACCATGTAGTTAACATCACTTATCCTTCTTACCATTTTGTAAGGTCCCTCCCAAACTGCTTGCAGCTTGTTGTGTCTGACAGGAATGAGAACCATTACCTGCTGCCCTACAGCATACTCTCTAGTTCGAGCATTCCTGTCATATCATACCTTTTTCTGCTGTTGGGCTTCTGCCAGGTTCTCCTGTGCCAACCCATGAGTTCTCTGAGCCTTGTCCTGAGATTTTGGACATATGCCACAACATATTCCTTGTGAAATTAGCACTCATCTTCCTGCTCATCGTGAATTAACTCCAGCGGTCCCTTCACCTTATGCCCATACAGCAACTCAAAGGGTGAAAAAACTGTGGATTCCTGGGGAACCTCTCTATAAGCAAACAGTAGATGGGGCAAATATTTGTTCCACTCACTCTTAAGCTGATCTTCAAATGCCTGTAGCATGGACTCAAATGTAGAGTTTAACCTCTCAACAAGACCATTGGTCTGGAGATGGTAGGAGGTGGTTTTCAGGTGCTTCACCCCACAGTACTTCCAAAGCCAGCAGGTCTGACATTAAATTGGCACCTCTGTCCGTCAGTATTTCTTTTGAGAAACCTACCCTGCTGAAAATCTCTAACAAAGCATTTGCCACCTTTTCTGCCTCAGTAGAGGACAAAGCCACTGCCTCAGAGTATCTTGTAGCATAATCTACTACCACTAGGGTATACTTTTTCCCGTGGAACTTGGGGTACTCAGAGGCCCCACAGCATCCATAGCTACCCTCTGAAATGGCTCCTCAATCACAGGCAAAGACATCAAAGGAGTCACCTTATCTCCTGCCTTTCCTACCTTTTGGCACTGCTCACAGGTCCTGCAGTACCCTGTTACATCTCTGGAAATTCCAGGCCAATAGAAGTTCTGCATAATACGTCTTTGTACCTTTTATGCCTATATGACCTGTAAAGGGAATATTGTGGGCTATAACTAGAAGCGCCAGATGGTAGGCTCTAGGCACTACCAACTGATGTATTCTCTCACCTTCTAGCCCCCCCTCAGGGGTCCACACTCTCTACATTAACCCCTTGTCCCAGTATACAGATTCCCCCTTCCCTTGAGAATCAGGTGCCTAACTAGCTACCTGTCTCAGGCCTTGCAATGTAGGGTCTGAGAGCTGAGCTCAACTCTCTCTCTCTGTAACCCTTTACAGCTGCCATTCCACAGGAAGTTTGGCATCCTCTGACAGCGGTGGCTCACTGTCAGCCTGGGTACTACTACTCACCTCTACCTTTGCAATCACTCAGTCCAAGGGAACATCAGTACCCACAAGCAGCTGTGGCTTACCTTCAGTCTCAGTGCTACAGAGTAGCTCCCTCCCTGAAGTATCCACCTCACCAATCCTGTCTGCAAGTATGCTGTCTGTCTGGGTCTCCCCCAGGCTACAAAACCCACATGCTTGTCTCGAAGCCTGACTGCATATAGCTGCCGTAATACATGGTACTTGCCTCATCCAAATCCATCCCTATCAGGACATCTGCCGGATGGTAGTTTGGTACTCCTGTTGTCTCAAGACAACCTACTATTGGCATTTTGTCTTTCGTACTTACTGGCTCCCTCACCCTTTGTTCCCCACCTTGCCTCCGTGGATATCTGTATCCCACATGGCCCCACTGTTTGCATTCAAAACATTTAACCCTAGGTCCGGGATATGTACCTGTACTAGTGGCGTCCCCTACTACTGGCAGATTCTGTTAGGGCAGTCTTGGCTGCCCACCATGGGTTCCTTTAGATCCACGAGCTGTATTTGGGGTCCTTTTCCTGTGCAGGGATGCCTTGCTTGCTAGGTATGGTCTCCCTTCTTCCCCAACTCCTCTGAAGTAGGACATTGTCTATTAGCTAACCAGATCCTCATGTCCTCAGGCAAAGTGGTAAGGGCTTGTTCCCTCACCAAAAGATCTGCCAGCCCTTCAAAAGTGGTGACCTGACATCCTCTCACCCACCTATGAAAATAAGTGCTCAGTTCAGCAACATATTCACACACACACATCTGCCTTGCGTCTATGCTCACAAAACTTTTTCCTATAAGTTTCAGGTGTTAGCTTACAAAATTTTGCAATTCTTAACAGCAGTATAATCAAAACATTCATGATCTGGTTATTTAGACAGCACAGTTGCAGCTTTACCATGGAGTAAGGGGGTCAGGAACCATACCCAGAGCCTTTGGTCAACATACTGTTTACATACCCTCTCAAACATATGAATGAAACTATCAAAATTATCCCCCTCTGTAAACTGTGGAAGAATCTACTGGCCTTTTGTGCTCTGGGGTCCAGTTACTCCCTTCCCCATTACCTCCATGACTCTGGCGAAGAGTCAGCATCTCCTTTTCGTGCTGCCTCTGTCGCTTCTTTTCCACAGCTTCCATTTCCAAATACCTGGCCTCCAGCTCAAGTCTGTGTAGCTGCAGATGGATTTTTAAGTCCTCTGCACAAAGGTTGAGCTGTCCATTCCCTGAATGTTGTACATCTCCACGGCTAGTCTGATTGTCGTCCTGGTTGCTGTTTTCTGATGCAGCTGTGACCAAAGCTGCAATCATGTCTGTCTTAGTCAGATTTCCCTGTACCAGTCCCTTAGCCTAGCACATCTCAGCCAACTGGCTCCTTGTCTGCTTTCCATACTCCTCTGCTGACATGCTTGCCTGCTCTCCCTGACTAAGTTCACCAAAGAAATAAAACAGTTGTGATCTGAACTCTGAATATTTACTCCATGTCTGATTTAGAGTACAAAAACACCTTCAGTGATCACTGTACACAAGCTATAGGAATTCACTATCCACACCACTACAAGCCAATTGCCAACCAATTAATATGTGGTGTGGATATCCCACCACTGCCAAACAATTAATATTTGATGCCTGTGCACTGGCCCAGTAAGCAAGGAGCTTCAGTCCTCACCACTAACACTAGTAAGGGGCATCCACATTGGGAAGGATAACAGATACACACACACAGTGAAGTACAATTTCCCCTTAAGAGCACACAGAGGTAACAGTCAGTCTGGGGTTGGTTTCTCCCTCTCTCTCCATATCACCGGTAAGACTCCCCACTGGCACAGCTGTAGAGTAGGGTCCTTAACCATGGTCCCAAGCCATGCCCTCCTAGCACTTTCTGTCCATCTGGTGCTTCATTTCCCTGCCCAAGTAGCTGACACACCACACACTTTGAGATATGATTTATATACAACCACACTGACTCTCCTGGGGAAGGCTGGCACAGGTTCACTAGCTTATGCCCATTCTGTCCAGGCTATAAGGTAGAAGGGACCCTTACTTATGAGCTACTCTACGGCCCTTACTAAAGGGTGTCCAGTTATTACTGTGCAATATTATTATCCAAATGGTAAGTGTGACTGAACAGCAAAGCTTATTGGAGTGGCTTGGCCAGTATCACTATATACATGCAATGTACTCTAGAGCTTAAATTATCTTTCCACAAAACAGCCACAGTTGAAATGTTTAAAAATATTTAATAAATAATAAAAACACAAGACAATAATTACTACACAGTGCTAGACAAGAGATCAGAGATCACAGAGAAATGTTTAAAATACAGTAGAAAGGTTCTGACATCAATACAGAAAACAGCTAGACTAAATCTAACTAAATTCCTAACTAACTAAGAAAGTTGCTGTTCTAAATAAATATCCTGTTTACAAGGCAAAGAGCTGGTGAGTGTTGTCAGTTCTGAAAACAAATGCAAAATGCCCTGAGTCTCTCTCTGACCTTAAATTGATAACACAGTACTACTGACTAGTTTCAGATGCCATCATTTTTTTCTCTATTTCCCAGGCTAACAGAAACTAAGAGTTTAGCAGCTCTTTTGATCTTGTACGTGGTCAGGAAGCTACAGCAATAAAATACATTATACATGCAAATTCTAGCAATTAACTCTGGTCTCAAAACAATAGCAAGAATTCCTTCATCCAGACATCTCAGCTCCGAGTTTTGAGATCAAACAATTGTACAATGCTTGACTTGTCAGCTTTCCTCCAGCAGAGTGCAATGTGGTTAAATTTTTGAAGTTCAGCATTTAACAAAGAGAACAAGCATGTGGCTTGCATTAATATTTACAAATGACAAAATTATCTACAAAATCCTATATAGCTAGGCTGGCAGCATTCACATATCCTCACAGTGAGTTCTCTGCATTTTTTACTGAGGAGAAATAATATTCATTCATAAGAAACATAAATTGGCATATTTAAGTTTGTAGTAGTTAGAACTGTGAGTGTTGTATGATGATTTGAGACTCGTTATGGAAGTGCATGTTTGAGTCGTACATTTATTGTTAAGACTCTTCTTGCATATCAAGAGTGGGATGATTAGCAAAAGAATGTAGGTTTCTAGTTAGTAACTTTGTCCACTGTTTGAAGGGATAGTAGTCTGAAGTTGGCCTGCGGTACTTGTACAGTAAAACTTGAATTCCTAACATCAGAGCCAGTTAAGGGAATATTTTTTAGCTTTGTGCATCCCAAAGAATATAGTTGTAGTTTTCATGGTGTTGAGGATTGGTTATTTGTTTGTTAGCCATTGACAGTATTGAAATTTGACTGTTGAAGGGCTTGGTTCTGTTTTTCGAGGATATTACATGTAGTATATATAACTTTGAGTGTACTTTACTGGTCATTTTCTTTACAAACCAGGAGAACAGTGTAGGTGCTAAAATGTGACTTTGTGGTTACACCACTGAAGACTCCTACATCTGCGACTTAACTAGATTGTGTAGGTCCTGTTAAGGTAATGTGTAGAACCACTTCAACACATTTTAGAAGAAGTCCGTGTAGTTGTGCCTTTGCTGAGCAAGGTTTGATGGTTGATGCTTTCAAATGTTATTTTAAGGTCAATGTATAGTACCTGTTAACCAGACTTTCTTCCAGTTGAGACGCTACATGTATTGCTATCATAAGATTATGCTCTGTTCTTAACCCATGTTCAGCACTTAATGATTAAACCTTACTTGCTGGAATGCACAACATTTCAAATTGAACTGGGCTTTGACTTCCGTGGTAGTGATGGTGGAGACTTTCTTTGGTAGGGGAATAAATAAGGAATCATTGAATTGTGATATTCAGTTTGTTTGTGTCTTTAGGCTTTTCCCAGTTAGGGGTCGCCACAGCAGAACTCCAGTCCGCTAATGATTGGTAGTTCATTTTTACGTGCCGAGTTACCAGCCCTGATGCACAACCTTCAACGAAGGTACGCCCATTCACGCATGTCTCCATGCAGAAGACGCTCTAGCTGTGAATCGAACCGGACAGCGTCTTACTGTGAGGCGACATATTCAGTACCTGCGGTTAATATGTGATTCAGTATGTGAGTTAAAGGCTTTTCCAAAGCAGGTGTAGTTGCATGAGGAGAGATGTAAACTGTTATGATTAGGATTTCTTTTTGCCTAGTTTCTGAAAAAGTTGATGTCCTTCTACTCTCATATTACAGCATTCCAAATCGTTGGGTTTTTCTCTCTCGTTACCCGAACGTCTGGCCAGTATACAAAAGTTTCTAGACACTGCAGGGTACATGGGCCGTAAAATTGACGTCTGAACGTACCAGACCTCAGAACTTCTCTGCCACCAGTCAGACATCAGCTGTTCATGCCATACTAGCTGTCGGGTCGTCTTTTTAAAGATAAGTACCATCGTTGGGGATGTTTTGTTCTTTTGAGTAACTGCATGCATGTGTAGGTTCATGTCATCCAGGAAGGGAAAGTGTAGGTGTGGTCGTCAGATCCTCCATAAAGATGCCCACGATCGTTGCCTTTTTTTTGTTAGGGCCTACTCACGACCATAAATCCTGCTCCATCTGCCAGGCCTTAGTTCCAAAAACCTTGCCCAGTCGTCTGAACACGTTGAACATTTACCTGGAAAATTAACATCTTAAGCGCTTAGCTTAAGCTTTGGAGGGGCCATCTGGTCAGTCCATCGAGCCACCAAAGAAAAAGGCCAACATTGCTAGGCATGAAGCCATTGCTGCACCTCCTCCACCCAGACACCCCTCCTTTGGCCGACGTTCATCTGGAGGAATGATCGGTTGCCACCAATATTGGTACAGCGGGTACCGTTGGGGATGCCACAGAACCCCAGAGTGGAAGGCGCGTCCTCAGAGGTAAAGCAGACATTGGCTACCGACAGAGAGGGGGAGCCTCTGCTTGTACCGGCTGCCCAGACTGATCCCTCCACTACTACACATATTATTGAAACTAGGCCTACCTTGGCCCAGACTCCCGCCCGGCATTTCCTTAAAAGAAAACAGAAAACAAAGTTTGTTTCTTCAACTGCAGAGAACCAGCCAGACTGGCAAGCCTTTTCTCAGAGCCTTTTCAATGCTTTTGTTGCTCTGAGGCCTGCTTAAACCTTCATCCTCCCCAGTGACCACTCTTGTAATAAGTCCTTGGCCTCAGGCCTTGGATACTGCTAAAGCTGAAGTGGACAACTCCTCTGATTCTTTTTCAGAGGACTCTCTATCATATATCTCCCAGTTACCATCTACTCTTGGTTATACCTCCCCAGAGGAAGATTCTGCAGAAACAGATTATCCAGGTGAAGATCTCACCTTTGAGGAGACCATTTCCAAAATGAGGGAGTATTTCAAGTGGGACTCCTCTGAGATGACAGAAGTTCAGAAAAGATGCTATGAACTATACCCCTAGTCTTGCCAGCTTTTCTAGATGCATTTTATGCAGCATCTGTTGATCCTGACTCTCAGCCCCCTGCCCCTTGAAGGACTGATAGATTTTACAAGGTCCCTGAGGGGGCCAAATTCCTTATTAAGTGCCCTGCAGAGGACCCTGTCACTATATCAGTTTCTGATGGTAAGGCCTCAAAGCTGCTTCCATCCATCTCTGTTCTCCCCACAGTTAAAGACAGCAAGGCCATGGAGTGCCTTGGAAAAAATGTTTATTCCTTGGCTACCTTGGTATACAGGGTAGTAAACTATTAAACCCATATGTCTAAATATGCCCTAGCCCTTTTAGGACAAAATACTAAGCTTCTGAATGATATCCCAGACTCTCCTCCCAAGGCATAGCTAACCAGCCTTGTATCCCTTTCTTCTCAGGTCACTAGACATTCCATTAGATACAGCTACGATGCAGCTTAAGCTTCTGCCAGATCTGTTGCATCTGCCATAGTCATGAGAAGATCTTCCTGGTTAAGGTTACAGCCCTTACCAGATATAAAGGCAAAACTATTGGATGTACCTCTGGATAACTCTGCCCTCTTTGGAACAAAGGTGGCTGAGTTGTTCAAAACTCTGCAACAGAAGTGGAAGGAGTTACAAGACTTGAAGTACCTATTTGTTTCTCCTGTCCCCAAATTCCATAGGAATTACCCCTCAAACTCAATTCATAAGGAAACACTCTGGTCCCCTTCCTCCTTCCAGGGGACAGAAAGAGTGCCAGGAAACAACAACCCCCTTCCAGGACTGCTCAGGCTCCAGCCCAGAAGCCTCAGTTTCATGACAGGACAGGTAGTCTGTGATTACCTGCCATTACTGAAAAAAAAACTCTCGACTCCACCCCCTATCCCTAAGGGTCTCTAACTGTCTCCCTATTTGAAAATTCATTACCACAAACAGGTGAGTCTTATCCATCATAGATAAGGGTTATTTCATGACCTGGATCCACAATACCTTTCTTTCTTTTTTTTTTTTTTTAAATATTTTTATTCATTTCCAAAAACAAGAAAACATGAATGCAGGTTATTTATGACAATGAAGTATTTACAAATTATTTAAAAAGGTAGGCTAAAACCTCTAAACAGATATCAAACATTAAAACCAAAATAAAGTATTTACAAGGGTGTCTATTGTTGACATATAATTGACTTTCTATACAATTGTTTCCTGATTATAATCTGCTGCAGTCATTATTCTCCAGTATTTCAGTTACTTTTTGCCATGCTAGGTATAATGATGTAGTTCTTTCAGTTCTTCCTTTAATAGTGTTCATTTCCAATTGCGATACTGCTGACACCATATTCATGAATTGCTTAAAAGTTGGAGAAGCTTTGGATTTCCAGTTGGATGTAATGTTCTTCCTTGCAATAGCTAGGAGAGTCCATAAGATTACATATTTTGTTCTTGGCACACAGTCGGGTACAGGTGCATTAAACAAAATAATAGATTTGGAAATCTGGAATTTATCATTGAATACCATTTGCAGAAAATAATTTATTTTATCCCAATATGGTTTAATCAAATGGCATTCGTAGAACATATGTTGCCAGTCTGCTTTTATTGATAAATCACATCTCTAGCAGCCAATATTTTTCTTAAACATAAGTTACATTTTATGAGGAGTTACATAAGATCTGTGTATGAATTGCCATGTAAAAAGTCTCCAATGTAATGAAAGTGATGTCTGCTTTGGAGAGAGAAGAATTAGTTTTTTATCCCTGTCATTTGGCACATGTCCATTAACTAATCTATAATAATTCCATATTTTGTCATTATTATGCATTTTTATTTTTTTGTTTGTTTTATAAATAGATTGTAAGTATCCCTTTCCAGTAATGGGTTGATTCGTTAGTAATATTATATGTTCTATAAGGTTAGGAACATTTTGTCTTATTGATGGTTGCATTGTTTCTTGTTTGCGTAATATATACTGTCTTAATTCTTGTACATGTAACCACAAACTCTCTTCCATATTTCATTTCTGTTTAATCTGGTCTATTGTCAGAGGTTTTCCAGAGTTTAGCAATTGATGCCAATATATTAATCCCTTTTCTTTAAGCATGTTGACTACTTCTATATTAAATGTTATTATATTGCCTTGTGTGTACGCTACTGGATATAAAAGAAATGACCATGCTTTAATATCAGGATTGCTATTAATAAGATTTTGGAAAAAAATTTAATGTACAAGTAATGTATTTTGGAACTTATATTTTTATTCTTTTGTATCATCATATATTCCTTCATCAGCCATAGAAAATTGTTTGGTATGAAATCAGTATACATATTTGCTACTACAAATCCTGATTTTAACAAGATTTTCTCATGAACTAGCTTCCATTTTAATGTATATTTTGTATTTGGCCATAAAGATATTGTTTTAATAATGGATGGATGCAAATATATTTCTATGTCTGGTAAACCTATGCCACCTATATCCCAATCATCTAGATGATACTTCATAGCTATCCTTGGTTTTTTTGGATACCATAGGAATCTTACCATTAAATCATTTAATTGTTTTAGGTGCGATTTAGCTGGTGGCAAAGAACAAGCTTGTATGACATAAAGAACTTTTGGAAATATGATTATTTTAATTATATAAAGCCTTTCTTCCATTGAAAAGAAGAATTTATTCCATCTTTGTATTAGATTTTTAATATTATTTAAGGTCTCTTTATAATTTGTTTCAATTGTAGTATCTAGGTTGTTAGTTATTATAATTCCTAAGTATTTAATTATATTATCGGTAGAGATATATTTATGGTATTTTTTATTTTGATCTTTTTTATTGGTATTTATAAGCAATACATTTGTTTTGTTCTCATTAAATTTAAGACTTGAAAAGTTTTGAAAGTTTTGAATTGAGTCCCATAATGCTTTTAAACTGCTATTATTATTTTTTAAGGTAATTAAAATATCATCAGCAAAAAGTTGAATTTTAAACTCTAGGCTGTTGTCTAGTTGTATTCCTTAAATATTTTTATCCATACGTATATTATTTGTAAGGGTTCAATGACTAGCGCAAACAATAACGGAGAAAGAGGGCAGCCTTGTTTTGTGCCCTTAGTTATTTTAATAGATTTAGACAGACAAGATCCCAGTTTTATATAAGCCAATGATTTTTCATATAATGATTTTATTAACAAAGTGAAGTTGTTTGAGAAGCCATATTCTTCTAAAACTAACCACAGATAATCCCAGTTCACTGAATCAAATGCGCTATTTATGTCTAAGCTAATAACATTCATTTTGTTTTTTGTGACATTTATATAATCAGTTAAGGAAAGAATTATTTTAATGTTGTCATAAGTGTTCCTATCTTTTATAAAACCTGTTTGATCCTCCTCTATCAAAAGTGGTAGTAATTGTTTTATTCGAGCTGCATGTATTGCCATAAAAATTTTATAATCTATATTAAGAAGTGAAATGGGTCTGTATGATGAACATTCACTGGGATCTTTATTTTGTTTCAGAATTGGTGATATTAATGTGCACTTCCAAGAAGGAGGAATGTCTTTACCATTTTGAACTGATGTAAAGACATTCAATAACAACAGCAAAGCCTCATTTGATAGTAATTTAAACATTTCTGGGGTGATATTATCTATACCTGGAGCTTTGTTTAATTTTAGCTTATTTACTTCAGCTTTAAGTTATGTCATTGTTGTTTATCTATTAGTTGTACCTGCTCCTCTAATAACCTAACTTTAACATTGTTTTTGAGAAAAGCTTTCAATACTGAATGTGTTTCTGTTTTCTCATTTTGATTATTAAGTTTATGAAAAATTAGCCTAAAAGCTTCTAATATTCCTTCTATATCAGATACTTTATTTTTGGTTTCTATATTATGTATTTCCTTGGTTTGATTTGTTTTAATAGTCTTTTTAGTCCTTTTTGCTAATCTTCGTTGGTTTTTAGGGTTCATTGAATAGTAACATAGTTTAATTTTTTCTAAGTTGATCATTGTTTTGTGGTGTAGCGTCTCTGAGTATTTTTTATTAGTATCTTCTAGTTCTTTTATTAAGTTGGTGTTTCCATTTTGAATATCAAGCTTTAAATTATCTACTTTTGACTGTAATTCCATTAATTCCTTATTCCACTGTTTTTGTTTATTTTTATACCATCCCACCGCTCTTCCATATAGGTATGCTTTCAATGCATCCCATATATATATTTCAGATGCATCTTTTGTAAGATTGATATCTAGGAATGTTTGTGTCTCTTCAATATAAAATTCCTTAAAATCTTTGAGATTTGTTATGTAAGATGGTATTCTTGTTACTGATATCCTTCTCTTGAAACATAAGTCTATCTCAAACGTTATGGTGTTATGGTCCGAAAATGGACATGAAATCGTCTTGACTTTATTTAATTTAGAGGTTAAATCCTTTGTTATGTACACTCTATCTATTCTAGAGTATGTATTATGTCTATGGGAAAAATGTGTAAAGAATAGTGAATCTGGGATAGCATACTCATTTATGTCAACTATATTAAAAGTTTCAACAAACTCAGATAACTTTGTTAAAGGTGATCTCTTACGTGTAGTTTTAGTATTTGTGTCAGTTTCTTTTATAATGCAATTGAAATCTCCAGCTATGATTAAATTGCCTTTGGTATATTGTACAATGTCTTCTAAGTGTTGTTTGGCCACTCTAACACCTAGTCCTGGTATCCAATAAATATTCACTAATGTATGTATCATTTCATTGATGGATATTGTCACTAGACAAAACATTCCTGCGTTGTCATGGAACGTGTTTATGATTTTAGGCATTAAAGTAGTGTTTTTCCACAAAATTGCTACTCCCCTTCGCTTCTGATTATAGGTGGAACTTACTAGTATTGTATAATTTTTATTGTTTATTTTATTTATGTCTTCCTGTGTAAGGTGTGTTTCCTGTAAAAATACTAGTTGCGCTTCACATAGCTTTAAATATCTATAAAGACTTCCCCTTTTGCAGCTATTATTTAAACCATTTACATTAAGAGATATACATTTTGCAATTGGATTTATATTAGCTTTGCTTTTATCCATATTCATATACTCGTAACAATGTGTAGATGTGTGTACATGAAGAGAATGACTTGTTCTTTCTTCTTCCAACAGTATTACAATAGATTATAGACACCCAATAAAAGTAAATTACAAGATCATAACTGAGAACAATATAAGATAAACAACCACCAAAACTCCTCCATGAGAAAAAACATCTCATCCTTGAATGGTCTAATCATTCAAGCGATCTCTCTAAGTCTGCATTTCAGCATCCTCCCCCGTCCCCGCCATATATGGTAGTTTTATAATGAAAAGTATCTTGTATATCTGTTAAGTATACATGTATCTGTCTTTACAGATTATTTAAATACAGTCTTTATCTATTTTTAATATTTTATAAAACACTAAGGCAACACAACTATACATAGATTTAATACCTAACTATTTGGTTTTGTTTAAATTGTAAAGGAAAATCTTTTATTTTAATATATCTTTTGTGTAGCAATAATGGTTATGCATCTTAAAAATAATATGCTTGCTGTCTATTTCCCTTACAGTGTGAGTGGCATTCATAGGTATCAAATTTATTGTAATGGTCTACCTATATTTATGTATATATATATATATATATATATATACACACATATATATATATATATATATATATATATATATATATATATATATATATACACACACACACATACATTCATACACACATATTTGCATACATACATACAAAAAAAAAATGTTAAGCATTATATGCATCAGTTAACCATGCCATAAGTTGATTAAATCAGAAAGTATCCGTAACAATGAATATTTGTATTGTCATTTATCAGTAATCTTATAGTTTTCTTTTAATTCAAAAAGTCATATTTTAGTGGTATGAATGCTACTAATTTGTTTTTGGCATTGGTATTATATAGTTTAAGTCTATATTTCTTAGCAATTCTTATATATTTATTAGTGCCACTGGCATATTTCATCGCTTGTGTACCACATATGTCAAATAGCAACTCATACTCCCTATGATATTACAGGATTTATCTGCAGCGTTATAACTGTAAGGTTGGAAAATATGAGAAGCAAAGCAGGCTTTAAATATGCTATAACACAATTGTTTGGTACTTATTACTGTCAACTCTTCTACATACACAGGAAAAGATAACCTTATATGACCATCAACCATTTTCCTTCATGTTTCTCTTCATCCTTCTATTCTCCATTTTTAATAAATATTTGTTTCTATTGTGGCTTCTTTGAATTTACTGAGGGTACTCCATATCATGTTATAGATAATATACAACGTTCAGAGAACATACCCAATATAGAGACATATTCTCAACTCAAGTGGTCCACACCATATATTTATAACACTGCAGTCAGAAATATACTAATGAATATGCAATAACTAGCAGCTTTGCAGCATGTGTGTGTCTCTAACAAGTACATACCTATAGGATATTAAAAAGAATAGATAGCACGCTCTTGCTTCATAACTAACAAATGCGCACAGCCTGGTATTTACTATCATAGACAGAAATTAGACCTGTTACTTATATGCATATCAGGTACCAACAGCAGTATGTTAGTAAATGCCTATGCTATTCAAATCATATTTTAATGCTGATTGATATGAGATGTAGCTGACAATGGCTTTAGCGTTTCTGATGTTATATAATATATATTCAGTATTATAAGTAAAAGTATGTTGCATGTCTATTTGCAATCTAAGGTTCAAGGCTGAACAATTTAGACATACAAGACAATCTCTTTAGCCTAGGTTATATAATGGGAGTTACTGTGTCTCTACACAACCATTCATTTTCAGTGAGGATGTTCAATATTAATATAACTTGCCTTTAATAAAAGCATACTTATAATTCAGCAGTTCTTTCCTATATATATATATATATATATATATATATATATATATATATAACAATATCATAAGCAAGTCTGAGATTTTTTCTTGCTCAATACTGCTTAATGATTGTGCTACTTGAACAATTTAATATTTACAGAGTATCTTGATAATTAAACAGCAACTTCTTTTTACCCTTAAAATGCCTTATAACACATAGCTACATTCATGAACCTTAATTGACTTACTATCTTTAAGGTTGAGTACACTAACTGCAGTGTGTTTACAAATATGTTATATAGTTCCAGTCAAAGACTTAAATATATTAAATTTTTATAAAATTAAGTTAAATTATAGTAATTTACATGGGTGATCTTATCAGAAAAGATTACCGTAAAGTCTGTATGTGTTAACTATTCATACAGTTTCTTCCAAGTGATATACTTCTTTTTAAGCTTTGTGTGCTGTTTGTGTACAATTCAAAATGAATAACAAATATTACAACATAAAAAAACGTCATGTATATGTTGATACCTTCTAAATTCATTAGGTACTTCAGTGTACTTTTAATATTTGTTAAAACTGTAAAAGCACTTTGCCATCTCATAAATAGTGTGCTGGTTACTTTAAGTAGCTTAGGAGCTGACACCAGACCAATACTGTCTTGTTTTAGTGCTGACATCACTCATGACAGTTTAGTTTCTTTTTGTGCTGTTAGAAGGTTTAACACACTGTAATGGATTCTAACTGAAGAACCTTCATTCAGGGGTGGTAAAATAAGAGTTCCCAGCTCGTGACCATGGAGGGAAGACAAAAACAAAGTAAGTGAAGTTTTCAGGGCCTTTTTTTAAACTGAACACCAGCTCATTAAACTTCTATTAGTTTTCTTAACATTAAGGGCAGATATACAAGCCAAACAGTTGTTTGTTAGTCAAAAAGGCACTTTTAGCATCAAAGAATAGATAATTACTTTTCAAGGCACTTTTTGACAGTTATTACTATCAGTTTTTATATATTATGTGTATTAAATACATCAGTTTAGATATTTCATGTAGCTTAGTGTAAATAATGTAAAAAGGAATCATGCTCATTTAAACACACCACATTAATATGTCAGTGTAAATACATCATATTCTATACTAGCAGTAAAAGGCAGGTAATTTATAAATGAACTATCTAAACATCATTTAGAGTTAGAAAAATCATGACTGTAAGTATTTACACTGTAATAGAGAAAGATATGTTACCTTGCTTTCTTTAAGGTTGTTTCCTTTAGTTATAAAATGTCCTGCTTATCTTGTATTTATATTGTTTCAAAGACTGACACGTGTAAAGCATGAATGCTTTCAAAGAACTTTTTTGCCTTACAGAGCAAATAGAAAACAATAATGTTTGTGTTTTTCATATGTCTTTTATCGTTTCTTCTTGTCAGCAGTGCTCCATTCATTTTTTTCTAAGTGACGCTTAACCCCAAATTGGGAGAAATCCATTTCTTCCACATTATCCAAGGTTTTATTAGTTGAAAGATAAGAAACTGTTGCTTGCAGAGTGTCAAAAGTTTTAGGACCTTCAGTAAAAAATATTTTTATTCTTGCAGGGAACAGCAAGTGGACTTTAAGTTGTCTTTTTTTCAATTCCTTTATCAGAGGGAGACATTCTTTTCTTGCAGTTATAACTCCAGCAGAATAATCATTATCAAATCTGATTATGTTGTCTTTGTATTTAACTGGAGAAGTTGACCATGCTGTTTTTAAAATAAGTTCCTTGTCCTGTGATGAAAAAAACGTTACTATTATTGATCTCGGGTGATTTTTTGATTTGATGGCTGATGAAGCAGCTCTTAAGGATCTGTGGGCTCTTTCAATTCCATAAGAAAGAGCCTCAGGCAATTTTAAAACTTCTGGTAACCAGGTAGTAAGGAAAGTCACCATGTTATCTCCCTCTGTTTTCTCTGGTAGCCCATAGATGCGAAGGTTATTTTGTCTGGACCTGTTCTCTAGATCCTCTATTTTATTTTGTAATGAAGCATTTTGTTGTGATAAAAAAATGTAGCTGAACTTGTTCTGAAAGTCTGCCCTCAGTATCATTTAAGGATCTCTCTGTCAGCTATTTGAGACTTCTGTTGCGTCATTATTTCTTGTAGTTGCTGTATTTGTTTTGTAGATCTCTCCTCAAAAGTGTCCAGTTTGATATTCATTTTGTCAAATTTCACTGACAAGTCTTGTATAGCATTTAATAAAGACTGCATCTCCTTTTTCATCATCTGGTCCTGTGTGGTATGCTTAGAAAAGCTAATTTTCAGTAGATTCAGATACCTTCCTTCTTGTTTTTGACAGGAAAAATAATGTTTAAAGCCAAATTTTTTGCACTGTAGACTTCTAGTGATATTAGTAGAAATAATTCAACAAAATAGGTTTGTCTACAGTATCTAGTTTTTAAAAATTCCTGTCAGAAATATCTTTTGAGTGCAGAGCTGAGAAAAGATGCTGCCAACCAGTCTACATCCTAGCCACGCCCCCACAATACCTTTCTTGAGGGGCATTCCACAGCTCCCCTTTTTCAATCAGTTATAGACCACCTTTTTGCACAAAGAACAATTCAGTCTGTTCGTATGACAGAAAAGGGAAAGGGTTTCTATTCTAGACTCTTTCTAGTCCCCCAAAAAATGGTTGAATGAACCACCAAAATCACAGTATAGAAAAAAAAAGCACTTGGCCAGTGGAACAAAAACTGCACACAGCAAAGGTAGTGTTTAAGATTTAGTAGCACTCAAATAAATACTCTCTAGCGCCTTGGCAAACACAGCTTTCTTGAAGTTGATACAAAATAAGGAAAGAACACTGCTTTTAAATATGCAAGACATTTAAAATTAACTTGTCAAAACTCTTAAATTACAAAAGGGCTTTCCAGTTGCACTCCTTATTTAAGCCGTTGGGAGTCAGTGTATCAAATTTAAGAATAAAAGTTGCCTCTCTAAAAAGCAATTTATTCTTTAAAGCAACAGCATCCCTTTCAAAGACCTGTTCTAAAATACATGCTTTTAAGTCAGAAAACACCCCTTCATGAACCAAATTAAAATGCATAGCCATTGGATTGTCATAGTTATTTTTTATGTCTCTAATTTGCTCCTGCAATCTCACCTTAAAAATGATTTGTTTCTTCCTATATAAAAGAGACTCCAGGGGCAGGAAAGTGCATATACTACTCCTTTTGTAGTACAAGTGTGGGATGCCAAGGGGCAAAATTTCACCCCATTAATTTTTTCAGAGAGTCTCTCCACATATTTACATATTGAGCACTTTTCACATGGACTTGTCCCCCAAATATCTAATCTCCTATCCAAAATTTTACTAGGGGGGGCATATAAATTATGTGCCACCATGTCCCTAACATTTCTACCTCTTTTATATGATATTAAGGGGAATTTGTACAGATTTTGACGCTATTTTCCTTTAAAATGAAAAGTACAATAATATTTAATAATATTAACTACTTCGAAACTAAAAACATTAAAACCAGTAACAGAATACATTTTTTCTATCTCCTCTGCTTACTAGTTTACCTCAAATTTATTATTTCTACTCACCATATCACATTTATCCTCCTGTGGTTCAGATAACGTTTTTAAAGAATGTATAATTCTTCACTATAAACTCTTTGTTTAAAAACAATACACTGACATATTACTTCATCTTGTAACATTTCAGGATTGCTGTATAGTCTACTAACCCTTAACAATTCATTATATGGTAAAGCATTTAATACATGAAAGAGATGGTAACTTTTGCTATCCAGGAAATGTGCTCCATTATCCAACTTCCTGTATATTTTAGTTTTAATGTTATCAGTAGCATCCAGCTCCAAATCCAGGAAAGTTACAACTTTCCCTATTTGTAAGCCATCAAATTGCAAACCAAAGCGATTACGTTAGAGGTCCTTTACAAAGGACTCAACCAAATTTTCACCCCCCTACATAAAATCAAACCATCAAGTCTATAATATAAAGCTACAAATTTTCTAAAAAAAAAAAAAAAAAAAAAAACTCAACTTATACAAAAATTCGGCTTCAAATTAACCCATAACTATATTAGCATACATGGGTGCAAAGGAGGCACCCAAAGCCATCCCCTGCAGCTGATGGTAAATACAGTGATTAAACTCAAAAATTTAACTAAAATATCATAACTCAGTAACATGGTCGCTCACTGGACTTGCACCAAGAAAAAAACCTTAGAACTTCCAAGTCCACCACATGTGAAATACTGGTATAAAGGCTTTTAACATCAATAAAAATCCAAAATATTTTTTTTTCACATTTCATTACTCTTTCTCCAAAAAAATCAAAAGAATCTTTAATATAATATTCTAACTTTAATACAAATTTAAGTAAGTATGAATGAAGCATTTTTCCTATACCATGTAAAAAGTATTTTTCATCTGCTACTATTGGATGACCAGGAGGGGAGACTAAGCTTTTATGGATTTAAGGTAGACAAAATTTGGCTAAGAAACTACCTTCTATTTTGAATTTTACATCTACATCTTGTTTTTTAAGGTAGCCCAACCTATAACCTCTCTATTAATTCTTTGAAATTATCCATAGCTTTGTGATATTCCTTCTCTACTATTTTATAAACTGTTCCAGCAGACAAATGGTCCATGCACATTTTAAAATATTGTGTGCGATGAAGAACCACAATCTTCTGACCTTTGCCCGATGGTTTAATAACTATAGCCCTTCTTTTGCTTAAATTTAGCAATGCCTTCCACTCATTCTTAAATTGTATTGCAGTTTTTCTTTTTCTATATAGAATTCTAGTAATTTAACCTCTGAGGCATGCCTAAACATCACTGAAAACTGCTTTAAGACTTCATTAGAAAAAGAAAGAATAAACTTGCTCTTATATGGTACATCTGACATGTCTAATAAACAGTCAGCATTTAAATTATCTACAGATTCAAAAGAAGAATTACAGGAGAAAAACGCATCACAGTCATCCCCAGTTTCAGATGTATTAGACATAGTCTCCTCGGGAATTTCTTTCTTAGATTCAAAAAGTCCAGTAAATGTAGTTTTCTAAAAAGCTGAAACAATTCTATTTGTAAAATATGCTTCCTAGGAGGGGCCATTGGTACAAACTTCAACCCACATTGTAAAACTGAAAGTTCAGCATCAAAGTGACAAATATCCGACAAATTTACAACTAATGAACCACAAAAAACAAGCAAACTAAATGAAAAAACTTTAAAGGCAGCGAATCCAAGAAGCAAGGAACAGGCTGGATATCGTCAAATAACCCTTTAATGCGTGAGCGCTTTCGGTAAGGAAGTTTTCCCCACCTTCTTCAGACAAAATTGAAACAACAGTGAAATTTCATTACCATATTAAATGGTAAAATTGGCAATGACATCACAATGATTTTCCAACATTTAAAGAGATACATAGTATAGTAATAAATAAATGAAATCGTGCCTTTCATCACCTCTGCTCATAGCATATATGTGTTCATATATCCGGATATATGAACACATATATGCTATGAGCAGAGGTGATTTGAACAACGCTCTTGCAAAACTTATACACAACAACTCAGAGCATTGTTTTTGCTTTGCAGTAATACACCAGGTTCAACCACACATTAGAGGAGGTCCTTGGCAGTTGAGATTGGAAGAGCAAGAAGCCTTTTGGCAGATACGTACTGCAGCCTATATTCCTCCTGGGCTTAATGAGATATTGTCCATCAAATGTTTCTTAAAATTGATGGCATTAAATAGATGAAAGGCACGATTTCATTTATTTATTTATATGTATATATCTGGTATATTTATATTCATATATATATATTTATACAAAAAACTTTTTCTTGCCATTCATTTGTATGGTCATGAGTTTTGTACCAATAAGTAATCTCATCAATTTTGGAACTAATTTTTATGCGTAGGCATTATTTAGTTTTGGTACAATATTTGTAGATTAGATTATTACATGTATGGAGTGCATTATGATATATATATATTGTATGGGGTACTGCATTTTATACATGTGCATTTTATACATGTTTTGCTTTACTATTTATTTCTAATATTGATTCCTGCTTGCTTTGTCTTTTTGTCTCTTTGTCTTTTTATCTTATTACTTTTCATCAAGTTAATAGGTTTACAACCTATTTTTAGTTAATGAGGGGTTCTCAGTATAGAACTGTGTTTTTAAACATTGATTGGCTTTTGTTATAGAGCCAACTTATTCATGTAAATAGGTTTTAAAGTAAATACTATGTATCTCTTTAAATGTTGGAAAATCATTGTGATGTCATTGCCAATTTTACCATTTAATATGGTAATGAAATTTCACTGTTTCAATTTTGTCTGAAGAAGGTGGGGAAAACTTCCTTACCGAAAGCGCTCACGCATTCAAGGGTTATTTGACGATATCCAGCCTGTTCCTTGCTTCTTGGATTCGCTGCCTTTAAAGTTTTTTCATTAAATTTACAACTAAGTTATTAAAATCTTTCACAATAGTTTGCTTAATTACACATGTTCTAAATCAATATTTATTTTTATTACTGTTGTTTAAAAAACTCTGCGGTGGTGGTGCTGCGGTAGCGTTGTCACCTCACAGTAAGACGCTTCCGGTTCGATTCTCAGCTAGAGCGTCTTCTGAGTGGACTGGAGACATGCGTGAATGGGCGTACCTTAGTTGAAGGTTGTGCATCAGGCCTGGCAAGCCGGTATGTAAAAATCAACTGCCAATCATTAGCGGACCGGAGTTCTGCTGTGGCGACCCTTAACCAGGAAAAGCCGAAAGAGACAAACTGTTGTTTAAAAAACTGCCCATCTTTGTTTTCCTCATAATGTGTTCTCTTTCCATTCTTGTTGCATTCCCCATTCTTATTATATTCTCCATACCTTCCTGAACCACAAAAATTATCCTTCCAAAAGTTCAGTTGTTTAGGTTGTGGCAATGGAGGGTAACTGTTCTCTTCGCCTTCCGATTCGCCTGTACTGTTCGTTGCTTCAGGGGATACAAAAGAGACGTTCACTCGCTTTTTCCACTTACCGGAAGTAACTGTATTACTTCATCCTGATTGGTGAACTTCTTAAAAGCTCTCCCTGAACTATAGTCATGGAGATCTCTTTCAAGTTTATTAATTTTTCTTTTTATAACATCACCCAATGCTTCTTCCAGTTTATCATTAAAAGAAAAAAAGCAACTGCTCAAAATGGGTGACTCCAAGCTGGCCAGATAGAGTAGAGCAAGATGCAGTAATTTCTTCCTTAAACTTATGCTGTTTAACTACCTGTCTCTCTCTCAAAATTTGAAGCCACTCTTTCATACATTTATGTGCTGCAGCAATCCATCCGACTTCAAATTATTCATCGATGCTATCAGAAGTATCAGAAGGTGTCGTAGGATTTTTAACAAACTTTAAGCCTCGTGGCATAATATCAAGGTCCAGATAGCTTTTTTAAGCCCAAAATGTTATAATGCAAAACTTTCTCTTTCATCAGTTATCTTTCCAGTGAATCATTAGTACCATAAATGTGTGAATGAGTAGCTTCAAATTTTGATAGAGTGAGATGTAGTTAAACAGCTTAAGCTTAAGGAAGAAATTACTGCATCTTGCTCTACTCTATCTGGCCTGCTTGGTGTCACCCGTAGCAGTTGCTTTCTTCTTTTAATGATAAACCGGAAGAAGCTTGTGGTGATATAAAAAGAAAAATTAATAAACTTGAAAGAGATCTCCGTGATTATAGTTCAGGGAGAACTTTTAAGAAGTTCAATCAGGATGATCGAGGAAGTAATATAGTTACTTCCGATAAGCGGAAAAAGCGAGTGAATGTCTCTTTTGTATCTTCTGAAGCAACTAACAGTACAGGTGAATCGGAAGGTGAAGAGAATGTTTAACCTCCATTGCCACAACCTAAACAACCGAACTTTTGGAGGGATAATTTTTGTGGTTCAGGAAGGTATTGAGAATGCAATAAGAACGGGAAATACAACAAGAACGGAAAGAGAACACATTATGAGGGAAACAGATGGACAGTATTTGTTTTTAAATACAACAGTAAGAAGTATAAATAATTGATTTAGAACATGTTTGTTGTGTAATTAAGCAAACTCTTGTGAAAGATTTTAATAATTTAGTTGTAAATTTGTCGGCCATTTGTTTATCTGATGCTGAACTTTCAGTTTTACAATGTGGGCTGAAGTTTGTACTAATGGCCCTTCCTAAAAATATTTTACAAATAGAATTGTTTCATCTTTTTAGAAAACTACATTTATTGGACTTTTTTTTGAATCTAAGAAAGAAATTCATGAGGAGACAGTCATTATCCTCCCTTTCAAATGTATTGGTGATAAGTTTTTCTCCTGTAACTCTTCTTTTGAATCTGTTGATAAATGCTTACTGTTTTTTAGACACATCAGATGTACCATTTAACAGCAAGTTTATTCCTTCTTTCTCAAATTAAGTTATACAGCAGTTTTCAGTGATGGTTAGGTATGCCTTCGAGGTTAAATTACAGGAATTTTATGTAGAAAAAAACTGCAGTACAATTTTAGAACGAGTGGAAGGCATTGTTAAATTTAAGCAAAAAATGGGATATAGTTATTAAACCATCAGGCAAAGGTCAGAAGATTGTAGTTCTTCATCACACACAATATTTTAAAATGTGTATGGACCATTTGTCTGATTGAACAGTTTATAAAATAGTAGAGGAGGAGTTTCACAAAGCTATGGATATTTTCAAGTAAGTAATAGAGAAATGTTATAGGTTGGGCTACCTTACAAAACAAGATGTAGATGTAAAATTCAAAATGGAAGGTAGTTCCCTAGCCAAATTTTATTGTCTACCTAAAATCCATAAAAGCTTAGTCTCCCCTCCTGGTCATCCAGTAGTAGCAGCTGAAAAATACTTTTTACACATGGTATAGGAAAAATGCTTCATTCATACTTAAATATGTGGTAAAGTTAAAATCTTATTTTAAAGATTCTTTTGATTTTTTTTGGAGAAAGAGTAATGAAATGTGAAAAAAAATGTTTCTGGAATGTTATTGATGTTAAAAGCTTTTATACCAGCATTTCACATGCGGTAGGCTTAGAAGCTCTAAGTTTTTTTCTTGGAGCAAGTCCAGTGAGAGGCTATTGAATTGTTATATTTTAGTTTAATAATTTTTTTGAGTTTAATCGGTGTATTTATCATCAGCTGCAGGGGACGGCTATGGGTTCCTCCTTTGCACCTATGTATGCTAATTTAGTTATGGGTTTATTTGAAGTCGAATTTTTGTATAAGTTGATTTTTTTTTAGAAAATTTGTAGTTTCTTATAGATTTATTGATTTTTTTTTTTTTTTATGTTGATGGTGAAAGTTTTAGTTGAGTCCTTCGTAAAGGACCTCCAAGGTAATTGCTTTGGCTTGCAATTGATGGCTTACAAACAGGGAAAGCTGTAACTTTCCTGGATTTGGAGCTGGATGTTACTGATAATATTAAGATATAATACACAGGAAGTTGGTGGTTGGAGCACATTTCCTGGATAGCAGAAGTTGCCATCCCTCTCCTGTATTAAATGTTTACCTTCTAATGATTTGTTAAGGGTTCATAGGCTATGTGGTAATCTTAAAGAGCTACAAGATGAAATAATACGTACGTGTATTGTTTTTAAACAGAGGTTATAGTGAAGAATTAATTATACAGTCTTTAAAAAAAGTTATCTGAACCACAGTAGGATAAATGCGATATGGTGAATAGAAGTAATTTTGAGGTAAATAAACTACTAAGCAGAGGAGATAGAAAAAAATATTTTGTTACTGGTTTTAATTTCTTTAGTTTAGAAGTAGTTAATATTATTAAATATTATTGGGCTTTTTAAAGGAAATAGTGTCAAAAATCTGTATAAATCCCCCTTGATATCATATAAGAGGTAGACATGTTAGGGATATGGTGGTATGTAATTTACATGCCCCTCCCCCAGTGAAATTTTGTATAGGAGATTGGATATTTGGGTATAAGTCCATGTGGAAAGTGCTCAATATATAAATATGTGGTGAGATTCTTTGGAAAAAGTAATTGAGTGAAATTGTTGCCCCTTGGCATCCCACACTTGTACTACAAAAGGAGTAGTATATGTGCTTTCTTGCCCCTGCAGCCTTTTATATAGGAGAAACTAAAAGAATTTTTAAGTTGAGACTGCAGGAGCATATTAGACACACACAAAATAAAAATTATGGCAATCCAGTGGTTATGCATTTTAATTTGGTTTATGAAGGTGTGTTTTCTGACTTGAAAGCATTATTTTAAGACAGGTTTTTGAAAGGAATGCTATTGCTTTAAAGAATAAATTGCTTTTTAAAGAGAGAGCTTTTATTCTTAGATTTAATACAGTGACTCCTAAGGGCTTAAAGAAGGAGTGCAATTGGAAAGCCCTTTTGTAATTGAAGAATTTTGATTTGTTAAGTTAATTATTTTAAATGACTTGCATATTTAAAAGCAATGTTCTTTCTTTATTTTGTATGAACGCCAAAAACGCTGTTTGCGCCAAGGCGCTAGAGAGTATTTGTGTGGTATTAAATCTTAAAAACTACCTTTGCTGTGTGCAGTTTTTTCCACTGGCCAAGTGTTTTTTTTTCCTCCAAGAAAAGATGGTCCCTGGAGACTAATCCTAGATCTTTCCTACCTCAGTCTCTTCCTGCAAGTACCAAATTTTCGTATGCTCACTCTGCAGACCCTCTTCCCCTGGATTTCTCCTCAGGGATTCTCGGCCAACTTTGGACATCAAGGATGCCTATCTGCACATCCCCATAAGGCCCAAGTACAGGAAATACCTATGCTTCTCTGTGGGCTGCTCACATTTTCAGTTCTCTGCCTTGCCCTTTGGACTTTCTACAGCACCAAGGGTCTTCACCAAGAACTTTGCACCAGTGGTGGCCTTCTGCAGGACTCAAGGGATTCAAATATTCCATTTACTTAGACAAACTTCTGATCCCGGAAGACTGCCCAGAATCTCTGCAACACCATCTACAAACAGTAATATCACTCCTGCAGGCACTGGGTTTCAAGATAAACTAGCTCAAGAGTAACATGAACAACATGAACCCTTCTCAGGACCAAATATTCCTGGGATGCAGGATAAGGACAGATGTCATGAGGGCCTTTCTGCCACCTTAAAAAATGGAAAACTTAAGGCAGTGCCTACTCACTATCCTTCAAATCACAGCCTTGACTGCCAGGTGCAGTAATTCAGACTCCTGGGTCATATGGCATCTACCATTCCCATATTGCCATTGGCAAGGCTGCACATGAGAAAGTTACAATGGTACCTAAGGTCTGTATGGAAACAGCACACACATCCTCTAGCGTACAAAATCCCGTTCCTACCTTGCCTCAGGGAAGAGACTCACTGGTGGCTGAATCAAGTGAACTGCAACCCAGGACCCTCCTTACAGGCTTCGTTGCCAATACAGGAGATGTACACTGATGTCTCTGATTGGGGATGGGGAGCAGCCATGGGTTCCCTAAGATTCCAGGGCACTTGGCCGGACTCCATCAGACAAAGAACATATCAATATCAGAGAGATAAGAGTAATTCTTCTGGCCCTGAATCCCTTCCAACATACGCTGGAGTAGGGCCCGCTAAAATTGCTCACAGACAGCACTACAGTTCTGTGGTATGTGAATAAGCACTGGGTGGATCCTATTTGCTATGCAGACTAGCTCTCCAAGTATGGAAGCTTTCCACAAAACACGGAGTCGCTCTACAGGCAATGTATAGCCCTTCAGAGCAGAATACCCAGGCAGACACCTTGAGCAGGTCCATGCCACAGTCTCACAAATGGATGCTCCACAGGGATGTGTTCCTGGACATAGTCGACAAATGGGGTACTCTTCATATAGATCTGTTTGCCTCCCCTTTGAACAGACAACTTTCATCCTTTTGCACCAGGCTATCCAGTCCTATGTCACGGGTAATGAATGCCTTCTCAGTCTCTTGGAAGGGGATGTTTCTGTATGCATTCCCCCCCCTTCCCAGTTCTGCAAAAAGTCCTATTGAAAATCCAGCAGGACAAACCAAAAATCTTGTTGGTGACTCCCTTTTTGCCAAGACAGCATTGGTTCCCCCTCCTTCTGCATTTAGTCAGGGGCAGTCACTACAAGTTACCGCACAGAGTGGACCTACTCACACAGGACAAGGGATCCCTAATCCATGCCACCTACAATCTCTGAACCTTACCCCATGGGTGATAGAATTCTGATCCCTTACAGACACCTTTACAAGGACATGCTCACAGTCCTGCAGGAGGCCAGGAAACCTATTACTAGGAGATCTTGCATGTCTAAATGGAAAAAGATTCTCCATATGGTGTCTACAAAGACAGTTGGACACTTTTCAGGGTGATGTTCCCTTGGTACTGTCATACCTGTGTGAACTCTTGCAAACAGAGTTTGCATACTCCTGTGTTAAAGCCCACCTTGCTGCAATTTCAGCTGGTCTGTCTCTGGACCCCCTTTGGCATCTTGATGGCCTGCAAAGTTATTCCTAAAGGTAGTGCTATATTTCAGACCCCCCCCCCAGGAAACCCATCCCACTACCATGGGACCTGAATTATGTTTTGGTAAAGCTCACGGTGGCCCCTTTGAAGCAGCTTCTAAGGCCTCTCTAACACTTCACTTGAAAAACATTTCTCCTAGTAGCCTTGACATCAGCTAGAAGAGTGTCAGAGTTGCA
This sequence comes from Protopterus annectens, assembly GCF_019279795.1. Lineage (NCBI taxonomy): Eukaryota > Metazoa > Chordata > Ceratodontiformes > Protopteridae > Protopterus > Protopterus annectens. Next base: position 218,524,852 of record NC_056732.1, on the reverse strand, counting down.
GGCCGTCATGGCTATTCCCCCTTTCCTCACCTTCCACAAGGACAGAGTAACCCTTAGGACCCAACCCTTCCTTCATGCCCAAGGTGGTCAATGAGCTATCCTTAAACCAAGCTATTCACCTTCCCACCTTCTTTGCCCATCCCCCTAATGACAGTGAGAGAGTCCTACATGCCCTTGATGTGCATAGGCAGCTTAGGTTTTACCTTGACAAGACCAAGTCTGTCAGCTAAACAGACCCAGTTGTTTGTCTCCTTTTATCCCAGGGCTCTGGGGAAAGCCATGACAAAGCAGATAATTTCTGCCTGGATTTCCAGAGCAGTTTCCTTCTGCTATGCATACCATGGGAAATCCTTAGGGTCTAAGATTAAAGCACACTCCCACTAGGGCTATGGATTCATCTGGAGTGTTCTTTAAATGACTGGACGCTGCCACCATTTTAGAGGCAGCTACATGGGCCTCTGTCCACACCTTTACCAAACATTATAAATTGGATTACATTTCCAAATCCAGAGCTTGTCAGGGCATTGATTCATAGAAAATGGTTCCAAACCTCCACCCTCTTCTTCCATTTGAGCTTTGGCACTCACCCAAGGGTTTGGAATACTGCAACATGAGAATAGAAGGACATAGAATAGTTGTGTAAAATCTTACCATAACCATAGATGTCCTCCTCTACCATGTTGCAGTATTCCTTCCCTCCCTTCTTCCACTAAACTGCCCTTTCTTGGATGGTACTGGACTTGTACAATTATCCTGGGGCTGGGGTCCGACTGGGGAGCTCAGTTCTGAGTTCTGGTACATGCAGATGTCACTTTTATGGCCCACATTCACTTAGCCAATGTCAGACGTCCCACATACCCTGCAGTGACCTAGAATTTTTTTGTATACTGGCCGGACATTTGGGTAGCAAAACAGGAAAACTGCAGCATGGAAGAGAAGGACGTCTATGGTTATGGTAAGATTTTGCACAACTATTCTTTTCACAGTATCTGAAGAGATGACACTAAAGATGGGGATGACTAGTCAGGATGGTGTGACTAGCAGTGAGTTGTACAATGGATATTATGTCAGGAAGATTGGATGGGTTTGACTGGTTTAAATTTTTAGAAGAATAGCAGCTTCATATAGAGGTTGCGAGTTGTTTTAGCTCCTGAAGTAAGGTGTGGATTTGTGGTAAAATTTTTACGCTTGCTATTAGAGTCATAAGAACAAAATTCGACTCCAGCTCACTTTCTCGTTGGGTGGACATTTTTTCTACATCAGAACATGTGTGGCATTTATTATTTTTTTTGAATCAGGGATACGCTGACTACTATTTTGGTCGCCTTATCTTGGACTAAATAATTCCCATTACTGGAATCCTTATTCAAGGTACTTTTTCAACTTCATTCCAGGAATTTGTGAGATTTATTTCTCAAGGGGTCATATCATTATTGACTTGTTTAAATATTTTTCTTTATATTATACAGTTGTATTAACCATATAATTTCTGTATTGACATACAATTTGGTTGTGTCCTGATTGTTTTTTATCTATCACCAACAGTTTAACTAATCACTATCCAATTATCTTTGGAGTGTCATGATATATGCTACACCTATTGATTCTTTAGTTAACAATGTTCTGATTTAATTTTTGCCATACTTATGAGGTGAAAGTCAGTGTTAGGTAGCTGTATAGGTTTTGTGTTAATGTTTATTATATAGGCCATCAATGGTTGAGCAACTCATTATCAAGCAAACTTTATGCATGGATCAATGAATATCTGTTTTTTTACAAAGAACTTTGTTTTCTAAAGTATTTACATATTTGAGTGGAACTAGTGTGTTCAAATATTTTTTGTGTATGCACTTCATTGGCTTTCATATACCTTTTTTCCCCAAGGGGTTCATTTTTATTTTTGTTCACTCTTTCAAGCCTGAAACAATTTATTTGGTCATATATTATTGCATATCAATTGGTCTGCTGTTTGGTGGATACTCTGGGATAACTTAACAGTATTGACCCTTTCCAAGTACCCATTTGAGGGGCCACAGCCAGCAATATCTTTTTCACCATTTGGGCTGTAATTGTCCCCTTTATTTGAACTGACTCAGTATAACATTGTTTTCGACTGATATTGTCAGTTATCATCCACAGATATGGACTTCACTTCCTTTATAACAGGTCTATCCGCTGACAGGGAGGACCTGAGGATATTTGGTCTCGGTCACAATTCATCTGATAGAACCCAGACTATGGATAAGAGCAATTCCGAAACTAAATGCACAGTAGCATTTCAGAACCTATTTGGTCACCTTAAAACACTCCGATCCAATATCTGGCATTCGAAATTATTTAAGGCCTATTTGGCCAAAGGTATTACTCCCAGAGGGTTGAGAATACGGATTCAACCCTTAGTCTCCAATCCAGATCAGGAACTTATGGACCAGTGGTCCGCCATCCAGCAGCAAGCTTCTATTTCTTTTGTTGAAACCCTATCCAAATTTCATGACAGAATCATTGATTCTGAGATTCAAACAGTTTCAAGGCTTGTGGGTGAACTTAAACCTTTTGAGGGGGAAACATTTTTTAACACACAGTTAAATAAAGTAGCTAATGATCTCAAAATTTTAGAGGAACAATTACGGACCAGGAAGTTGAAAAAATTCCAGAGGGATGAAGGGGATTATCTTAGTAATAATCCTTTTGCAACCAACACTAAACAGGTTAGATTCACTCCTAGGGCTCAGAGAACCCCTAAGAGGAAAAGACCTCGGTCCATTCTGAAAAAAACAGGTAATTCACCGGTATCTTCCACTGAAGAATTTTCATCTGGCACAGATAGTGAATTTCCAAGTACATCCAGGTCACCTTCCCCGAAACGGAATCCAAACACTGTCCCTTTAGATTTAAATACAAACGAGGGGGGAGAAAACACAGGAAGAATCACCAACATAGACAGCCTACTGAAAATGGTCATGGAGAATTAGATGTTTCATCAAACAGTAATGTGCTAAATCTATCTGATTTTGTATTATCCCCAACACATCTGCTGGTCCTTAATAAAGGGTTGTCTTTTGTACCAGGCTTCATGGTTTCTGAGGATTTGTTGGCTCAGGATGTTGCCTCTCTTTGTAGAACTTTGAACTTGAGATTATTTTTTGGGGATTCTGGGCATGATATGGATGAACGATTTACATATCACAAATCATCTTTTGTTCCACCCATGCATCCACTGGTACAACAGTTTCAAAAAAATGTTCTCAATGATCTTCATTTTTTCGGTTCTGATATTCAATTTAAATCTAACAATATTTCTCGAGCTGAACGTGAAGCAATTTTTGAACTACAGAATAACAACAACATTGTTATCATTCCTGCTGACAAGGGGGGTGCGGTTGTGATCTTGAACTGGTGTGCTTATGACAAAGAGGCAAATAGACAGTTGTCTGATCCTAAATATTACTCCCTGATGGGGATTGATCCTACACCTAGGTTTCAAAAACATATAGAGGAATTTATACACTGGGCTAGAGATGAATGTATCATAACCTATGACACTGCACAACAACTTATTGTCAAGGATCCATCCACTCAATATATATATTTCCTGCCAAAGATTCATAAGGATCCTCTATTCCCTCCAGGCAGACCAATTGTTTCTGGAAGGGGCTATATTACAGAACCTCTTTCATTGTTCCTTACTAAACATCTTAAACCATTACTGGGCATGATAAGATCACGACTACATGACACCACCAGTTTCCTTCAGATTGTGTCTGACAGCCAACTTGAAGATTGGTTACTGTGTACCCTAGATGTTTGTGCTGTATACACCAACATTCCACACAAATCTGGACTTGAGGCCCTGGCTTTTTGGTTGAACAGGGCTAATCTATATCCATCTACTTTTAACTCCTTTTTGATAGAATCAGCCAGATTGGTCCTCACCAGTAATGTTTTTTCTTATTTAGACAAATGTTACTGGCAAGTTAAGGGTGCAGCCATGGGGGCATCCTTTGCCCCCATCTATGCGGATCTCTTTATGGCTTTCGTGGAACACCATATTATTTATGACTCCACCAACAACACATTTTTACCATACATAGACATCTGGAGACGCTACCTTGACGATTGCTGGTTGGTTTGGACGGGTGAAATATATATGTTACATGAATTTCTTACATATTTAACTAACAACATCTGGGGCCCTGGCATTTACTGCCCAGTATGATTATCAATACATCACTTTTTTGGATGTTGCTGTTACCAAGCTAGCTGATAACACCTTATCTACTGAGGTTTTCAGAAAACATCCCGAGTACAATACCATTCTCCATGCCTCTAGTTTCCACCCACCACATGTCATACGTAACATTCCCAAATCTCAATTCATTAGAACTAAGCGTATTTGTTCAAATGATTTTTCTTATCAAACCCACAGGAAAGACCTCACCAACAGATTTAAAACCAGGGGATATGGTATGGGCTATGTTCTAGCTGCCAGTAATATGGTTGAGTCCTATGATAGAGACAATCTGTTAAAATACAACAAGCATGAACGGAACAAAGATCCTATCTTAAGATTCACGACAACTTATGCTAGGAATTCCAACCATCTGATAGATAGTGTGCACAGACATTGGAACATTCTCAAATATGACCCAGACATAACTAGTCTCATACCAGATAAATGTCTTTTTTCCTTTCGGAAGGGAAAGAATTTGGGCTCCTTTTTCAATCATTTCAAACATGGCCATAGGCATCAGGATTCTAACCCCATCCAAACAACACTGACAGGGGAACCCTTGACAGGTTGCTATCCTTGTGGACACTGCACTAACTGCGACAAGATCAATAAGTCCAAACAATTTTCAAGTAGAAACTGCCCAGTAGTTTATGATCTGAGGTTTTTTGCAAACTGCAGCACTGACTGGGTCATTTATCTAGCCACCTGTCATTGTGGCTCATTTTATGTAGGACAAACATCTATTCTAGACAAATTAAAATCAGGATTTCTGAACATATCAGTAACATAAAGAGCAAAAGGCAAAACAATGCCTTATACAAACACCACTTAGCACATGCTTCTGCTAAATTTGCCTTTATTATTATTGATAAAATTGTTGGCAACAAGCACAACAAAACTGGATTACACTCCATTCTTAATACCAAAGAAAAAAAGTGGATAATCAAACTAGGGGGATTATTCCCACCTGGTCTTAATGAAAACCTTTGATTGAATTTAATTAATCAATAATGATTCTATATGTGTATGTATATATACCTTTGTTCACCACTATGTATGTAACCAACACTGATGAAGGCTATGGTTTCCTGCCGAAACTGGTTTGTTTTTTCTTTTGTAATGATTTAACATTCATTACAATTCTTTTTTGGACACTGTATGCTGGCTCTGTGTATTTTTGTTTTGTATTAGAGTAGGCCATGTAGTAAGTGATTTTCTAGAACAGACTTTGCTCAGAAGGCATTTGTATGTATTGTTTTTGTAGTTTTATTAGTTTTGTGCATATGTAATGTTTTACACGTTTTCTTATGGAATGAAAGGTTTGGTAGTCTTGATGGATTTTTGTTATTTCTGGGGAAATGACTGTATTTCATCAGGAGCTTTAAAGGTCTGGTGTGTTTCAGGGGAAATGATGCTTGAGCTGTTTTTAATAGGAATGTGTTTTAGTGTTGTAAGAATGAAGGTGTCAAATGTGAGTAGAGCATCCCTTAGGTCAGTGGACTGGTAAAATGGAGTAGAGTTTAAGTAGTTAATATCAAGTAGAACTTGAGATTATGTGGTTTCTGTAATTGATCTCATCATTATGGGGAAACCTTTTCAACTTTAAATGCGAGTGTTGCCTGAATGAGTAGGAGATCGTTGAGGATGTTTGGTAGGCAGCTAATATGTTTTCACCTGTGAGGAATTTTGGTTATGAGTAGGCCTAATAAAGACCATTTAGTTTATTGATGGGTTTGATTAAGTGTAGTAGCTGATCATTTATGCTGGGTTATGTTGACTTAAAGCAGCTTGCTACAGAGATTTTAGGGCTGAAGTCTGTTTTGAAATTTCCTTTGTTAGAGTCCTTTGGTTGCATAATTTTATAATTTTATGATATTTTTGTAGAATAGTGTGTGTGTTGTACTTTTAAGAAGCATTTCAAGGACAGTACATGCATATAAATAGCAAGCATGTGCTAGCTTCAGTGCCATTTTGAGAGTGCAGCCAGAGAGTGAGCATGTATGAATGTGATAGCTTGTTTGTTTATAAGTTTACCTAAGCTGAAGTTATCAAACCTCAATTCTGATGTGTTTGTACATAATAAAGCTGCTTGAACGGAACCCACGTATGTCCGTCTGCTTTTTCCTGACCAGACGAGTGACATGGTGCCAGAACTGGGATTCCAGAGACTGCTTTTCAGAGCTGTGAGGTGCAGAGTTAACAGTGAAGGTAAACTAAGTGAACAGAGTACAAAAAAGGGCCAGAAATGAACAAAAGGTAATGAAAACTTGCACGAACGAGTTATTAAAAAAGATAAAAAGGAGCATTACAAGGACACAAAATGTATTAAGCGAGAGGCACAAAACGTTTATTAAACAAAATGTTTGAAATTAAGATATTTGATAAAATGATTATCAGAAAAGCACATAAGGGGTTCGGAATTACCTTGGAATTGCAGTAAAACGAGCACAAGAAAAGTATAATGGGCATAAAGAGAGTAAACGAGCAAAACAAATATAATAAAGGGCAAACATGGCACATTAAGCATAAATAAAGCAAGGCAGCTGCATGTTTTTTGGCAAATTACTGTGTTTTGGCATTACTATTTCTTATTGTATTCAGGGCATAACTAGAGTTATTCGAAGTATCTTAGTGTATAAAAGTGCTTACAGTGAGTGGTTATTACTGTGCATTTATTCCGAAGAGTTTGTGTGTAAAGTGCAATTGTTTCGTAAAGTGCAGTCAAAATACAGTCATTTTGAAACGTTTCTTGTGCTGGGTGTGTCTGTTCGCAGAGTGCCACCATTACAAAATGTTTCTTGCACTGTAAAGAGTTATTTAGCAAAGTACAGCCATTTTGAGAAAGTTTCAGTGTGGTACGTACTGTGTATTCACAAAGTGCAATTACTTTGAAATGTTTTTTACTCTGAGCTTCTTCTGCCCAGTTTATTTGCACGGTGCAGTTCTTTTGAAATGTTTCTTACACTGATAAGAGGTGATTTCTTACAGTACAGTAATTTCAAGAGCATTCTTGTGCCCTGGAGACTTATTTTGCAAAGTTCAGTTATTCAGGGGCTTGTGCTATTGGGCATAGTTAAAAATACTGGCATAAATTTCTAGCATATGTATAGGTGTGCATGTTCGCATAGTTACAAGTGGGCTTTGGTTGCATTGCGTGTTACTGTAATTTGTTGGCATGGCAGGTGGATTTTGAAAACCATCACCACTTGTATTTGATCAGAATATTCCAGAGAACTGGAGGATATTTGAGTAAGAGTGCAATATTTTTATACAAACGAGTTATTCTGACAAAGATGTATACACCAGGGCATTTATTTTTCTAAACTTAGCTGGGTTAGAAGCCACTGAAAGAGAGCGTTCATTTGTGTATGCACCAGCAGTATATGAAAGAGAAGGGGAAACGGTCATATTGTTGTACAGGCTGAATCACGGGAAGACCCAGTGTGTTTGAAAAGCAAATTCAGGGAAATGTGCAACCCCCAGACAGATATTACATTAGAGAGGCATTTGTTTTACACAAAAGATCAAAAGCAAGGGGAAACTTTTGCAGCTTGTATTACTGACCTGAGAAAAAAATCTAAAATGTGCAGGTTTGGAGACTTACAAGATGAGTTAATGAAGGACAGACTGGTGTGTGGTATTAGTGTTGCAATGAGAAAGATTTTGCTTTGAGACCGTGATTTAACAGTGAACAAAGCTATTGAGATTTGTCAGCTCCATGAGGTTACAGAAAGGCACACTAGTATGCTTGCAAGTGATAAAAGCATGGTTTCAGCAGACCCCAGAGCAAATGTAGACAGCATGCAACATGTCTCTAGCAGGAGCAGGCCTAAGCACATGGCAGGTGTAACCCCTTCGGGTGTGGCAGGTAAAACCAGTAGTATTCCAGCAAATTCTAAAACTAGTTCAGTGAGAATGACATGCTCAGTACTGTACAAGGGTGAGTCAGCAAAACCCAAATCAAGCTTTATTGTTAACTGTCGCATTTGTTGTGCCAGTCATGAGTCTAAAAGAGAAAGGTGTTTAGCATTTGGTCAGCAATGCCACAAGTGAAAAAAAAAAATGGAACCATTTTCAAAAACTCTGCAAATCAAGTAAACCTCGCAAAGTTATAAAGAAGGGTCACGTAAAACAAGTTGATCATATACAGAGCTGCAACCCTACTTTCTCAGTTGATACAATGATTGTTTTAAAGGTTGATGCAGTTAATTTGTTGGCAAAGAATGTACTGTCCAGATCAATGGTAAACCCACCAAGCTCAAAGTAGACACTGGCTCAGTTTGTCAGCAGACACATTTGCTAGGGTGAGAACCAATGAGCAAGTTAATGCGGACAGTCATGCAAAACTTGTTGCTTATGTAGGTGAAAAAATAATTAAAACCAAAGCCTCTGTAGTGCTTTCATGTTATTTGGCCAGGAGCTGCTACAGCTTATTCATTTATGTAGTCTGAAGACCTGTGCAGTCATTGTTGGGTCTCAGAGAAAGTTTGAGAATGAATCTGCTTTCCTTCACCAAAGACGTTCATCATATAAGCACATGTCCTAGTTCCAGTTTTACTGAAGTAATTTTCTCAGAATATGCTGATGTTTTCGATGACAAATTAGGCAAATTTCCAGTTGTGTATTCTATGAATTTAGACCCAGAGGTCAGTCCAGTGGTCAGACCGGCAAGAAAAGTTCTGATAGCTATGCAGGATGAAGTCAAAGCTCAGTTGGATAAAATGGTGCAGCAACATGTAATTTGTCCAGTTACAGAACCAACTGAATGGGTGTCATCCATGGTAGCAACCCACAAAAAAGGCTCAGACAAAATCAGAATATGCATTGACCCAAGAGACCTGAACAAAGTATTAGAGATCTCATCATCCTAGTCATACAGTCGAAGTCACAGCCCTAATACCGTATGCCACTGTTTTTTTCTGTCTTTGATGCAAAATGTTCATTTTGGCAAGTGATGCTTGATCGCAAATCTTCACTACTGACCACTTTCAGTACCCCATTTGGAAGATGCAGATTCCTCAGGATGCCATTTGGAATAAATTCTGCAAGTGAAGTTTTTCAACATGCAATGGAGTACATTTTTTGTGTTATCCTTGTGCCCTAATAGTAGATGATGTATTGGTTGGTGGCAGTGGCGAAGCAGAGCATGACAAAAACCTTAAAGTTCTAGATGATCCATGTGAAGTGAACTTGAACCTCAATCCTCTAAAGTGCAAATTCAGAGTACCAGAAGTAACATATATAGGTTATTTGTTTACTAGCACTGGCTTGCGACCTGACCCATCCAAGAAAGCAGCCATTCTTGAGATGCCAGCACTGGATAAAGTTCAAGCTCTGCAACGTTTTCTTGGTATGGTCAGCTACTTAGACAAGTTTATACCAGACTTTAGAGTTGACAGCACGTTTGAGAGCCAACGCTCAAAATGTTACATGGTGTTAGATGGAACAGCATCAGAGAGCATTTGAAGACCTTAAGCAGAAAATTGCCATGCTACCTATATTAAGATACTATGATGTCAATAAACCAGTTACTGTTTCCTGTGATGCTTAAAAATTAGGTCTTGGCACAGTTATTCTTCAAAAAGGCAGACCAGTAGTCTGTGCATCTAGCTCTCTTACCTAAACTGAAATGTAATATGCTCAAATTGAGAGAGAACTTTTGGCAGTAGTAGTTGCATGTTCAAAGTTTTATGATTATATTTATGGTCGAGCTGTTCAGATTGAAACTGATCACCAACCTCTAGTTGCTATTTTAAAGAAGCCTATGCATTCAGCTCCAGTGAGATTACAAGGAATGACCATCATATTGCAAAAGTACATCTTCAAAATGATCTATACAAAAAGGCAAACTTCTTTATCTGGCTGATGCCTTATCCCGATCACCCCGAAATACAACAGAACAGCTTGATGCAGAGAATTTTGACTTTGTCATGGAAGTGCATAATTTTTCTACCATGAAACTTGAGCTGAGAGATCATGCAAAGACTGATCCAGTTTTACAAAAGCTCAATCACTACATTAATGCTAGCTGGCCGTCAAAGCAATCTAGTGTACTGCCTGAAATGCAAATGTATTTTCCTTACAGAAACTAGATGCTGTTGGAAGATGGCATTATCTTCAAAGTTCCTAAAATTGTTGTTCCTACTTCCTTACAAAGTGAATATATCCAGATTTTGCATTGTGGTCACCCAAGTTCTGAATCTACCAAAAGAAGGGAGAGAGGACTAGTATTTTGACCTTCTTTAGCAAAAGACTTCTATAAAGTACTTTCTTCTTCATATGCAATAGTACTAAACCACATTTGCAAAAAGAACCACTTCAGCTAAATCAAGTTCCTAAACTACCTTGGTCAACAGTAGCCACTATATATGGGTTTATATTAGAAGCGAGAAGCCGGATTTCGCGAATACGTTTTCAACGATACATAAAGGTCGATGTATGAAAAGAGCGAACAAAGCAAATGGTGAAAGGGAGAATGCCAAATGTATTTCCTCGGCCAGCAGGGTGATCGTGGGAATGAGGAAATCATTTTCTCCACTGTAGAGCAGTCTTGGAGTTGGTATATTTAAGTAAGGGTGGTGTGGGGTGGTGCAGGGCGGGCTTGCCTCCCTACAAAAATGTTTAGAAAAGTGTTTTACTTTAGGTTTTTTGACTTGGGTTTACCTTACCTGTATGGCTCTGTTGCTTCTGGTATCACGTTAGGCATTCTCCCTTTCGCTATTTGCATTCGCTCTTTTCATACATCGACCTTTGTGTCGAACACGTATTTGCGAAATTCAGCTTTCGAGTGGAACAGTCAGCATTACTTAGTGTTGGTAGACTCTTATTCGAACTGGGTTGAGATCGATCTACTACCTAACCTAATATCCACTGCTGTTATCACCAAGTTGAAACGTCATTTCTCAGTCCATGGTAGTCCAAAGTTATTTATGACAATGGTGCACAATTTACCAGTCACTTGTTTCAGAAATTTCCAAAAGAATGGGACTTCGTATATGTTACTAGTAGTTTAGAATGCCCACAGTCCTATGGACTAGCTGAACATGCAGTACAGAGTGCAAAATAATTACTAGAGATGTCAAAGCTTGATAATACCGATGGCTTTTTGAACTTACTTAAGAAACATTCCAACTTAATGATGTACTTGGCTTGCCTGCTCAGAGACCTCTATCTAGGCAAACCAGAACACTGACTATCAGTTCCAGTTTGTTGAGGCCTAAAGCTAAGAACAGTAGAACGATTAAAGCCCAACTGTTCAGAAAGCTTTCTTTTCAGAAGTCCAGCTATGATAAATCGAGCAGATTTCTTTGTCTGTTGAAAGGAGGTGCGAGAGTAAGGTTACAAGCAGTGACAGGTTTCGACCGGATTGGTCAAGTAACGGGTATATGTGCAGAGCCGAGATCCTACTTTGTAGAATATGAGGGTGTGGAGTACAGGAGAAATCGCAGATATCTTCTTCCTGTATCAGAATCGATGTCGCAGCATTGTTCCTGTGATACAAACTCTAGATCTCAGAGCATTCCAGAGGATGTTCCTGTTGCAGAATGTGTCTTGACTTCTTCGTTCTTGATGATGATCCTAATGTCCCCAAAGTTGTACATTCAGCAGAGAGAGTTCCAGTTGCTAGACCTAGTTCTAATTTCTATGTCGCACGATTTGGTCATAATTCCAGACCTAGTGTGAAATACACCGCAACCTGAACATGATTATCTGTATGTGTTTTGTTCTGTATAATTGCATGACAAAGAATTATTTGCATCAATAGCATGTCAATTGATGTCAATAATGCACGACTCATTTTTCAGAGGGAGGATGTAGAATAAGTGTGTATATTGTACCTTTAAGAAAGTGTTTCAAGGACAACATGTGCATATAAATAGCAAGCACGTGCTAGCTTCAGTGCCATTTTGAGAGTGCAGCTGGAGAGTGAGCATATATGAATGTGATAGCTAATTTGTTTATAAGTTTACGTAAATTAAAGTTATTAATCTTAATTCCTTATGTGTTTGTACATAATAAAGCTGCTTGAACAGAACCATGTATGTTAGTCTGCTTTATCCTGACCAGACAAGCGACAATTTTGTACAGTGCTTTTTAAGAATTGGGGAATAGGGAGGAATGTAGACCATGATTAAAAAAAATGTTGATGTGGTTACTTAATGTGAGCTAAGTTAATTTGGGGAAGGTTTCTCTCAATTTTTGGCTAGGAGCTTATTTTTTAAGGATTGTCTTTAGTTTTGTGGTTATACCTCCCTTTTCATTTTTTGAGCAATATAAATAGTTTTTATTATAACATTTTTAATGTTTGCTTACTATGCAATCCTCATGCATGACTGTCTTTGGAATTTATGGAAGTTGTAGATTATGAAGTTGGAAGGGGAGACATGGCCAACTTTTTTTTTTTTTGTGATCCAGACTTCTAGGCAGTCCCTTATGTTTTTAGGTGCTGTTCATGCATTTAGCTGGTGTGTTTTTAAGAATTTGCTTGACTAAAATTTTTTTTCTGTTGGGAGGTATGAGTTAGATGTTGCAGGGAAGCTAAATTAGAGCTTTGTATTTGAGCAGTATATAAAAGCTGTTGAACTATTTGAAGATTAATACTTGGGCCTAGTCTACGAAATGTGTCACCTGCAGTTGCTAACATTAGGGAAAAAAGTATACAATAGTACTTTACATTAGTAATCTGTTTTGGCATGATATTAAGGAGTTAAGTAGTTTTAACCTGTAATAAAAATTACTCTTAGGTGGGGGTAGTACATTTTCTGACAACTTGGAAGAATGCTTTGTAAACTGTATTGATATATTTTTGACACCTATGTTGTTGAGCCCTTTGAGAAAATATGTATATTCCATTAACAGGAGTATAGTCTACAACTAAAGGATATTACATAACTGCACCAGATATACTTAATCTTATAGAGCACTGAAAAGTTTGATAAGATTTATTGTTAAGAGTAAATATGGTCTTGTTTTAATTTTATCAGTCGTAATGTAGTGCAAATGTTGTTGGTGCTTGTTTTGTGTTTTTAAGTTTGGGGTGTTGTAGTTTGAGAGCCTTTTTCTTTTTGCTTTGTGTGATTGGTTAGGTATTTAGGGAAGACGAGTCTTTGGGGTTTATTTTGATTAGTGATTGGGTGGGTGTAGCTTTGATAATTAAGAACCCTATCTGTTGGGTGCGTGGAAAAGTGGGTAAGATGGAGCAAAACAGACTGGGAATTGCCCTCAGTCAGTCGTACTTAAAAAAAAAAAAAAAAAAAAAAAAAAAAGTCAAGATACAACATGTTAAACAAGTGAGTAAAACCTTCAAAGTGTATACACAAGAAGTCTAAAAAAACCTGTCTCCTGTTTACTATCATTTTGAAAGAGCTAATCTTTCTTTGGGTTGAACTTTTGATCGAAATTTTAAGTTTTTTCTTTTATGCTTATATAATTGTTAGTAAGTTTAGATGGGGGCATGGAAGTAAGTATTCTGTGCTTTCCATACCTCTCAACTGTATGAATTTCTTTGGTACTTACATTCTCCTAACAAATTTCAGAGTTCTGTCCACCTTGCACAATTTCTTTATAGAGCTACCATTAATGCATCAGAAGTATCCTATTTCGTATTTTGCTTAAAAGACTGTAGAATACAACATTCTGCTCCTTCTCTTTTTTGTTGTCTTGGAGATGGCTCCTGGAATCGCATTGTCGTACTAGTTGTTACAGTATGACTGGAGCTCAGAGAAGAGTTGACTGATTAAGATGAACATGTACGTAGGAGACTTTGCAAAAGTTTCAAACTTGTAACTAGCGTAATTGGAGAGAACTAATGAATACAGTTTGCCACTTGCTTAGTGGCAAGCCAAAACTTTAAAATATGAACTTGCATGAGTGCTCTGAAGCCAGTCAAGCCACACAACTTCACTTGTCGTATAGCTGCTGTGTTGTGTGGTGCAACTTGTAATCTAAGCAACAATAGCCGTTTTCTTATTTTTAATATTATGGATGATCCTTTTTGGACTCTGGAAGCAATCCTGTATTGCATAGCTGTCACCATTCCTTGCCAGAACACTATAGACTTGAATAGGCTAGGCTGTAGATCATAATGGGATAATGACAGTTTGCAGATTTTGTGCCATTTCATTCATCTAATCACAGTAGTTTATAAGTTTGGTTTTGGCATGATTAATGTAATATGGAAGTTTAGCATTTATTTATGATTATTAGCAAGCACTCAATAATATCTCCAGTATAATGAGTTTTACATGGACAGTGACCGTATTTTTTGTCTCCAATGCCATTTCACACTACACCCTTCAATATGAAATAGGTTGGTTATGAAAGTATGAATGGAAATGTGATGAGTAGAAAGAGTCTGTGATTTAATACTTCTACTGCAGGCTATCCAAAATTAACAGTTTTGTAGTGATTCTGTTAAGCAATGCCTTTTTAATGCTGCTCATTAACTGGTAATTCTCTTAATTAAGGAAGCCAGATGCAGGGTAAGTCAGTAACTTAATGAGCTATGGATGTTAAGTTAAATGGAAGTATACAAATAGGGTGCAGTAGGCATGAATGAGAATCATTTTTTTCATGTTATGTTTCTGTTTTGAAGATGTTTGAATGGCTATTTGGCTATGACAGGTGGTGGGAGCATCCATCAGAAATGATAGAACTAAGTTATAGTAAAATGAGTTCCAAGTCACTTTTGTGAGAATTTGCAAGTCAAATTTCCTATGACATAACTGTCATCTCATGCCTCTTAAGAAAAACTCCTACATTCTTTGTTAGCAATTAGCTTCTATAAAAGTAGCATACAGCAGTATACCGGTCATGTGCTTCTTGCATAACAATGTTTTTGAAAAGACTGGCTTTTCTGTTTGTTGTGGTGGTGTTATATTTGGGTATTTTGGGAAAGAAAGATGTGCTTTTCGAAGTTTTTCTTTTGCTGTGTTTCTCATCAGTGTATTTAACTGGATTCTGTTTTAAGCTTTTTGCTCCCACTGAAGTGCATTATGCTATGTAGTGACTTGTGGTTTTATGCTAAGCGGATTCTGGAGTTTAAAATGTACTTGATTATAGTTCGTTAAAAAGACTGGTGATATTGCCTTAAAAGTAATGCATACATATTAAAACACACAAGGAAGATTTTCTGCAATGTTCTTGTACACAGTCAAGACATAGAATTATACTATTGGAATTTTGATGCTACCACTATTTTTATGTTTGACTAGTACCTCACAATCCTACTGAAAATGGAAGTTCAGTACTATTTGGTATGCAAATTGTATGCTAATCACGTGTCAAGATTTTTGGGGCATATATATGTACAGTGGATATAAAAAGTTTGCACACCCCTGTTAAAATGCCAGGTTTTTGTGATATAAAAAAAAATGAGACCACAATAAATCATTTCAAAACTCTTCCCACCTTTAATGTGACCTATAACCTGTACAATTCAATTGAAAAACAAATCTGTTAGGGGAATAAAAAATATAAAAAAATAAAGAACGTACAATACGCTGGTTGCATAAGTGTGCACACCCTTAAACTAATACTTTGTTGAAGCACCTTTTGATTTAATTACAACATTCAGTCTTCTTGGGTAGGAGTCCATCAGCATGGCACATCTTGACTTGGCAATATTTGCCCACTCTCTGCAAAAGCACTCCAAATCTGTCAGATTGCGAGGGCATCTCTTGTGCACAGACATCAGAGATTTTCTATTGGATTTAGGTCTGAACTCTGGCTGGGTCATTCCAAAACTTAAATTTTCTTCTGGTGAAGCCATTTTTTTGTTGATTTGGATGTATGCCTGGGGTCATTGTCATGTTGAAAGGTGAAATTTCTCTTCATCTTCAGCTTTCTAGCAGACGCCTGAAGGTTTTGGGCCAAAAGTGACTGGTGTTTGGAACTATTCATAATTCCCTCCACCTCGACTAAAGCCCCAGTTCCAGCTGAAAAAAAGCAACCCCAAAGCATGGTACTGCCACCATCATGCTTCACCGTAGGGATGGTGGTCATTTGGTGATGCAAAGTGTTTTTGCACCAAACATACCTTTTGTAATTGTGGCCAAAGAGTTCAGCCTTGGTCTCATCAGACTATAACACATTTTCCTGCATGCTTTTTGGAGACTTGATGTATTTTGCAAATTTTAGCTGGGTCTGGATGTTTCTGTGTAAGAAAAGGCTTTTGTCTTGCAACCCTACCCCATAGCCCAGACATGTGGAGAGTACAGGAGATTGTTGTCACATGTATTACACAACCAGTACTTGCCAGAAATTCCTGCAGCTCCTTCAGTGTTGCTGTAGGTCTCTTGGCAGCTTCCTTGACCAGTTTCCATCTGGTATTTTCATCAATTTTGGAGGGACGTCCAGTTCTTTGCAAGGTCACTGTTGGTCCCATATTTTCTCCACTTTTTGATGACACTCTTCACTGTCTTCCATGATATATCCAATGCTGTGGAATTCTTTTTGTACCCTTCTCCTGATTGATACCTTTCAACAATGAGATCCCTTTGATGCTTTGTAAGCTCTGTGCGAACCATGGCCTTTGCTGTAGCAGGCAACTGATTAAATGTCAGGAAAATTCTACTAGAACAGCTGAATTTTACTTGGGGTTAATCAGAATCTCTCTAATTGATGGCAGGTGTGTACCCAAGAAGACTGAATGCTGTAATTAAATCAAAAGGTGCTTCCACATAGAATTATTTTAAGGGTGTGCACACTTATGCAACCAGCTTATTGTACGTTTTTTATTTTTTATATTTTTTACCCTAACAGATTTGTTTGTTTTTTAATTGAATTCTACGGGTTATAGGTCACATTAAAGGTGGGAAAAATTTTGAAACGATTTATTGTGGCCTCTTTTTTTTATCACAAAATCCTAGCATTTTAACATGGGTGTGTAAACTCTTTATATCCACTGTATATAGCTGCTTGTTTCATTGTTATTTTTTATTCCCCTCCCCGGTGTAGAAAACAATCTATATTTATTTAATTAGCCATTAACTTAAAAGCTAGTGCTTAGAGAAAATTTGCTGCCAAGTCTTGAAAAAGGAGAGTAATTCCATTAGTTCATTAGTACATTCTAAAATTAATGCTGCTGTTGAGATGTACAATTTCAGCATTACTTCTTCCACTCATTTGTTTATAATTTTGCATTCTTTCAAAACTGTTTCATCACCATTCTGTGAATAAGTTGCTAACCCTGTAGCAGAGCCACTGAAGAGGTCACTTAGAATGCATGTAATGCACATCTGTTAACTGATATTTTCAATGGCTTCCTTATGCATCTGTTCAGCTCTTTCCACTCAAACAGCCCTGCACCTGCTTTCGGTTTCCCCTAAGGCTGGACATTTTGGACATTTGTGTGTGGAAAACCCAGCTGGTACCTTCACAAAACATTATAAAACGCCCATTTGGCATGCATTCTTCAATTGTCTTAATTTTTTTTTTAATATGTGTAACCCAAGATCGCAAAAACTACTTTTGCATTGATCTTCATGTTTGAGCTACTCTTTTAACCTTGTACTTATCAAAAAGAAATCCTTGTTTATTTTTTGTCTTGTCATTTCCCATCTTTCCTTCTCATTTTACAGTGTAAGGAACTTTAATTAAGATTTGTTTCTAGCTTACTCTTACTCGTCATCTAACAGGAAATTTGCTTCAGCCTACACATTACACAATATAATGTCTGTTTTTATGTCATAGACTTAGAAAAATACTTTGTATTACTTTTACTAGTCAAGCCAACTAGCACAAGAAGCTGTGCGTAATTATATAATTTACAATAATAAATGATTTAACAAATTAAAAAAATATTTTACTTGGTCATTTTTCTTCCATTTAGTTCCTTCATAGATAACAGTAACGAAGTAGGATTCATTCACACATTTCATCTCCCCCCACCAGTTTAAACTAGCAAATAGATGGATTGATACTCATCAGTTCTTCCACTGTTTATCAAGTTCATTGCATTATGAGCTTCCTTTACTGCCCTCACCTTCTATGCATACCTGCTGCTTCTCATTGTAAAATACTGTTTTGATTAAATCATAACGTGATAATACCTCCCAGTTCTCCCACTGTTCTTTAAATTGACCAAGTTGTAAGTCTTTGTATTCTTCACATTTTCCCAATATCTACATCTGATTTGAAACTAAGCTTTTCCTGATTCTTTGCCCATTCTGGTGATTTGTGTGTCACACAGGCATTTTCCTTTGGAGCAAGGGAAACTTTCAGTAGCAGTCCGTGTCAGACCCCCTCTTAAAGAGTTGAGAGAGAGTCATCTTCACCATGTTGACTGGAGTTTATTTTTGACTGAACTTTATAGCTTCCAAAGCCTGATCTGCATCTGTAAACACCTGTGACCCACCTTGTAATCACTTGGTGTAAGTTTGAATTTCATGGCCTGTATTGTAGTGTAGAGGGATAAATGCCCTGAGTGTGGACCAGGCGAACTGAGCAGAATTAGTGGCCTGTGCACTTGAGATGTTGGCAGGGTTAGGAGGGTTTTGTGTTAATGGCACAAGTTATGGTTAAGCATCTTTGGGGAGACCAGGGAGACAACTGAAATGCTGCCTGAGTGCAGGCAAGGCATCTTGCTGACATCTTCCTCTTGGGCGATGCAGTGTTACCCATTGCAGGTTGTCATTATGCTTCGTTAGGAGTGGGTATATGCAAGATACTCTTTCCCAGGAAGCTTCAGTCTCTCAACCAACTCCAGGAAAGAGTCAAGAAGGGGAGGTAGATTTAGCAGTCCAGAAGAGGCACTGGGGTTAGCTTATGGTGAATTGTGTTTGAGAAAAAGTGCACAAAAAAAGTTTGAATTTCACACAGCTCTCTCAACTGCTCTTAATGCCTGGAATAAATTTAGTATAGAACAAGTAACAGTTTTCAACAAGCACCTTGTCTGTACCAATTTTTGACATTTCCTTTTTGCCACATTTATGACAGAAATTTAATTTGCTGGTACAACTGTATTTAACCAGTATGTGTGTGTCTGCTGCTCTCTGGGGGCTAAATTTGGAGCCCAGGTGTGATGCACAGTGTGTATTAAATCCTCATGGTGGAAACTGGTCCATTTGTTTGTACCCTCATAAAGTTAATGTAGTCTGCTTCTACCAGTTTGTGATAATGCAGAAAACTGCAGTTTTCTTTTACCTTTTTTTGAGATACTACTACTTTTGATGCTTTGGTCTTTGTTTTCTTTTCTTTTACTGACTTCTTTACATTTAGCTGCATTAGGTTTGTTGTTAAATAGTTGTATTTTTTCAAGCAGTTTTTATTGATTCGGTACTTTATTCCAAATGTCTGACTTATTTTAAACCCTTCCGAGTGCTTCTTTCTAGTTTACTAGAAACTATCTTCTTCGTCTGTGTTGCAAATGTCTGTATCTTGCTGATCAGCCATGAGTTTATTCATATACACATATTTTTTTTGCTTTTCTGGTTGATTTAGTTTTCCAAGATGTTTTCTTTGCTGGCATCCAGACAATGTATCTGCTAGCCTGTTATCCAGTTTCCCCCAAACATGTAACCTAAATGGGTTTAACATCTTTGCGATTTTCTCACTATGCAAGTTATTCTGTGGTAACCAAGTTCCACCAAATTTTTAACTTCATTGGCGTTCTTGGTTTTCACACTGTAGGATACTGCATAATTGTATAGATCTAGCAATCTGTGCTAGAACCAAATGTAATATAAAAGGTAATAGTAAACCGCATTAGTGGTCCATCAGTATAATTAAGTTCTTCACAAAAAAAAAAAACTTGTAAAGTTCTGCACAGAATCAAAAACTACGACTGACCATTTTTGTTAGCAAAGAACTAAAAATGACCATCAGGAAAGTCAAAGCTAAATGAACTAAAAGTAGCACTGGATCCTTCATTAAGTATATTAGACAATTGATAACACCCAGCAATGTTCTAAACTAATCTTAAATGGCATTGTCAGCATTGACCCTAATGATGTAGGGTGAAGTACAGTTGTGTAGACTTTCCATAAATGTAGATGTTCAAGTGTATTCACTGTTGCAGTCCTGACTTGAGACTTCCTGCTATGGAAGCCCTTGGCTGGCCCAACTACCATAGTAAAAATCTCCTTTTTCCTAAGGCTGGTGGATGCCTTTCCCTGACGTCTGTACGCTTGGGTATAAAGGGAGCCAGCCAATGCCATGATAATTTTTTTCTTGCCCCTTAGAAGGTAGGAGCTCTCAGGGTGAAGCATAAGCAAGGGACAACGGTAGAAGAAGGTGCACCCAGGGGGGTCCTGTGAATAGTGCAGAAAATAGGAGACTACTACCGTAGGAAAAAAAGGAGAGGGAGAGAGGGAAAAGAAGACTGCAATAGTGAATACACTCAAATATCTGCATTTATGGTATGTGTACACAACTGTACTATGTTGTTTCTCGTGGTTCACTGTTACAGTCCTAACTTGTGGGATGATTCCCAAAGCTGAGATGAGGGTGGAAGGTAGATTATGAACAAGAGAGGATGCCCTGCAAGATGTCAGTGGCAAATGCTGCTATAGACTTGGAGAGGGATAATAAGTAGTAGTGTTTGGTAAAGGTATGTACAGGTGACCAGGTAGCAACTTCCAAAATGTCTTTGGTAACCACTGCTTTCAGGACGGCATCAGAGGTAGAAGTGGCCCTAGTAGAGTGAGTCCTTTCAGTTTCAGGAGGCTTCTTGCCATGATGGCTGTAACAAAAGGAAATACACTGGGAGATCCACTTGGAGATGATCTGTCTGGAGACTTTCTCTTCAGAGCCAGTGGTCTGATTTATTGAAAGACTTGGTTCTGCCAAGATCGAGAAAGCTGTCTGTGCACATTCAAGGAGTGAATGATTCCCCCCTCCCCATTCTGATGCTTGAGGAAGAAGGTGAGCAAATGCCTGGCTTGATTCAAGGATGTCTGTGACCACCTTGGGCATATAAAGGATGGATTAGTTTTGAGTGATACTCTGGGTGGAATATGAGAAATGGTTCCACTGCCATGAGAGCTTGTAACATAGGGACCCTTCTAGCTGAGGTGATGGCCAGTATAAGGGCAGTCTTCCACTTTAGAAGTTTTAAATCAGAAGAAGTTGCTGGTTCAAAGGGCAGTACCGTCATTTTTTCTAGAACAAAATTGAGGCCTCATGGAGGTGTGGGTTGTCTCCTGGAAGTCTTTGGTAGACCCACTCCCCTAAGGAATTTTTATCAAAGGGTGAGAAAAGATAAGAGTAGGAATGTGGGCTGAAATGGCAGAGGCGTGAATCTTGATGGAAGAAAAGGATAGGCCTCTGTCCAACAAGTAGCCAGGTAATCTAGAATAGCAGAAATATTGTCTGATTTAGGATTTTGGCCTTGCTGCTGACCCCAAATGGAGAATCTTTTCCACTTGGCTGAGTATGACTAACTAGTACTTAGGTCTTCTAGCATCTTTGAGGTTGTCTTGAACTTGTCTGCTTAGGGTGAGCTCAGAGTAGTATTTTGTGGAATTATCTAGACTGAGAGTTTGAGAGTCTGTAGGTTGGGATGCACAAAGCTCCCCTTGTCCTGAGTCAGAAAGTCCACTCTGAGGTGACTCTCACGGTTTTTCATTGGTTAAGAGGATACTGGTGCTGCCAGGGTCAGTCTTGAGCTATCATGATGACCCTTTGGCCTTCTTCCCTGATTTTTAGGAGGACCCATGGAAGAAGAGGCAGGGGAGGGAACTCATAAAGGAAACAGGGTGGCTCCAAAGAAAGGAGAATGCATCGGTCCTTCAGGCTGTAGGCAGTTTGCTCCTGGAACAGAATCTTTTGAGTGTAGCACTTTCTTTGGTGGCAAAGAGGCCTATCTGTGGGGATCCCCATTTTTGGACTATGCTGAGAAATGTTTCTGGATGAAGATACCACTCATAGGGCTTCATGAAGTTCTTGCTACTCTCTTCCAGGGCTCTGTGGCCTAGAACTCCCCTACTTGGGGCTTCCTGAGGGCCACTGCCTAGGCCTTTGTGATTGCTGCTGCCTCTGCGACCTTTCCCTCTGAGGCTTCCTCTGGGAGCCTTTTGATCAAGAAGGAAAAGACCATTGTTTAGTGGGAAAATTCTTACTAAACCTAAGAGACTAAACTTGGAAGAAGTCCTTGACACTTTGCATAGATTTCACTATCTTCTATCTTTTTTAGCACAGCCTCAGTCTTTGCCTCAGAAAGGAAGTCCTTATCCAGGGGTACCTGTAGAAGTTTGGATTTGACATGGTCTGGTGGAGTCTGTTCACTAAGCATGTCTTTTAATGACAGAGCCAGGTACAGCAGCTCGGCTAGAGCCTCCATAGCATCATAGCCACAGTATAGAGAGTGTCTAACCACCTGGGAGCTGAAATGGCAAAGGTCCGTCAGTTCTTTAGAAATTTTCTTGCCCTCCAAGAAGGAAACCTTTTCTTTCATTTTATCTAAAATGCTTTGTTGGTATTTTATCTTATGAAACTGGCAGTTAAGAGCACTTATGGCAAGGGGAGTGGAGGTGTAGAGTTTACCAAACCTATCAAGAGCCCTGCTTTCCTTGTCATTGGATAAAGGATTCTTAGAAGAGCTGATTTTTGTTCCCTTGGGACTTAAAACTGATGACCTCTGGGGCAGCAGTGGGTTTTTAAGAGGTATTTATGTGAGTATAGTGCACTGTAAAATGTATCTGATTTTCAAGGGGTTCGGGTAGAGTCTGGATTCAGGGAAGAGTCCATAAAAGCATCATCTACCACCTCCAATATAGGAGGAATAGGCAAAGGTTTGTGTTTTGGGAGGTCAAGGAACTCCCTAACCTTCTTTTTAGATTATGGGTATTCCTGTGCCTCCCATTGGAAATGTTCCGTTATGGCAGAGTGTTTCCCCAAAAGTGATGTCTTCAGGAGGTGAAGCTTGATGGTAGATTCTCCTCACAATCGCAATCCTCAAAGGAAGTAAGGTAGGGTCCCTCCTCAAAGATAGACCTCCTCCTGGTCAGAATCCTCATCTGAATCGTAAGTTTCAGAGAAAACATCAGGGGTAGGATCTGTGATGTCCCCACTCTATGCCAGTAGTCAGCCTGAATCCTCACCACTGGCACTGGAGAGGGACATTCACTTGGAATACAAATGGATACACCTAGTACTTCCAGATGCAGACCTCTCTGCATCAAGCACAATTTCCCTTGAGCACACAGGGAACACACTCAGCCCAGGGTCTGGGTTTCTGTCAGTCTTCCCCTAGGTCCCTATTAAGGCTCCTCACTGGCACAGCTGCAGAGTTAAGTCCTCAGCTGAGTGTCCAAGCCAAGTCCTTCACCACTCTCTGTGAAACCAGTGCTTTGTGTCCTTCTATAAAAAGCGGAGACCCACACAGACAGACAGACCCACAATGACAGACCCACCCAGACAGACAGACAGACCCACCCAGACAGACAGACAGACCCACACAGACAGACAGACAGACCCACACAGACAGACCCACCCAGACAGACCCACACAGACAGACAGACAGACCCACACAGACAGACCCACACAGACAGACCCACACAGACAGACCCACACAGACAGACCCACACAGACCCACACACACACACAGACACACACAGACAGACACACACAGACACACACACACAGACACACACACACACACACACACAGACACACACAGACACACACAGACACACACAGACACACACAGACACACACAGACACACACACACACACACACACACAGACACACACAGACACACACAGACACACACACAGACACACACACAGACACACACAGACACACAGACACACAGACACACAGACACACAGACACACAGACACACAGACACACAGACACACACACACACAGACACACACACACACAGACACACACACACACATGTGGGAAAGGTTGGCACAGATTTACCTGCTGTGCCCCCTCCTGCCCCAGACTTATAAGATCATTATCACTGTCACTAGGTACTACAAAGCCAGCTACGTAAGGCTCTTAAAAGGGTAAACAGTTATACTGACTGAAATTAACATTAATACAAAGGTAATGTTGACCAAACAGTAGGGCTTTCAGGAGTGACCAGAGATGTCACCAAATAGATATATGCAAATACTCTCAAAACTTAAATATTTATCTGAAAGAATCAACCACAATGAGAAGTTTAAATATATTTAATAATAAACAACAAAAGAACATAAAAATATTAAATAGTTATTTACAGTAAACGCCAGAGTTTCAGTCACAGGAAATACTAAAAAAAATAGCTGAAAACATTTACAGTTACAGAAAAACAGTACTTCATTATTATTACTATATTTGCCTAACTGATTTAGAGAATACCTATCCCTGATCACTTAGTAGTGCAAACCAAGATGAAGTGGGTGGTCTTACTTCTTTATCCGGTTTCAATGACAGAATGCCCAGTCTGACTGAGAGACTTCTCAATGTAATATTTAAATATTTCAGAGTTGATTGCACAATGACATCACATCTGGTCATCTGACTATTTCCAACACTCACCATCACTAGAAACTGCCAGGGTTTTAAGCACCTACATGTCAGTAAAATACACACAAGAGCATTGCTCAGATCTGGTGCAGCGCTGGAAGTCATAAAACCGTTTTAACACTTATACTCCTTCTACAGAACTACTAAGCCAGGCTTCACTCCCAGAATTTCGTGTCTGGCTTCATTCAGAATTGTGAGATAACGTCTTTATGGCCTAGGGCCAGTAGTTTAATTTTCTTACTGTTTTTGAAGTTTGAGATGAACCTATTCTCTTCCAGTATCCTCTGTCAAACATACATGTTTAATTCAGTTGCAGTAATACATGTACATTTCTTTCCAGCAGGGCACACTGTTGATGCATTTTAACACAAGCAACTTTACAAATACTTTTTCAACACGAGCATACAAATCAGTCTGATATGCAAATGACGTTCAATTCTTTACAAAATTCAAGCTAGCTGTGCTGTCATGTTACGTTCACTGCCCTACTTCTCCTGGCATGGCTGGTAATACCTCCTATTGTCACAGAATCCCTCTTTCTTATTTATTTATTGACATTTGTTTACTGGGAAAGTCCACAGGGCCATAAAGAGCCCATTTTCAAGGAGGCCCAATGAGAAAAGCTCCAGGGCAAAATAATTTAAATACAGATTTACAAAGTATTGCAATATAATCAGCAAAAAAAAAAAAAAGAGAGAGAGAGAAAAGAATCCAGAGTATCCTTAGGATCAAATTAAAATGAGTAAAATCCTCCAGAATCAGGTAGACAAGTGCTATAGAATTTGCACCTCTAGTAGTTGAAGATAATATAGAGATGAGTGCAAAATGAGTACCGAGTATTGATGCCAATTCAAAGTAGTTGCAAAACGATTAAGGTGAATAGCAGGAGGAAAACAAAGTAATGCATTCTCACTCAATAAGAGTGCAGAGAAAAGTTTATTTTTCTTTTCCTTGGGGAGGACTCAAAAGGGGGTTGCCTAGCTCAGACTGAGGAGATGAGGTCCTCAGCTAACCTGACCAGATATTCCTGATAACCTGTTTAATGGGAGCCGGTAGGCCTGGGCATAGGACTTGAGGTAGAGCCCTTCTCAGAAATGCCTTTAGCCTTGGGCCTAGTTACATCTGCTTTCCTGCCACCAGTCTCTTTGTAAGGCAGAACCAGTGCAGGCTGATGCCTCGGAGGCACGTTGCCTGTACAAGATCACTCGTCAGAAGCCAAGGTATACTGAGCGACTCCACAACCAACTGACGAGCTGAAAACTAAAGCCTGTGTAGAAGCTGAGGGACCCGACAGCATGTCACTCTCCTTGAGGGTCTCAACAGAGGCCTGCACCACCACCTCAGTTGCAGAAGTGGGTTGAAAAAGCTCCTCTCCTTCCTCAAGGTAGTGAGCCTTGAGGGAGTGGCCAATGGTGAATGGTTGTCCGAGGCCCTAAGCCAGAGTCTTTTTTTTCTTTGTCTGTCTTATACTTAGGTAGTTGAACCTGTGGATGACTGGCAGACACCATTGAACGATGCGTGGAAGGTTGCAAACTAAGATGCCTAGCTAAGATTTCAGTCCTGTGCCTGATAGTTCTAGAACTGAAACAGGTGCAAAAATGACAACTAGGGACATCATGATCTGTGCCTAGGCAGGTGGCACAAAGTATGAAAGTCTCTGTGTGGAATTTGTTTACCATAACAGAGACAATTGTTAACCTTCTCTGACATGAGTTAAAGCAAGAAAAAGACCTTCCCAATGGGGTACTTAACTTTAGAAGAGGGTGTGGACCAACCAACACATTGTTACACTGCTTCGGGCTCCTACAGTTAGAAAAGAATAATATAATGGTGTCAGCTTGCTCCCTTTATACCCAAGAGTACTGACATCATGGAATGGCGTCCACTAGCCTTACGATGAGGGAGATTTTTACTCTGGTAGTTGGGCCAGCCAAGGGCTTCCACAAAAGGGAGTCCCACATATCAGGACTGCAACACAGGGGAACCAGGCAGGGGTGTCCTCTTTCCCCTTATTTGCTTTATGTTTAGAACCATTGGCAAAGAAAATAAGGGAATCAGAATTTCAAGGATGTAATTGGTATGGTAGTTAACAAAAGCTGGCTTTATTTTGCAGATATTTTATACCTGACAAAACCAGAAAGAGACATTAGTGTTAAGGAACATTTTGGGACTGTTTCAGATCTTTTCAGGATATAACATTGATGAAGCTAAAACAAAGGCAGTAGTGGTAAATTATGCAACCACACACACATTGGTTCATGAATATCCATATATATATATATATATATATATATATATATATATATATATATATATATATATATATATATATATATATATATATATATATATATATATATATATGGGTACATGATAAAATGTAGTACTTAGGAGTATGGATTAAAAATGATTCTAGTGTGGCAGCTAAGGATATGTGAGAAGAGATTAAACAAAAGATAATACAAAAACTGAAAAAAATGGAAGCTTTGTTGGATATTGATAATGAATATATAATGCAAGCAGGAAATTATATTTCAAAGTAGAAAGGGATGATAAAACGGGGGAGCTCAAGAAACAAGGAGAGACTGGGATTTTGGATGCAGGCCTTTAAGGAGAATAATAATCATACAGAATATTATATCCCTAAAATAGCAGAAAATATTCTAAGAGCTAAGACAACACATTATTGGAGAAAGGAGATTCTGCTGATAGGGATGACTGCAATTAGGGATATAGACAATGGGCAAGGAAGGGCTGGAATTTATTGGAGAAAACGGGCAAAGGAGCCACACAGTATAGTGGCAGCAAATCACTAGAGAAGGAAAGATGATAGAATGGGAAGACGTCAAGAATTTATTTGGACTGCAGGTTAGAGATTGCATTCCCTATCTGGGATTGATATCAGAGTATAGGCAAAGAGAAATAGGGGGGTCCTAAACAAAAGACCAGCACTTGTAGAGTTTTTAGTGGAATCTAGAACAGAAGCTGCCATTAAAAAGGAATAATTAGTAGAGCATATAAAAATACTGCATGGTAACTATAAGAATCAGAGTCGGAAAGGATTGCAAAGAAAGATTGGATAAATAGATCACAAAGAAACAAGAAGATGATATATATATATATATATATATATATATATATATATATATATATATATATAGTCTCCCAAATATGCAACAAAATCTGGAAGATTTAGGATTTTTTTCCTGGAAATGTATGCATAGATATTTCTATAGCCCCAAGTAGACTCCAGAGGATTTTTCATCAGGCAGACAGCAAATGTTGGAGGTGTCACAGGGAAGTAGGGTACATATTTTCTGGGAGTGTGGTGAATTGGCAGACTTTAAGGATTCCCTGCAGGATGCATGGTCGGAGATGCTGTGTGGGCAGATTGATCTGACAAGGGAGGTAATTTTTCTGAGCTATGTTACAGAATCGGAATTGCCTAGGTGCATGGTAAGGTCTTGTTGTGTCTAATAATGGTGGCTGCCATAAATCAGTTACTAGAAAATTAAAATCAAAATCTAAACCAACTATACTGGAAGTAGTGAATATAGTAACAGAGATAAAACAACTGGAATTGAGATCTTTAGAAAAGGGTAGAAGCAAACTGCATAGGAAGAAAATGGGAATTGTGGGAACAATACATACAAGGGAGGAATAAGGTTTAAAAGGCTGGCAGCACTTGAATGAGGTATGTAATATTGAGTGAAAACAATTGGGTAGATTGTAAGTGATGTGTAATGTTTGCAACTGGGTGTGTGTCCATATGCTTTGTGATGTAAAATGCTTGCAACTAGAATTGTATCAGTGTGGTTTGCTTTCATTGTACAAGTGTAAGATTGTATTTGTAAGTGATGGTTCAGTAAAGATGTTTCTTGTTTAAAAATAGGCAGGGATTGAATACTGATGGTTCAATAAAGATGTTTCTTGTTTTTAAAAAAAAGGCAGGGATTGAATAAATTGTGATGTTGCTTAGGGTTATATGATGTATAGCAATACCTGTGAAGTAAAATGTTTAATTTTAGTGTGATTACTTTTATATGAATGTAAATTTGCATATATCACAAGTGATAATTCAATGTAGGTGTTTGGAACAAAAAAAAAGTCAGGACTGCAACAGTGAAACAGGAAGAACACCTTGCATTCAAACAGATTTGGTGTTAAATTTACAGTCAGAAAAGATGTGGAAAATGCACAAATCCTTGAGTGTGCCTTACACTCCTGATCACCACAGAACAGGTCCTGCCTGATGTCAAAAACAAAACGTCTCTTACATGGGGCCAGACAATTTAACTGGATGCCTAATAAAACAAACATGCCTTTGCTGAACCCCTCTTGCACTTGTTTACTGTAAGTCTAGCCATATGGTAAGGGGTCCCTACCATAGACTGTGGGAACTATAGACCCATCAGCCAAAGTAGGGCATGTTGCATATCCATGGAATGCATTATCTCTGACATTCAAGCCTTCTAATAACTGGGCCCACAGCAACTTTTTTTTTTTCAGGGGTAGGTCAAGTATACTTAATGCAGTAGATTTTTTTTTTCAGAAAGATAGCAGTGTTAGTGGATAAGGGAGCATACAATATATCTGTATCTCACCAAGGATGTTGACAGTCAAACAAATGCTTGCCTTGCAAGTGTCTGCCTTTAGGGTCTTTTTAGCTTTTGTGTTTTATTGGATTGTAGATAAAAGGTAGAAACCATGCAATTAAGATGACAAGTGCCACTTAATGTAATTGGCAGAGTACCACACTGTAAACCCAGGCTTATGGCTGACCGCACTTGATTGTAAGCTAGGTGATATCTATCAGTCCTTTCCAGACATAGAAAGTGTCCAGCGAAAACTAAACCTTAGCGACTGGTGGTGTACAGGGAAAGGGCTTAAACTGAACGCAAAAAAGTACAGTATTGTGATGATTGGTACACGCCCCTTATCTGTAGCTTGCAGTGTAGTCAGTACCTCTCTTCAGTCAGCCTTGGTAGTAAAGGACCTTATTCAGCAGCAGTAGTCAAATCCTTCTGTTGTAGCCCAATTAATTTCTAAGTGCATTTCGTTCATGTCAAAAGAACTGCTCATCCTACAGTACTCTGCCCTAATTAGAGCAATTATAGAGTACAGTGCACTTTTTTGCTTGTAGCTAGCCATATATATTGTGCAACTGAAAAGCCCCAAATATTCCAAATTGGAGAGTATTGGTCCAAAAACCCTTGGCTAACAAACAGGCTTGTTGAATTCCTATCTATATACTCCATATCTTACAGGTTGCTATAAGGCGATGTACATCTTACATTCTGTAACAACAAAGACCTTAACCTACCCTACTGGATCTCTTGTACCTCTGTAAGACGAGCATCTCCACTAACTCTTGAACTAAGGCTCTAAACATTTGCCAGCACATTAATAAAACATGTTGAAAGGAAAGATTGTATTACCAAAATGGTTACCCTATCTGTGGAGCAAATTGCCATTGCTTGTTAGTGAGACCCTTATATTTTTCAGAAAGAACCTGAATGATTGGATGGGTATCTGCAGATTCATACCTTATGTGACATGTTTTGCCTTACTGGATGTTTAAAGTACATTTTGAGGTAGGTTATCAGCGGGGTGCAGATAGTATTTTAAGGCTTGCTCATCTTGTTACTGCTATAATCATACAAGATTAGGTTGTATACAGAACTGTTGAGGATTAGGATGGGAATATAGCACATCTGATAACAGTGTTATGGGTAGACTTTGCTGAAAGGTTTTAGTAGAGAAATGCAGGAAGTAGTGTGGATATAGTCAACAAACATGATTGCTGTGATAATGAAGAATTAAGTGAAGATGAGATGGTGGATATGAGAGAGAGAGAAGTTCGCTGGGCAGAAAATTTATTTGATTAGACACATGGGAAGTATGAAGTTAAGGGAAATGGAAAAAAGAGGCATCCAGTTTACATTCCAGATCTAATTGAAGTGTGAAGTGGATTCAGAAGTTGTACTTCAGGTTTAGAGTATTGATTTGTAGACAAATTGAGTCTGATTTCTTAATAATTGTGCCCTAGTAATATTTGATAAAGCTGTTTTGAAAGATAAAGCATTTTAGATAGCAAGGATTTGTCATATATCTATCTCTCTCTCTCTCTATATATATATATATATATATATATATATATATATAGATATATATGTATAGATATAGATATATTTATACATATACATATTTACACATATATATATATATATATATATATATATATATATATATATATATATATATACATACACATATACACACACACACAAAACAAAAGACCGAAACCACTTGTTGCATATTTATAGACAAGTTTCAGTACCTACCTTTAGTGGCCGGGGTCTTCTTTTTTATTTATTTATTTTTGGTGTGTATGTATCTATATATGTGTGTGTGTATGTATATATATATATATATATATATATATATATATATATATATATATATATATATATATATATATATATATATGTGTGTGTGTGTGTGTGTATATGTATAGATACACACACACACAGATATAGATTTTATATAGATTATTTATATAGATATAGAACAGGATCATCAGTGTTTGAAGGAAAGCTGAGGATTAAACTACTGGGACCAGTTAATAGCAGATGTGAATCTTGCATCTAGGCAGGAATTCTCCCAGAAGTTTGGAGTGGAGGACGGAAGGATTGAAGTGTATATATAAGCTAGTGCAAGAAACACAGGACCTTATCAGATACCTACCCTTCATTGATTAACTGGTTCCTGGGAAAAGAAAGAGGGAATGCTTTTTAAAAGCACAGATAAGTAGCCCTTACAGATTCACAGTACATGCCAACATCTGGTTGATGGATTCAGAATCCAGTGGAATATGGAACTTAACATAGTCAACCCTAGAAGTGAAGTAAAGGAGATACAGATTTTTTTGGATGGTGGTGTCTGTATACATATGTTTTGTATACCTTGGTGCATCTGCGTAGTGTTTTTATCGGATGCCCCAAGGAGTAGTTGATGTGGTGGTCAAGAGGCAGTAGATTGGCTGCATATATTTTGGGGTTGCCTAAAGTTACACTTGCTTAAGTCACAGTTTCAAGCCAGCTTAATCAGAATCTTCAGGAAGATGATGGGGTTCACACATCAACTATTTTGAGTATTGACACAAATGTCAGACTTTCTAAAACAGAACAGGGATCTCGAGTTTTGCGATTCTTTTAGCGAAAAAAAGTGTAATAAAATGGAGACAGCAAGCCTTCCCCAGTACAGGGGATTTAAAAGATCTCTTGAAAGAGGTCAGATGTTTTGAAATGGTACAACTAAAAGAAATACCTAATAGCTGGATACTAGGAAAATGGTGTATACTATGGTGGTGGTTGGCAGAGTAACTGGGATTTGAGAGCCTATGGTTGTCATGGAATAGTAGTGTAAACACAATGTGCCTGTAGGGTAGGCACAACCACTGCAATAGGGAGCTTGTTTAGTGCTCTAATGGGATTTAAAAGTTAATCTGAAGGTATTGTTAATTGCAATAGTCTGCGGTCAGTCTTTTGCGTGTTTTTAGTTTATTTTGTGTTTCTATGTTTTTTACAGTAACCAACTGGAAAAGTTACATAATCAGACATCAGTTAACCAGTTGTGTCAGTATGATTGTATGAACTGTGGAGTTATTGTACAAGAAATGTTTATTTGTTTAAAAAAACAGCACTGTTGGTTGCAGGATGAATGCTGTTTGAGTACCTTATATGGAAATTAAGATAAATCCCAGTAGAAAAGAAAATGTAAATGTTTATATTTTTTGAATGGTGATTTGTTTCTATGGCACTGGTGAAACTTTTATTAAAGGCAAATCTCATCCTGCCAGCCTGGAATACATAACCTTTATTCTGCGTTTCTTCTCCTCTCCTTTAGAGGTCTTGAGCATTATGAAGTCTGCTAGGAATCCAGATACCAGTAAATCTCCACAGAGTTTTGCAACCAGCCACCAAAATATTTTCATCTGAGCAATCCAAGGCATTTGTTTGTGAATAGCGCACCTTCGCGCAGCACCATGCAGTGGAGGTAACCATTGGCTGTTACAGATGCAAAAGCCAAAGCAGATTTATTTTCCCTTATAAGCTGCCCATTCTCCAACTGAGGAGTCCTTTATATTGTGCTTAACTGCTCAGACAGCACTTCAGCTGGGGTTTCTATATCATTTGCCATTTTAACTGAAATCTCCTAATAGTCTCATACTCCTTGAGAGCCCCAATAGTATAGACTCAGCATTAAACCCCCAATTAAACCACATCCTTCCTCATTAAAGTAAACAAATTTGCCCGTATTATTATGGATGGTCAGCTCTCCTCCATTTCTCTTGCCAGCCTGTTTGACATGGTTATCCTCAGGCAGTGTAGCAAATGCCTCATGTACACTGACGACTCACTACTCCTAAACCACTCAAGCTCAATTTGTGAGAGATCCATATACACTAAGAATTTGCAATCCTTGCTCTGTCATTAACAGAGCAGTGGCACTGAACATGTTATCCCACATAATACACTATCTACACAAACCATGCCCTTAACACATACACCATCATACATGGAGGTACTCACCAAAATTTACCTAAATACCAGAGATCTCTGAATCACAAACCTGCTACACCTAATACAGTACCTGCAGCACTGAGTATACATAAAACCACAAGAACAAACGCCCCACCAAACAAGCCCCTAAGGCAAAGCACACACAAATCAACTTATTTGGTCATAGGCAACTCTATACTGAGACATGAAGATGACCCACTCACCAGGCTGGACAAGAAGATTACGGTCAGCTGTCTTTCAGGTGCCAGGATCCACCAGAGCACACATGCACTCAAATCTCTCCACAAAAATGTATCATTATGACTCTGTCATAGTTTATGTTGATGTGAATGGCTTGAGACGTACTTCACTGGACTATATGAAGAGAGACATGACTGAGCTGAGCTCTCTGAATGCATCTCAGGCAGATATGTCCCAAGCCTTGAGCAGCACACTACCCTCACCTAGAATGATATCGCAATATAAGCAAAAAATGATTGACTTCAACAATTGGCTTAGTTTCTGGTGTCATTCTAAGGGGATCCAGAATCCTGTCAGCCTGGGATGACATGGTAAGTAGACCACAGTGCTTTGCAAGAGATGGTCTTCGTTTGTCACCTGTGGGATTTCAGTTACTGGCTAAGGCTCTTGCCTCCCTCATAGTGCCTTTTTAGGCAATGTCACAACAGCAAAATTCCTTGCTTAAAAATATCTTCAAAAAGCAACCTCAAGGTTATACTGCTAAATGCTAGGAGTCGAAACCTAAAACTGCACACACTGGAAGCAGCCCTCACCTTAGAAGATACTGACATCTGTGCAGTCCCAGAGACTTGGCTTAAGGCCTTGGAAAGCACCCTGGTCATACCGGGTTATAATGCCTTCCATACATTTATACCACAAACTGAAAGTACTACAAGTAAAGAAAGTGGAGTTGTCTGTATTCATCAAAATAAATACATGTCTAGATTGGTTAAACAAAACTATTCCCTTGAAATAATCCTGGTACAATTGACTAGGTAAGACCCCTTTCCAAGTTATTGCTAGTTATAGGATACCCTCCATGATCCAGGATACCCACACTGCGTACTTGGATCTACTGGAATCACTCAAGATAAAACCAAACACCCTGGTTTTAGGTGACTTTAACTACCAAGTCATAGCTTGGGTAAATTATATGTATACTAACACACTTGCCCAAAGGTTCTCGGACTTCATCTCCAGTGCCCTGGACCAGTTGGTTGACACCCTTACAGGGGGCCCAAACATTCTGGATCAGGTGCTCACTAAGATGGGTGATTGTTGCACCACTCCATGTGTGAGGCCCTCTCTAGTGAGGTCTGATCATAGATCAGTCTCATTAGAAATAACAGTAACATCTGAACCCCCCCCCCCCCCATTAGCAGCAACTAGACTTAAAAAAAAACTTTTCCAAAGCCAATTACAGCCTAATATACGATGGCATTAATAGCATAGCTTCTAGCTGATGGCATGGACATCTATACTGGGATTTACACCAATGCCTTGTGTAAGCATTTCTACAAATGCATTGACTCAGCCATACCTGATAGGATCAAAACAAGATCCTCAAGAAAGAACAAGCTTGCCTGGTGGACATCTGCCATTAACAGGTTATGCAATAAGAAAAAGAAATTGCTTTCCAAGAGCAGGAAAAAACTCTCTGAATTAGAAGCATTCCCTGTTCAGCTTAAATAGGCAAATAAGACACCTTGTAAGGTATTCTAAAGCTAATTATGAATCCAAATTAGCCTCATTTGCTAAGGATAACCATAAGGCCTTCTTTAGCTATGTCAGAAACTTTAAAAGAAAAACCCAGATCCGCCCCAAACTGGTTGTTAATGGCACCACATGTAGTGAACTCACAGAAATAACCAATCTGCTAGATGACTGGTTCATTGTAAACTTCTCCCCCCTGTCCCAGCCACATATCCTCCAAAGCATCCCTACTACCTGCTGTCCACCTAGTATCCCCAAGGAGCAAGTCATAAATGCTCTTTCCAAAGCCAAAAACACAGCCTGTATGGGACTTGATAATATCCCAGGCTGTGTTCTAAATGGATTAAAACAGGAACTAGCTGCACCACTGGGTACTCTTTTTTTAACCACAGTCTAAACACTGGTTTTGTACCTGCTGAATGGAAAACAGCAACTGTCATCCTGTTGCATAAAGGAGGTACCTCCACAGACCCTGGGAACTTTAGACCAATAAGCCTGACTAGCCTAATATGCAAGGCTGTGGAAAGAATAGTCATGGACTTCATCAACAAAGATGCAGCAGACCTCCAAATGCTTGACCCAACCCAGTTTGGCTTTGTTAGAGAGAGATCCTACCTCTTGAACTTGGTGGACTTTGATAGTCACCAAAACCCTGGATTAAGGGCATATCTGTGCATACGGCCTACCTTGACCCTGGCCAAGGCCGTTGACACTATTTCTCACTCAGACATCATTGATAAACTCACTCAGCTGGAGATCAACCCGTATATTGTCAGGTGGGTTGCAAACTGGCCCACCGATAGAATGCACACAGTCAAAGTAAGTAACTCTACCTCCATCAGTAGGCCCATAACCCGTGGTGTTCCAAAGAGATCTGTGCTGGGGCCCCTATTTTTTTACAGTCTACTTCTTGGATGTACAGTCTAAAACAAAAGGCCTATAGCTGACAAAGTTTGCTGATTGCAAACTGGGTGCAGTCATCGAGTTCCCAAACTAAGTCAGCATCCTACAAGGGAGACTTGCACATACAAACGACTGGTGCCGAAGTCATGAGCTAAAACTCTGTGCAAAAAAATGCATTTTCATGCCCTTCGACAAGGGCAGTGTCCCTGCAGATTATCACATTAATAACACCCTAAGCATGCAGTCGGTAGTGAGAGATGGGCGCACAGGTTGACAGCGACCTTTCCTTTGACCACCATGTCTCCACAGTGGTGAAGACTTTCTACATTGCCCACCTCATAAGTAAGGGTATTGCATACAGAGGAAATGAGGTTATAACCCCCTCTGTGCTCATCATTCATCAGGCCAATAAGAGAGTACAATGCTGCCTTTGGTTTGCATCTTACCAGGCACCTGCAGCAACTGTAAAGACCTCAAAGGTTTCTTACAAAGAAAATTCAGGGTCTTCAGCATATGTCATACATTGACAAACTGAAATCACTGTCACTGTATGTAGTTTCATAGGTGTCTACTAGGCTAATGGCCCTGGGGCCTTTACAACCCTAGCCATAGGATTTCCCTGGCATAGTGCTATCTGACCTTAGTTCCCAGTGCCTCTGTCGAGTAGAGCCACTGGAGTTATCCCCTGGGTGACTTTTCTGTTTACCATCCACTCATCAAGATTTCTCTTGAAGAGGGTCAGTGAGGTGCTCTGCTTGACCTTTATGGGAAGTCTATTCCATAGCATAGGCAGTCTCTGGGTTATGAACCTGTCCCTCCAGCATTTTCTGTTAATTGGGTAATGAGGTTGAGGTCTCTGGAGCATGCAGTGCAGAGGGATTAGGGTTTCTTTAGATGTAGCATTTCTAACAGAGCTAGGTCAGACATGGCTTTGTAAGTCAAGCAGAGATCGCCTCTAAGTAGGCGATATGAGACAGAGAATAGTTGGAATTTTTTTGAGTCTGTCCATATAGAACAAGTGTTTAAGGCCTAGGATCCTCATTGTGAAGTAGTTTTGCGGCCTCTCCAGTTGTTGCAGGTGTCTAGTGAGGTACATGCCAAATGTGGCATTGTACTCTGATTGGCCTAATGAGGGAAGAGTAGAGGGAGGCAATGACCTCTTTCTTCCTGAATGCAAAACCCTTAGTAATGAGATGTGCCACATAAGACTTTCTTGACCACAGTGGCAATGTGGTGGTCAAAAGAGAGGTTGCTGTCAACCTGTGTTCCCCAGATCACTTATAGCACCTTCTGTGTTCAGTGGACTACCATTGATGTGGTAATTCATGGCTCCCAGGTTTTTCCCAAAGGGGATGACACTTTGACATTGAGCTTAAGGCCATGGTTCTGACACCAGTCCTTGGTCTCAGTGAGGCCATTCTGCAGGATGTCAACATCACTTGGGGAGTTAATAATAGCTCCAAATTTGCAATTGTCTGTGAACTTTGTCAGCCAGAGTCCCTTTGTGTTGGCCTGGACTTCAGAGAAGTAGATACCAAACAGGAGAGTATCCAGGCCCGAACCCTGTGGGACTCCACTCGTGAATAGTCGGCAGTCTGACTTGGAGTCAGCTACTTTCACACTGGGTTCTATCTGTGAGCCAGTTTGCAACCCACCTAGTGATATAGAGGTTGATGCCTAGCTTAGTGAGTTTTTCTATGATTCCTGAGTTGGGAATGGTATCAAAAGCCTTGGCCAGATCAAGGTAGGCTGTGTGAACCACCTTGCCTTCATCCACAGCTCTGGTGACTGAATCAAAGAAGTTGACCAAGTTGAGCAGGCTTGATCTACCCTTCACAAAACCAAACTGTGTGGGATCCAGAGTTTGGAGATTCCCTATATCCTTGTTTATTAGGTCCATGATGATGCGTTCCATAGCTTTGCATATCAGGCACGTCAGGCTAATGGGGCGATAGTTCCCAGAGTCTGTAGTCACTCCTCTCTTGTGGAGAGGGATGACTGTAGCAGTGCACCATTCGGTAGGGACAAAGCTTGAGGTGAGGCTGTGATTGAACAGGGCACAGAGGCGAGGTGCCAGTTCACTCTGTAGTTCATGTAGAACACAGCCAGAGATATTGTCCGGTCCCATAGAAACTGTATTCTTGGCCTTGGATAGTGCTGTTTTAACCTGTGCAGCAGTAATACTGGGTGCCTGGCAATCTACTGGTATTGTGATTGGTCCTTTGAGGGGGGTAAAGTTGGCACTGAATCTGTTGGCCAGTATATTGGCAATATCTGTTGGCTCGGTATAGGAGGTACCATTGTGCTCAGAGCAAGTCTGGGTATTGCCATGGAGATTCTTTACATAATTGTAGAAGGCCTTGTGGTTGTCTTTACTATCTGCTGCAATTCTGTTTTCATAGCTAGCTTTAGAGGATTTGATGAGGGATCGGTTTACTATCGAATTGTCAATCCCGTTTTGTGCGACTCGCATTGCCCGAACGCGGAACTGCGAACGTCACAACACCGACTCCCAGATGTGCGAACGGCAAAACCTCGCCCCCATCCGACCCATGGTAGCATGGGTGTGGAGGTGTTGCGCGGCCGGTAATGTCGATCGTCGGTGTTTTCGCGGTTTCGGTTGGCTAGCGAAATGTTTTCGGTGTTTCGGTTCGCGCAAACGCGTCGATGGGGTCGCCGTTCGCACGGAGTGCATTCGCACATTTGATAGTAAACCGAGGGATCTCAACTTTTTGTTGAGGCTGATAAAGGAGTTTTTTCAGGCTTGGAGCTTCACCTTATTCCACATCAGTTTCCTCCTCCTGTTGTAGAGTTAGTTTATGGCAGGGCACCACCAGATTGGCTTCTTTTTTTTTGTTTTTTGGAGGAGAGCATCTTGGTTCTGTTGGGTATGGTGAGATCCATGCAACTGTGTACGTGTTCGTACAGTGTATTGGTGTATGATTCAGCGG
The DNA here is from genome assembly GCF_019279795.1 of Protopterus annectens. Taxonomy (NCBI): domain Eukaryota; kingdom Metazoa; phylum Chordata; order Ceratodontiformes; family Protopteridae; genus Protopterus; species Protopterus annectens. The sequence goes on along the minus strand of NC_056732.1, from coordinate 218,486,008 downwards.
TCATACAACTATTCACCATTTGCATGGGTGCTGTGAAGTTAGCCACCTCTGTTTTTAGGAGCCCAAAAGTTGCCTTTGGAGAAGTTTTTCATGGTGGTTACCTTTGTGGGGGGGGGGTGGATTTCCAAGGTGATTAGTTTGTGGTCTGATCTAACCAGGGGGGGGAGCTGACTATTGGTGTAGAGCAATGGTCGCCCATGTTAGTAATGACCAGGCCAAGGATGTTGCTACCTTTAGTGGGGGTAAGAATGAACTGGTCCAGGGTATTGGAATTAATGAACTCTAGGAAATGTTGGGCAAGTGTATTGGTACATGAGTAGTTTTCCCAGTTAATGGAGGGGTAGTTGAAGAGAGTGTTAGGTTGGACTCTAATATTCTCCAGGGTGCTTAGGAACGTGGAGTGCGAGTCTTGGGACATGGTTGGGGACCTATAGTAGGCTACGACCTGAATCGTTGGCTTACCCAATGTTAGCTGTACCTGGAGTATCTCTGATGCGTTTATGTTGGGCTACCAGTCTGGAGGTGTGCGCATCCTATATGAATATGGAAACACCACTGCCTCTGGAGCTTCTGTCCAAGTTCTGAGGCAGAAAGGTGTGGAATGAGTTATAGCCTGGTAGTGCAGGGGTGCTTTCTGCTGCCTTGAACCAGGTCTCTGTTACAGCACAAATGTCTATGTTCTCCATTTTAAGGAGTGCTTTGAGCAAGTGCATTTTGAGATTTAGACTTCTAGCGTTGAGCAGCATAACCCTCAGATTGCATTTGTTTATAGCTGTTATGGTGGTAATTTGGTATTTGGAACACCGCCTAAAAAAGGCATTATAGGGGTGGCAGAATCCCAGGGGTGACAGATGCAAGCCATCTCTGGCAAAGCATCGAAGTCTGTCATGTCATGCCAGGCAGACAGATACTGGATCCCCTTAGAATGACACCAGAAACTTGGCCAATTGTTGAAATTCAGTCATTTTCTGCTTGTACTTTGGTATCATTCTGGGTGATGGTAGGATGCTGCTCAGGGCTGGGGTCATACCCACCTGGGCTACATAATCCGGAAGCTCCTCCATGTCTCTCTTCATGTAGTCCAGGGAGGTACATCTCAGATCATTCACACCCACATGTTACAATGACAGAGTCATATTTGTACCTGTTGTTGAGGGACCAGAGTGCGTGCGTTGACGGATCCTGGCACCTGACAGGCAGCTGACTGTTACTTTCTCCTTATTCAACCTAGTGAGTGGGACATCAGTCTGCCTCACTATCGAGTCACCTATGACTAGTGTGTTGGGCATGCTGTTTTGCCTTAGGGGCTTTGGTTGAGTGGCACACTATTTAGGAGATTTATGTGTCTCATGATTAGTGTTGTATTGTGTTGGTCAAGTGCGTTTCTGCCTTGGAGGTCTCTGCTGCTTGGGTAGATTTTTATTGAGAGCCTCCGAGAAGGTGGGTGTGTGGTTTGTATTTTTATGTGAAGGCGGTGCTGGTGTGTGTTCTGGAGGGCTATGTGTTGTGTTGCAAGTGCTGACCTTCTCCTCTTGACTAGCTCTTACGGTCTTGGCTGGAGAGTGCGTGGCTTCCAATTTGGATATATAAGTGCATCTCTCGCAAGTCTGAGTTTTGTGAGGTAAGAGGAGAGGGTTGTCAGTGTACATGAGGCAGTTGCTACATTGCCTCAGGATGCTCAAGTTCACCAGGTTAATAGACGAAATCACAGGGAACTGACCTTTAGACATGCCTGGAAGGCTGGGCATTGAAAATAAGTACTGGATCCGTTTCCTTGTAGAACGTTTAGTGCTGGAAGCACTTTTGTGTGCTACAATAATTGCTAGAAGAAGTCTGGTAAAGTGCTAGACTAATAAGCTAGTATAAGTGCAGGAGAGGTGTGTTAGACTACTCAGAGCTGTGATCTCTGCCTTTTATGTAAAGCAGTCTCAGATCCTGCTGTAATTGGAAATGCTGCACAATTGTATATCAAATGTTAAAAGATGCACTCTCTCTCTAGGGAACTCAGCCTAGTATGTGACATCAACAGGACTTGCTGGAGAGACGGATATGTCTCACAGAGGTTACCTCTCATCTGGAACAAACTTCCAGTTTGAGTGCAGCAGAGCCCCTCGCTGACCCTATTTAAGCGTAATTTAGATAATTGTATGGGAAACTGCAAATTCACCCCGTGAGTTTCGCCTGTGTCCCTCTTGGACAAGGACAGTAGTTGATTTAGTTCTGCTTAACACCTTGATATTCTTGTGGACAAGGGCTTGTACTTGGCTGGGCTTGTAAGGGCCCTAGGGCCATTGGCCTAGTATCCTCCTATGATCCTGTAATGTGGAGCAGAATTTCCTTTTGAAACAGTGTGTGGTGCATTTCTTAGGCAACATTGATGATCAGTCCTTCATTTATGTTGAATGCAGTCGCAGAGCTAACGTGGTATGAGGTCATCCAACTCCCTGACTTTTTTTTCCTGAATTCCCAGAACAAAGGATAAAAGATCATGCCTCTCAAAAATGTGCATAATCAGTAGTTATCTTCTAAAAACAGTTTGTTTTTTACTATGTTTGCATGGATCCCCCTGTTCCAGCCTGTGGTATTTAATTATTTTATCCTATTTAATAACTTGATGGTTGGTTATAAATACGTTACACTCTATATATTTCTTTCTCTTCTCAGTTTTTGGGATGTCATCTGTGTTTAGGGAGTGATTTTCCCTTATGATTAGATTGTGATTTTCCCTTTGAGTATGCATTCTTTCTTAAATATAATTTATGGAGCCTTACCTAAATTATGTTTTGTGATTATTGCTTTTCATGTAAAACAGCAAACATTTTTTTTCCTGTGGAGTTCATCCTGACTGCATCCATTTAGAAACATGTTTTTATTAATGTTGTGGTGAATTGTTCCTTACCTGTTGTGCAAAGTAGATATCCTGAAAGGTGGCATCTGCCATTATTTGCAAACTTTTATATACATATCAGATAATTCCCTTTTCCAAACTTTTTCGTTTATGACCTAACACATTGTTCATTTCATAGAAGTGAAGCTGGTTCCTTTCATTCTATATTTTCACGGACTTGCATCAGAGCTGTGGCTGTCATTTTACACACATTCTGGTACTTCAGAAATGTGTCCTCTTGGGAAGCAGGGGTGGTAAATTTCAAATTTCCACAGACAAATCCTAGCTGCATTTCATTTACTGTGATCACAGTGGAAAAGCTTTACAATGGTGGGTTATGGCACTTCCAGCAAGGCAGCATTTATTGACACAGTTTTCAGCAATAGTTCAGCAAAACTGTCCATGAAACAGCTACTTGAACATCTATTCACACCTTATCTGGGCATTTTAAACTTTTTTTTTTGTTTGTTTGTGGAGAAAACCAGACTTTGGGATGGAAAATTTGCAGCCCATATGTACTCAGTCTCCCCTAGATCTGTGATAGGCACTCTTACTGCTTTAATAGCCTTCTCACACATAGTCTCCTTCCACCTCTTTGTCATTCCAATGACATGGATGGTTTAGCTGTGCTTGTGCAGGAAGAGCAAGGGGAGGCATACCTTATTTGAAGCAAACCCACTATTTTCAGTTGTGTTACTATGACCCCCCCCCCCCCCAAATGATGCAGACTGCACTGTTTTGTACCAGGCATTTGACAGATGGAATAGATTTGGAAAGGAGGCAGGCAGCCTTATGGATACAAATCCAGAATCAATGGGGAAGCAACTACTGTGCAACTCCCAAACGTATTGAATTGATGTCCTTTTATTCTCATGTTGTAGTATTCTTAATCTTTGGGTTAGCCTCCTCCTAGAGACTCGAATGTCCAAACAGTATACAAAAAAGCCTTAGTCACTGCAAGGTACATGGGACATCTGATGTTCACCGTAGGGTATGTGAGCCATAAAAGTAATGGCTGCATGTACATTCCTCGGAACTTCTCTGCTGCCAGTCAAATATCAGGTCGTCTTCTTGTCTCTGCCGTTGGATCCTGCGATTTAAGATAAGTACCCTGTTGGGGCCTTTTTTCTTGCTCTTCTTTGGTCACTGCATACCTGCCCATGTTCATGTCATCCAGAAAAGGAAAGTGTAAGTGTGGATTTAAGATCCCACATAAGGACGCCCACAACCTGTCTCTGTTCTACCTAGGCCCAGTCACAACCATAAGGCCTGTGCGATTTGACAGGCCTTTGTCCCAAAGACTCTTTGAAGCTGTCTGCATGCCCTTAATATCTATTTAGACAACCACCGCCTCAGACGTCTCACTCTTGCTATGCAAAGGCCGTCTGGCCATACCACCGAGCCACCAAAAAAGAAGGTCAGAGTTACCAGGCCTGAGCCTGCTGCTGGACTTCTTCCAACTGATGTTCCCCCTGTGGATGAGGTAGGCCTGGAGGAGTGTACGGAACCAGATGACTCTGGTATAGCAGCGGGTACCATTCCGGAGGCCACAAAACCATGGTCTGAAAGCACATCCATTGAGGTAATTCATGCATTGGGTGCTGGCGATGAGGGGGAACCTGTGCTTGCTGCGGATGTCCAGACTGGTCCTTCCACGATTAGTGAGGCTTCTGAACCTAGGCCCTGCATAAGGCCGGCACCCACCAGACCGGTTTCTTCTTTAAAAGGAAATAGAAAACCAAACGTGTCTTCACCTCCTGAGAACTTACCTGATTGGCAAGTTTTCTCTCAGAGCTTGTTCAGTGCCTGGCCCTTAGGACTTCCATAGCTGCTTCTCCTCTGGCTGACCCTTCTGTTATCAGCTCTAGGCCTCAGACTGCAGAACCTCTTTCAATAGAGGCCGAAGAATCTTCAGACTCCTCTTCAGAGAATTCTCTCTTGCGCTTCACAAATACCTTACCCTCTAGGGTATGCTTCCCCAGAAGAGGACTCTGCTGAGGCAGATTCCCCTGGGAAGGATGTTACCTTCAGAGAAGCCATCTCTCAGATGAGTTTTTCAAATGGGACCCCACAGAAATGTCTGAAGCCAATAAGAGGTATTATGAACTCCTATAAATGGATACTCCTCCTTTTGCCATTCCACCACTCCTGCCAGCCTTTTTAGATGCCTTTTTGGCAGCTTCTAAAAATCCTGAATTCCAACCCCCTGCTCCTAGAAGGCCTGACAGATTTTATAAGGTCCCAGAAGGGGCATACTTTCTTATAAAATATCCTGTTGCAGATCCTGGTACCATTTTTGTTAATGCAGACAAACCTTCTGGACTGCTACCTTCTACCTCTGTCCTTCCTACTGATAAGGACAGCAAGACTATGGAGAGACTTGGCAAGAAGGTGTACACCTCTGCCTCTTGGGCATTTAGGGCCATCATCTACTAAACACGTCTAAGTACTCCCTGACCCTTTTGACTTGGGCTTTAAAGCTCTTGACTTATCTCCCTGATTTGGCCACAAAGTCACAAGTCTGTAATCTGTTCTCCTTGTCCTCACAAGTAATAAAACAATCAAATGCAGTTATGATGCTGCAGAGGCCTTGTCCAGATCTGCAGCTTCTGCCTCAGTGCTCAGAAGGTATTCTTGGGTGAGGCTCCAACCCCTACCTGACGATATCGGGGCCAAACATCTAGATGCCGCCTGGATAATATTGCCTTGTTTGGGCCCAAGAACTACAGGACTTGAAACATTTGTTTGTCACCAGTTCCTAAACTCCACAGAAATTATCCTACTAAGATCCAGTTCATTAGAAAACATTCTGCTCCTCCTCCTGCTACTAGGGGCAAAAAGTGATCCAGAAAACAGCAACCACCTTCCAGGCCTGCTCAGATACCAACCCAGAAACCTTAATTTCAGGACAAAGCCGGTAGTCTATGATTTACCTACCTTCTCCTTCTAGAGATACTGTTCTCCTTTCCCAGAGACTCTTACTGTCTTCCTTTCTGTAAAAGCATTACCTCAGACAAATGGGTCTTTTCATAGGAAAAGATTACTTCGGGATTTGGGCCATTCCTCCACTCGAGTCATCCCACAGCCAGCAAAGGAATAGCAGCCCCTATTCCAACCCATCTTGGACAGCCTCCTCTCTCAAGAGACTATCCAACCAGTCCCGACGACAGAAAAGGGAAGAGCTTTTACTCCAGAGTGTTCCTGGTCTCAAGAAAGGACGGGCCATGGAGACCCATCCTGGATCTCTCTTACCTCAGCCTTTTTCTTAAAGTACCTACCTTTCGCATGCTCACACTTCAGACTCTGTTTCCACTGCTAATGCCTCAGGCATTTTTGGACACCTTGGACATCAAAGATGCCTACCTACATATCCCTATCTAGCCCAAATACAGGAAGTACTTACTCTTCTATGTGGGTACCTCACAATTACCCTTTTGGACTATCTACTGTTCCAAGGGTATTCACCAATTGTCTGGCTCCAGTGGTAGCCTATTGCAGGATCATAAGGATACAAATTTTCCCATACCTAGCTGACCTCCTGATCCAGGCACATAGCTGCATTACCTTCCAGATCCATCTCCAGGCAGTCAGTTCTGTTCTGCAGTCTCTGGGTTTTACTATCAACTTCCCCAAATCCAGCCTAAACCCCTGCCAGGACCAAGTCTTCCTGGGGTGCAGAATCAGGACAGACATTATGATGGCATTCCTCTCACCCCAGAAGGTGAAAAGCCTGAAGGAATACCTATTGTCAGTCATCCATGCCCCTGCAATGACAGCAAGGGAATACCTCAGACTCTTAGGGCATATGGCTTCTACAATCCCCATGTTGACATTGGCAAGACTCTACATGAGGAAACTTAAGTGGTACCCGTGTTCCGTATGGACCCAACACTCCTAGCCCTTGGACCACTCCATTCCCTTCCTACCTTGCCTAAGGAAGGAGATCCTTTGGTGGGTGGATTGTCTCTCTGAACCCAGGACTTCCCTTACAATCCCTAAATCTAGTCCAGAAATGTACAAAGATGCTTCAGACCTGGGTTGTGGAGCTGTTCTGGGCTGCTTGAAGGTGCAAGGCACATGGACAGGGCCCTACAAGAGGGAGCACATCATCATCAGAGAGATGAGTGCTCTCATCTTTGTACTGAGGGCCTTCCAAGATATTCTGAAGCAAGGACCTCTAAAGTTGTTCATGGACAACATCACTGTTCTATGGCATGTAAACAAATGGGGGGGGGGGGGTCATACTTGCTATGCGAACTTGCACTCCATGCTTGGGAATTGGCGGTCCAGCATGGAGTCATTGTACTGGCTGTCTGTATCCCCTCAGCTCAGAACACTCGGGCAGACATCTTGAGCAGGTCCCCACAAATGGATGCTATACAGGGATGTGTTTCTGGACATAGTCAGGGAGGTTTACAGTCAAAAGGGCCATCAGACTTCGTTCAAATTTCGTATGAGTGATCGTCTAGTTCGACGATTTGAAATGAAAAAAAAAAATGTTGAAAAGCACAACAGCGAATGCTAGTGTGCATTCACTGTTGTGCATTTCAACATTTTGAATGTAGATTGCTCTATAGTGGGGATCGGAACTGTATCCTTTTTTCTCACTGTAGTGCGATCTCTGAGTTTGTATATATAAGTAGCAGGGTTTGTGGGGGGGTGCAGCCCCCCCCCCCCACATGGGATGGTGCAGGGCTTGCCTCCCCGCAAAAGCATTTTGTTATTGTTTACCGGAAGTGCAGTATTTTCATTTAAGTCGACTTTTCAGAGATGTCAACTTTACCAAAATGCTACATTCTATATTTAGTTTGGTCATTCTTGTGATGTCTGATATTTTGATTGAGAAATCTGAGCGCACTCACAATGTCGGTCCGACGATAGGATAGTAAACTGTCAGGGGTGTGTTTCTGGACATAGTCCACAGGTGGAGTACACCACAAATAGATGCGGTTGCCTCCCCTCTGAACAGACAGCTTCCACAGTTTTGTACCAGGGCACCCAGCCCCTTAGCGAGGGTGATGGATCTCTTCTCTGTCTCATGGAAGGGGATGTTTCTGTATACATTCCCACTTTTCCACTTGTACAAAAACGCCTAATGAAACTTAGCAGGATAAACCAAAAATCTTATTAGTGACTCCCTTTTGACCAAGACAGCACTGGTTCCTCTTCCTCCTGCATTTAGCCAGGGGCAGTCGTCACAAGTTACCTCAGAATAGACCTACTCACACAGGGCAAGTGATTTCTAATCCATCCACACTTGGAATCTCTAAGCCTAACCCTGTGGGTGATGGTTTTGATCCCTTTCAGACATCTCTACTCTGAGCACACGATAAATGTCCTGCAGGAGGCCTGGAAACCTAGTACTAGGAGATCCTATTTGTCCAAATGGAAAAGGTTCTCCATTTGGTGTCTAAAAAGACAGCTAGAACCATTTCAAGGAGAGGTCCCCTTAGTGCTGTCTTATTTGTGTGAATTGTTGCAGGCAGGGATGACCTATTTCTTTATTAAGGCTCACTATGCCACTATTTCCGCTTGTCTGCCTTTGGACCCTCCTCTTGCTTCTAGATGTCAAGTGAAGTTCTTGTAAGGAGTTCATCTCAAACCCCCCAGGAGGCCAGTTCCTCCATCCTGGGACCTGAACTATGTGTTAGAGAAGCTCACCATTGCCCCATTTGAGCCAGCAGCTACAGCCTGTCTAAAGCACTGCACTTGGAAAACTGTGCTTTCAGTACCTTGAAGTCAACCAGGAAAGTGTCAGATCTCCAGGTCATCATGGTCACTCCACCCTTTTTAATCTTCCACAAGTAGGGTAAGCCTACAGACCAACCCATCCTTTATGCCTAAGATGGTCAGTGAGCTGTCCCTAAACCAATGTATCCATCTACCCACCTTTTTCCCACAACCACAGACTGACAGTGAGAGAGTCCTGCATTTCCTTGATGTTCACAGACAATTAAGATTCTATCTAGACAAGACCAAATCCCTAAGGAGATCAGAGCAACTGTTTGCTTGGTTTCATCCCAGGGCTCTGGGAAAAGCTGTGACAAAGCAGACTCTTTCTACCTGGATTTCCTAAGCCATCTCCTTTTGTTATACTTACCATGGCAACCACTTGGCCTCATAAAAGCCCGTTCCACTAGGGCCATGGCCTCCTCTGGATGATTTTTCAAGGGGATGGAAACTGCTTCTATTCTAGAAGCGGCTACCTGGACATCTGTCCATACTTTCACCTAGGACTACAAACTAGACCACATCTCCAGATCCAGAGCCGTTTTTTTCTAGGGCAGTCCTGTATGGATTTTTGGAAAATAGATCTGAAGTAGGATATTCATTTGTCTGCAACCTGTGGGTTATGGATCCGATATCGGATCCGAACCGGCATGGTTTTCCAGCTATGGATCCAAGCTCTCAGCTCCTCCCCTCACCCATAATGCCCTGCTCTACCCTCATGACCTCAGATCTCATTTGCCGCGCTGGTGACTGGATTTGGGTACATAGCTCTCAGCTAAGTGAACTCTTTTTCTTGTAAAAAAACAGAGAATTTTTTGGTTTTTGACTGAATTTGTGTGAAAGTTTAGGTTTCCCTTTATTATAGTGTATTTTGAGTTTATTTTAAGTTAAAGTAAGTAATTTTCTTATTCCTCCCCTCGCTGTTGCGTAGAGTGTGTGTGTAGGCCTGTGTGTCTTTTTGTTTTAAGTTACTTTCTGTAACTTTTGCTGGATTATAGATTATGGCTGACCAGCCTAAATCTATATTTTCGAAATGCTCCGAGTGTGGCCATAAGCTCTCTCCGGCTGATGGCCACACTGTGTGTTAGTGTCTTGGGGTTGAACACCTCACATCTGGTTGTTCCATTTGTGCAGGGTTCAACCCCAGGGTACTGAGGGAGCGGAGGTCCAAGCTGGTCTTGGCGGGTCTTTACCGCCAGACTCGGCTCCGGCCTCCGCTCCTTCGGGACCTCCGGCTGCAGTTGTTCCCCTGTGGCACCCCTCCTGCTCCTGGGACTCAAACTCCCGCTTCTGGAGAGGAGGGATGCTGCTAAAGGACCGGAGGGAGAAGCACCAGCGGCGGGCCGAGACCTCTGTTTCGCCCCGCCAGCCAAGCGGCTTCTCCCCGGCTCGTTGTCGGTTAGGTCTCCTCCTTCTCGGCTCCGGTCCCTGTGTGCTTTCACCGGGTCCTGAGGAGGAGGAGACCCGATCTCCGCCGAGGCTATCGAGGAGGCACTCCAGGCCTACCTCGGTAGCCTCTTCGAGATCTACCCATAGCCTTTCTGATGCTGATCTGGACCGGATGATGATAAGGTTCATCCAGGCCCAGATGCAGATGGGAGTGCTCTTGCCTCCGGGGAGCTCAACACCCTTTTTAAGCCTATTGCTCCTTCTCCGACCCGCTATCCGGGTTCGAGCAGCTGGAGCCGAGCAGCCGAGCGGGAGGTCGGAGCCGATAGTACTTGGTACCGGACCCGACCCTGCCCTCGAGTGCCGGACCCGATCTCGGAGCCTGGATCCGAGCCGGATCCGGGGATCAGTGCTCCTTCGGCGCCGTCTGTGTCGGAGCACACTGTCCCGGATCCGAGTGCTTGCGCCGGCTCCGATCCACTCTTCGGATCCGAGGGGAGCCGATTGTCGGATCCTTTGGTCGAGGTCGGCTCCTTCGCCTTTGATGTAGTGGAGAGGGCTCTGTTGAGGGTCTCCGGACCCCGGCACTTGCTTCGTCCGCTCCTCTGCACTGGGCCAGGCTTCCACCATCCGGCCCCTGGGACAGCCCGTTTGTGCCCCAAGTTGCTCCTCTGGAGCAAATTGCTGCTGCGAGGACTCCTCTGACAGCCCCCAGAGGAGGCCCTCGCAAGCATACGCAAGGAGGCACATTGACTCCCAGTCTCTCACTGAAGACACGGACTTGGAGGAAGGGAAGGCTCCCCGAGTCTCTCACTGAAGACACGGACTTGGAGGAAGGGAAGGCTCCCACGGTCACCCCGAGGATGTCTCCTTTGGAGACATCATGGAAATCTCGTGATAAGGGGTGGTCTGCCCCAAGTCTTCCTCGGACGAGTCCGTGTTCTTGGAGGCATTTGAAACGGGCCCGTCTACCTCTTGGGTGTCCCCCCCTGCCGACCCCCTGGTGGACCTTATTACCACCAGGGCGTGGAAGGAACCGGACACCGTGGAGCCAATTCCCAAAAGACCGGATAGGATCCTTAGTCCGCCATCCGACCGGACCCATTGGAGTAAGGGGCCTCCTGTAGATGCCATGTTGATGGCGGCGGCCACAAAGAGGGAACTGGCTCAAGAGAGTCCCTCAGTCCACCCACCGAGCAAGGAGTCTCGGATGATGGACCGCTTGGGGAAGCGGATGTTCAGTTCGGCGACCTTCTCGGTAAGGGCGCTGAACTATTTGGCACGTTATTCGGATGCAGCGAGATCTTATTAAGGAATACGCTGCATCCCCCCCTGAGTCCATTTCGGAGGAGGACAGAGTTCTGCACTCCACCAAAATGGCCACTCTTAGGTCAGTTACAAATACTTCTATGCGGCTACTCTCCCATGCAACGGAGGCCGCTAGAGCTGCGGGACAGGACTGGTCACTAGACGCCAGGCCTGGCTCCGCGCATTTTCTGAGCCCTTCAAGGCGCTTGCGAACGCCCCTTTGATGGTTCTGCTCTGTTTGGCAAGACCGCTCATGACGTTGACCCAGAGCGAGAAGGACGGAAGACGCTGTCTGCCGTCGAATCCGCTTCTCTGCACCCCAGAGGCCCTATTCTAGGAACCAAAAGGGTCAGAAGAAGATGTGGTTCCGAAGTCGCAGCAGTCCCAGCCTGCTCGGACAACCCGTCCTTCCGTGGGAGAGGAGCACAGGGAGGACGCCGCCCTAGAGGCAGAGGGGCTCCCAGGAACTTCGGGCCCAGGGAACCTTTCTCTGAATGGCCCGCGCAGCAACCCTGAGGGGTTCCCTGACTGGTCTACTCTGGAGGCAGTCGGGGAGGGCACCTAGCGGCATGGGAGTCCATAACATCGGACCGCTGGGTGCTCCAAATCATATCCAGGGGATATCGCATTCCTTTCCTTCACCTTCCAAAGATGAAGTCCCTCCCAGACGTACCACCCGGTCAACGGGAGACCGCTTTGGCAGAAATTGGCCATCTGCTAAAGAAAAGAGCCATCCAGCCCGTTCCCCCAGACCAGATCGGATCAGGGTTCTACTCCAGATTCTTTTAGTGCCAAAAAGACGGGGAACTAAGACCAATCCTAGACCTCTCTCTCTTGAATCTGGCATTCCCCAAAGAAAAATTCCGAATGGTCACTCTGCAATCTATTCTCCCCCTTCTGGGAGAAAATCACTGGATGTGCTCGATAGATCTCAAGGACGCGTACTACCACATCCTGATGGACAGGCGCCCAGGAGGTTTCTCCGCTCGGCTGGGAGCCAGTCACTACCAGTTCGGGTCCTTCCCTTTGGTCTCACCACAGCCCCCAGGGTGTTCACCAAAGTACTAGCAGTGGTAGCGGCCCACCTGAGGCTTCAGGGGGTGCAGGTCTTTCCCTACCTGGACGACTGGCTTCTTACCGCCCCAACAAGGCATCTACTTCTCTTGGCGAGACTCCTTTCTCCATCTTGCTCCATTTTTGGGCATCACAATAAATACAAAGAAGTCCAACCTGGCGCCCACACAGCTCTTAGATTTCATAGGGGCCAGACTAGACACAAGGAGTTTACGAGCCTTCCTCTCTGCGGGCAGAGTTCTAAATCTGCAGCTCCAGGTGCGGGCCATTCTCCATTCAAGTTCTGTTCCAGCGGAGTTGGTCCTGAGGGCTCTAGGGTCCATGGCTTCGCTATAGCACTTCTTCCTCTTGCCAGGCTCAATATGCATTCTTCAGTGGACGCTCTTAGTACAGTGGTCATACCTTGCTCTCCCCATGCATCATCCCATAGCGATCAGCAAGGCTTGCAAGCGGTCCCTCTTGTGGTGGCTCCACTCCCGGATCTCCGAAATGGTCGCCCATTTTGTGCTTCTCCCCTCTCGCCACGGTGACCACGGACGCCTCCCGGGTGGGGGCACTTTGGGCCGGACAGTCCAAGGCACGTGGAACGATTCAGAGACCTTACTGCATATCAATGTTCTAGAGATGAGAGCAGTGCTCTTAGCGTTGCTAGCACTTCAGGACTTTCTTCCCTTGGGAACAATTGCAATTCAATCGGACAACATGTCTGTTGTCTGGTACATCAACAAGCAAGGGGAACAAGGTCTTACCCTCTTTGTCGAGAGGCCATGAGAGTTTGGGAATGGGCAATCTCCACCAATCGCTTTCTCATAGCAACGCACATTCCGGTCGGTCCAACATCCTAGCGGACAAGCTCAGTCGCACCATTCTGACCCCTTACGAGTGGTCTCTCAATTGTCAAGTAGCGAAGCATATTCGCACGGTGGGGAACCCCTTCATGCGATCTTTTTGCTTCTCCCTCAAACACCAAGTGCGACAGTTTTTTAATACCTCCTCCCGGAGGTACCCCAAGAGACGCTCTGGTGCATGCTTGGCCACCCGGTCTTCTGTATGCCTATCCACCCTTGCCTCTGATGCTGCAAGTCCTTCAGAAAGCCTCTCGGGTGGGTTGCAGAATGATTCTCATTGCTCCATTCTGGCCTCGACAGATCTGGTTCCCTTCCTAAGGTCTCACTCGTGAATCCTCCTTGGATTCTAGATCCCATCCCGGATCTGATATCCCATCCATCCTGCATTCCTCCTCCGAACCTGGACAACCTGAAGCTGACCGCTTGGCTGCTCCAGTTCCACTCTTGATAAGGACTCGGTATTTCTTCACCGGTAAAGGCTATTTTGGTGGCGGCTCATAAACCATCCACTAGAAAGGTTTACGAAGCAAATGGAAACGTTTCTCTGTGTGGGCGGAGCGGCAAGGCCTGAATCCCTTCACGGTTCCTCTCCCTGTAGTGCTTGACTTTCTAACCTCTCTCTTTAATGATGGTGCCAGCAGTTCCACAGTCAAAGTTCAACTGGCGGCAATTTCTCACTATCACATTGGTCAAGAGTCTATTCCTCTTCGTCAGCCAAATTGTGTAAAACATTTCTTAAAGGTACTTTTCTTCTCAGGCCCCTATAAAACAAGCAGTTCCTCCTTGGGACCTTTCTTTGGTCCTACAGGCCTTGACCGCTCCCCTTCGAGCCGTGGATCTCAAATTCTTGTCCTACAAGACAGCCTTTTGGTAGCCATTACATCTGCCAAGAGAGTTTCTGAACTTCAAGCTTTATCAGCTAAACCTCCTTACTTGGTATTTCATCCGGACCGTGTCTCCCTCAGGACCAACCCGTCCTTCCTTCCTAAAATCGCTTCTGAAGCAAACATCAATCAATCCATTAACCTCCCTGTTTTCTTCCTAAATATGAAAACAAAGGTGAATATAAGCTACATTCACTAGATGTTCACAGGCAACTTAGATTTTATCTCAACAGGACAGCTGGTCATAGGCAATCCGACCAGCTGTTTATTTCCTTTGCAAAATTCAATTTGGGCAAGCCAATCTCTAAAGTTTCTCTGTCCCGCTGGATTTCACAGTGCATTTTATTGGCTTATCAAGCGCCAGGAAGGCCCGCACGGGGTGTTCATGCCCATTCAACCCGGTCAGTATCTACCTCGGCAGCCTTCAAGGCTAGGATTCCTCTAGATGATATTTGTGCAGCAGCCACGTGGGCTTCATCTCATACATTTATTTCCCACTATAAGTTGGATCTTGCATCTAGGGGTAGAGCAACCTTTGGCTCAAGTGCTCGGAATATCCTTCCATGATGGCCGCCCAAGATTCAGGTAGCTGGGGACTCTGTCCCACAGGTTGCAGACAAATGAATATCCTACTTCAGATTTAGAAGTTATGTACTCACCATAACGTTCCATCTGAGTAGGTGTATTCATTTGTCTGCAACCATCCCGCCCTCCTATCCCCCTGGCCTTTTCAGTTTCCTGCATATTCCTTGTTGCCCTTTTTAGGGTATTGTTGCTTTGGCAAACTCGATCTGAGGTCATGAGGGTAGAGCAGGGCATTATGGGTGAGGGGAGGAGCTGAGAGCTTGGATCCATAGCTGGAAAACCATGCCGGTTCGGATCCGATATCGGATCCATAACCCACAGGTTGCAGACAAATGAATACACCTACTCAGATGGAACGTTATGGTGAGTACATAACTTCTAATTCCAAACCACCCCTCCTATTCCTTTTGAACTATGGCACCTCACCCAGAGGTTGTGAATACTGCAACATGAGAATAAAAGGACATAGAATAGTTGTGTAAAATCTTAGCATAACTATGGATGTCCTTCTCTTCCATGTTACAGTATTTTATCCCACCCTCCTACTCCCCTGGAAAAGAGAAAAGCTTTACTGGATGATTCAGGACGTCTGCAACTATCCAGAGACCTGGGTCCGGCTGGGGCATTCATGTCTGAGGAAGGTACATGCAGACGTCACCTTTATGCAGACGTCACCTTTATGGTCCACATACCCTACAGCAAACGTCAGACATCCCACATACCTTGCAGTGACTAAAGCTTTTGTATATGGATGGACGTTCGAGTCACTAGGTGGAGGCTAACCCAAAGGTTATGAATACTGCAACATGAAAGAGAAGGGCATTTATGGTTATGGTAAGATTTTACACAACTTTTCTTTACTGCAGCAGTGATCCTTCTCAAACATCTGAAATTGTTAAAAGTGGTATCTGTTATACTGTGCTTGGGATTCAGTAGGTGGTGGTGGTCACTAATAATTCCACCCCCCCCCTTCCAGTTCTGAGGGGGTAGTAGCTGTTTCATCAGTTGGTAAGCCTAGCTAATTAAATAGAAAAGGCTGAGGAACTGAAAAAGTTTGTAGACTATGAAGTGTAAAGCTTTAAGGCTTTTTATCAAGCTAGAGTGATTTGTGTCTCATGTGCTACACTACAGTTTTAGTTTTTAATACCAAATTAAAGAACTTGTATCCCATTTCCAGAGCGCTGTTTCTCAGCTTGGTGTCAGAAGAAATCGCACATGTATACGAGACAAATGCATTGACATTATAATTTCATGAAGATGCGCAGCAGAACGTTTCACAGCCAGTTCCTCCACAAGAAAATAGAGCAAGTGAGATTTGTGTTAATCAAAAGATGTCCTATTCTTATGCTGCAGTATTCCTAACATGGGGGAGTCTGTCTCAGTCTCTCCTGAATGTCCAGCCAGTGTATAAAAGTCTAAAGCTACTGTAAGGTATATGCGACGGCCCATATAGGTCCCCATCCAATGTCATACTTTACATACTCAGAACTTTTATGCCGCTAATCTGAACTCCTTCGGTCATTTTCTCAACAACAAAGTTGCTGATTCCAAGTCAGATAGGTTCCCCTTTGTTTTGTTTTTTTTTATTTATTTTTTTGTGCTACTTTTGTTTTGCTGAGGTTAGTTGTCATCTAGGAAGGGGAAGTATCAGTGTGGAAGGCAAATTCCACATAAGGAATTCCATGACCTGTGCCTTTGGTTAGACCCTAGCTATGACCATACCTCCTGTGCTGTTTGCAAAGCCTTTGTTCCTAAGACCCTTTGCAGCAGTCTTGCTTCTCTTAATTTATACTTAGAGAGCCAAAACCTTAAGCATTTAGCTCACAACATCATGGAAAGTACATCAGGCCTTTCAGGGGAGCCTGTTTTAAAAAAGTGCAAGAAATCTAGGTGTGAGGTCTCTGCTGTTCCTCCAATTCCGGATGTCACTCCCCAGGCTGATGTTGGCTCAGAGTCCCAGCCAGAGGAAGGTGGTGATTCTTCCACGGGTACTGTAGTGGATGCCACAAAAGATCCTACTAGCACGTCCTCTTGGAGATGCAGACGTCCAAAATTGACATACGGGTAACCTTGGCTCATAGTCTCTGAAGGCTCTCACAGAATACCGCAAGTCCTTGAGCAATATCGAATGTAGGCCTACATCTGGTCCCTTGACCTATCACCGTTTGGATGTTCCACTTAAGCAAAAGCAGATAATAAACCATACTTCTCCTTCTCAGGAATATTTTGCAGATTGGCAACCCTTTTTTCACTGGCTGTTTAATGCCTTTATGACCCTTAGGCAGTCTACAGGGATCTCTCTCCCTTGTCCTTCCCTTTTTCCAGGCCCTCCCTCAAAAAACAATTAGGATTCCTCAGATGAAGATGATTCCTGTGGTGATGAGTCCCAGGAATATCCTGCCCAGATTTCTTTTCCATTGCGGTATGCTTCCCCAGAAGATGAATCAAATGGTACAGAATTTCTTAGGGGGGATATTACCTTTTGTGAGACTATTGTGAAGATGAGGGAATTTAAGTGGGATTGCTGTCAGGTTTTTGAGGTGCAAAAAAAGATGCTATGACCTGTTATGTATGGATTCCTCATCCCCATCTGCAGTGCCTCCAGTGTTACCAGCTTTTTTTGGATGCTTTCTTCTCTGCTTCTAAGTGTCCAGACTCTCAACCTCCTGCCCCTAAATGGCCAGATAGATTTTACTAAGTGCCAGAAGTCTGTAAGTGTTTATGTAAGTGCCCTTCTGCAGATCCAGCTACAGTCTCGGTGGCTGCTGCTAAGCCCTCAGTTTTTGCCTTCAACTTCCCTTCTCCACTCGGATAAGTAGAGTGAAGTTATGGAAAGGTTGGGGGAAAAAGTGTGTACTTGGGCCACTCTTGCCTTTAGGGCTATAAACTACCAAACTCGTATAACCAAATATGCCTTAGCCCTCCTTTCTCAAGCCACTCAGCTCATTTCTGAGCTTCCTGACTCAGACGTTAAGTCGCAGCTTTCTTCCATTGTGGGTTCCTCTTCCCAAGTGACGCATCATTCACTGAAATGCAGCTATGATACAGTTGAAGGATCTGCCAGAGCTGCTGCATCTGGCTCTGTCTTAAGGAGGTAGTCTTGGCTGAGGCTCCAGCACCTTCCAGATGATATCAAGGTAGATGCTAAAACCTTGTTTGGATCTGCAGCTACAGAACTTTTGAAGTCCTTGCAAGAGAAGGGCAAGTAGCCCCAGGACATTAAACAGATTTTTGTGTCCCTAGTTCCATAATTTCAAAGGAACTACTCTTCTAAAACTCCCTTTGTTAGGAAGCAATCCAGACCTCCATACAGGGATAAAAAGTGCCTGAAAGTCTTATAGCGCCAAGACTTCTACTACTGCTGTTGCTGTTCAAAAGCAGCCTTTTCCGATTAAGGCAGTTAGTGTGCGACTACCAACCTCTTTGCAGCCAGACCTCCACTATTCTTAATGTCTTTCCCTGTATCTTCTTGTTGGAAAATGATCACCCAAGACTCCTTCGTTCTTTCTATCATACACAGAGGATATTTCATGGCATGTAAAAAAAATGTAGTTCCTACAGGGGCTTTCCTGGACCTCTAAGAGACCAGCTGGAATTTTTTCCTCAGGTGATTCAAACTTTGATTTCTCAAGGAACCATTCAAGAAGTACCTCTTTTCCAAAGAGGAAAAGGATTCTACTCAATGTTTCTAGTCCCCAGAAAAGATGGTCTTTGGAGACCCATTCTAGATCTGTCATATCTAAACACCTTTCTGAAGGTTCCAACCTTACATATGCTTTCCTTAAACATACTGCTTCCTCTTATTCTTCTGCAGGCCTTTATGGTGTCTCTAGACATCAAGGATGCCTACCTTCATGTCCCTATGCAACCTATTTACAGGAAATTTCTGCATTTTGCTATTGCTTCCTCGTATTTTCAATTTTCTGCCTTGCCCTTTGGTCTGTCTACAGTACCAAGGATCTTCACACTACACAAAATGCTTACTTCTTATAAATGCCTTCGGCAGACTCAGAGGTATTTAAATATTTCCCTACCTGGATGACCCTCCTTCTCCAGGCTCCTTTACCAGACATTCTACTAGAGAGCCTTCATTTCAGTTTCTCTTCTGGAAAGGCTAGGCTTCTTTATAAACTTCCAAAAATCCTTTCTCACTCCTTCACAAGACCATGTCGTTCTAGGATGCAGAATACAGACAGACAAAATGTTGGCTTCCTTGCCTCCTCAGAAAGTTCTCTCTCTAACCGCTTTCTTCCAGACCATCATTCCACTTCAGTCTCTGACATCCAGGGAGTTCTTCCACCTGCTAGACTTCATGGTATCCACTATTCCCATACTACCTGTAGCCAAATGTCACGAGTAAATTCCACTGGTACCTCAGATCAGTCTGGATGCAACATGCTAATCCACTGGATTTTATTATTCCTCTCCTTCCCTGCCTGAAAAAAAAAACTTCAGTGGTAAATTTAACAGGTTACCTTGAATCCAGGGCTTTCTCTCCAACCCCCACTTCCGTCTCGGGAGTTATTCATAGACGCCTCAGACATGGGATGGGAGGCAACCTTTGCTTCTTGGAAGGTTCAAGATGTGTGATCTCTTTCCCAAATGAAGGAGCACACAAACATAAAGGAGATGAGAACTCTCTTTTTAGCCCTGCAGACTTTTCACCCTCTTTCTTCAAGGTCCTCTAAAGTGGTTTTCAGACAGTGCCACAGTTCTTTGGTATGTCAACAAGCAGGAGGGGGGAATGAAGTCATATATCTTGTGCAGGTTGGCTCTCGGGGCTTGAGAGTTGGCAGCTGTGTATCAGCTAACTCTTCAGGCAGTTTGCATTCCTTCCAGTCAGAATGTATTGGCAGGTCCATGACTCAATTGCACAAGTGGATATTGCACAGGGATGTGTTTTGGGACATTATCCACCAGTGGGGTGCTCCTCAAATAGATCTCTTTGCCTCCCCTACAAGCAAATAACTTTCAAATTTTTGTGCCAGAGTTCCCGATCCTCTGGCATGGAAGGTGGATGCCTTATCCTTCTCATGGAAGGGGATGTTTTCTTTATGCATTCCCCCCTTTCCCGCTTCTACAGAAAGTTCTATTAAAGATACAGCAGGACCAACCAAAAACCTTGCTGGTGACTGTTTTGGCCAGGACAGCATTGGTTTCCTCCATCTTCTGCATTTAGCCAAGGGCAATCTCACAAGTTACCTCAGGATGGATCTACCCACACAGGGCAAGGGATCACTAATAGACCCACAAATGCCAGACACACTAGTCATTGGTGACTCCATAGTCAGACACACTGACGTCCCGCTCACCAGACTGAGTAAGGAGAAGGTCACAGTAAGCTGCCTGTCGGGCGCTAGAATCCGCCACATAACGCAAGCACTCAGGTCTCTCAACAGCAGGTACAAATACGACTCAGTCATTGTCCACGCTGGTGTAAACGACCTGAGACATACCTCCTTGGACTACATGAAAAGAGACATTGAGGAGCTCTCTGATTATGTAGCCCAGGCAGGTATGACCCTGACCTTGAGCAGTATCCTACCTTCACCAAGAATGATGCCACAATACAGAGATAAGATGATCAGCTTTAACAATTGGCTTAAACTCTGGTGTCATTCAAAGGGGATCCAATGTCTGTCTGCCTGGGATGACATGCTGGACAAGCCACGCTGCTTCAAGGGACGGCTTGCACCTGTCACCCTGGGATTCCGGATATTGGCAAAGGCTCTTGCCACCCCATAGTGCCTTTTTAGGCAAGGCTCAAATTCTAAACCTACCACCCTAGAACACAAAAAGGAAAAAACTAAGGGTAATGCTGCTCAATGCCAGAAGTCTAAATCTCAAAATGCACGACTCAAGGCCCTTCTCAGTAAGGAGAACATCGATGTCTGTGCAGTGACAGAAACCTGGTTCAAGGCTCCTGAGAGCACCCCAGCACTATCAGGTTTTACCTCTTATCATGCTCCGCCCCAAAATCCGGACAATACCAAGAAAGGAGGGGTATCCATATTCATCAAAGACACCCACACCTCAAGACTGGTGGCAACGCACGATGCATCGGAGACCATCCAGGTGCAATTAACCATAGGCAAGACTGCTCTGCAAATTGTAGCATGTTACAGGCCACCCTCACAAACTCAGGAACCTCACATGGCCTTCCTGAAAACACTAGAGGGGATAAATGTATCACCAAACACCATCATACTAGGTGACTTCAATTACCCTAATATAGACTGGGAACACTACTCAAGCCCAAACACCCTAACCCAAAAGTTCCTGGAATTCATAAACTCAAATGCCATGGAACAACTAGTCACCATCCCCACAAGAGGAGAAAACATACTTGATCTCATCATCACGAACATGGGAGCACAATGTTCAACACCGAAGTATACCCCTCACTGGTGAGATCAGATCATAAACTAATCTCGCTGGAGGTCCTCATCCCACCCCCACCTGAAATAAAAAGACCACAGTAAAGAACTTCTCGAAGCCGACTTCACACTTCTAAAGACTAGTGTGGTCTCCTTTAAGGCCCCGAGCCGGCGGAAAACAGTACTCAAGCCGCTGAATCACTTACAAATGCCTTCTACCAGCACCTGCAGGACTGCATGGATAAGGCAATCCCAAGCAAAACAAAGACTCTTTGTACCAAAGGCAAGCGTCCAGTCTGGTGGACCCCAGCCATAAACAAACTCTACAACAAAAGGAGGAAGCTACTACAAGATAGAGCAAAATCCTTAAAAGGTAAGACACCCTTGATCACTATAAGTAAAAAACTAAGAGCTCTCATAAAATCATCCAAAGCAAATGTTGAGAGAAAAATAGCTAAAGACTCAAAAGACAATCATAAGGCCTTCTTTAGCTATGTTAGAAACCTGGGAGGAAACTCCCAGATATGCTCAGAACTAGTTCAAAATGATGTGAAGATTACTGATCCTACAGACATTGCCAACATACTGGCTGACAGGTTCAGTGCAAACTTCTCCCCCCCAAAAGGAGAGATATCTATACCAAGCGATTGCAGCCCCCAAACATCTCCAACGCCCAAGTGAGAACTGCTCTCTCCAAAGCAAAAACACAGCATCCATGGGACCTGATGGTGTCCCCGGCTGTGTGCTCCACGAACTCAACGAGGAATTAAACCCACAGCTAGGACAGCTGTTTAATCATAGTCTTACCTCTGGATACGCACTCCAGGAGTGGCGCACTGCAACTGTGGTCCCACTTCACAAAGGCGGTGCCTCCACCGACCCTGGAAATTACCGCCCATTAGCTTGACAAGCCTTATCTGCAAAGCCATGGAGAGGATCATAATGGACCTCATAAATAAAGACATAGGGAATTTGCAGACTTTGGATCCATCCCAGTTTGGCTTTGTCAAAGGCAGATCATGCCTTCTAAACTTGGTTGACTTTTTCGAAACAGTCACCAAAGCCATTGATGAGGGAAAGGCAGTCCATACAGCCTACCTCGATCTGGCGAAGGCCTTCGATACAATACCCCACTCGGGTATCATTGTAAGCTCATCAGCTTAAATGTTAACCCATACATCACAAGATGGGTTGCAAACTGGCTGAGTGACAGAACCCACAGGGTCAGAGTTGCTGGCGCCATGTCAGACTCAAAGCCTGTCACAAGTGGTGTACCACAGGGCTCAGTCCTGGGCCCACTCTTGTTTGGCATCTACTTTTCCGAAGTACAAGCAAACACAGGAGGGTTATGGCTGACAAAGTTTGCAGATGACTGCAAACTGGGCGCCATAGTAGAAAACACATCTGACACAGATATCCTTCAGAAGGGTCTCACAGAAACGGATAACTGGTGCCAGAGCCATGGCCTAAAGTTAAATGCCAAAAAATGCATAGTCATTCAATTCGGGAAAAACAAGGTTACCCCTAGCTACCAAATAGGTGGCAATCCACTGAGCACAGAAGAAGTTATCAGGGACCTGGGGACCCAGGTTGATAGTAGTCTGTCATTCGACACCCATGTAGCTAAAGTAGTTAGGAAGACCTTCTACATTGCCCACCTTATCATGAAGGGATTCTCATCTAGATCAAGGGAGGTCATAGTCTCCCTATACTCATCACTCATCAGACCAATGATTGAGTACAATGCCCCATTCGGAATGTATCTGACCCGACACTTGCAGCAGCTGGAGAGGCCACAAAAGTTCCTCACCAAAAGGATAAAGGGTCTCAAACATCTGTCCTATGCTGCCCGACTGAAAGAACTCCAGCTCTATTCAGTCGCCACCGCTTGCTCAGAGGTGACCTTTGCCTAACATACAAGGCCATGTCAAACCCAGATTTGATGAATATGCTTCACCTCAAAAATCTAGATCCGTCAGAGCCACAAGGGCGGGAGACTTAAACCTCGACACGGCTATTAATAGGACGTGCTGGAGGGATAGATTCATCACCCAAAGACTCCCTATTCTGTGGAATAAAATCCCGGTATATGTGAGGCAGAGCACCTCGCTGGCCTTGTTCAAGAGAAATCTTGACCAATGGATGGGAGATCGCAGATATACCCCAGGGATTACCTCAGTGTCACTGCTCAACAGAGGCACAGCAAAATAATGGGTATAGTTCCCCATACTAAAGGGGTGGCGTAAGCCACAAAACTATGGGCTAGGCTTGTAAATGCCCTCGGGCAGATAGCCTAGTATGAACCTATGAACCTATGAACAAATGTCAACCATTCATCTGACACTGTGGGTGATGAGGTTTTGTTTCCTTTCAGACACCTGTTTTCTGATAACATACTGCAAGTTCTGCAGGAGGCCGGAAAACTGAATACTAGGAAATTCTACTTATCCAAATGTAGGAGGTTTTCCATCTGGTGTCTCTCTCAAAACCTGCAACAACTGTCTGTGGATATTCCTGTGGTTTTGTCTCATCTGTGTGAATTACTAAAGACTGGGTCGTCATCGGTCAGCCATTTCTACTTGTCTGCCTATGACCCCTCCTTTGGCTTCAAGATTGGAATAGAAAACACAAATGCCTACTCAGACCAAAGAACACACAGGAACACAAAGACGTAGAAGATATTCTTTACTGGTGCATCCGGTACGTCGGCTTACGCCTTCAAGGAGTAATTAGTACACCACATGGCACATATTTTATACCTTACTTAATTACATAATTGAAAATCCATCAATATCTTCCCAAGGTGCAAGTGCAAAAATGTAAAGTGACAATGCATCCTACTATGCACAGTAAATAAGTACTTAGAATTAAAATACATGCAGTTTACTAAAATTACCTATACCTCACCCCCACATTCATATTAATATCCAGGTTTAATCCACTAGGATAGAAAGTGCCAAAATTAATAGTACACTTTGTCTCTAAACATCAAGCTGCTCAAGAATTCTTCCCCCTGACAAGCTGGGGGTTTAGCCAACACACTGATAAAGAAAGTGGAATCTGAATTCCCATGAAATTTACTGAAATGTTCTGCTACCGGGCTTTCCAGTCTGCCCCTTCTGATGTCCCCCAAATGTTCCATAATCTGTTTTTTCACTGCCCTTTTAGTTTGTCCTACATACCATTTTATGGGGGAACAACTGCAACCAATAATGTAAACCACACCCCAAGATTCACAATTATATTTATCTCGTGCCTAATATGACCTTCCATTTAGATTTACCCCATTCAGATTTCTAATCTTGTGGCACATTTTACACCTGCCACATGGGAAACTCCCTTTCCTTGCATTTTCCACTTCTCCGGTATTGAGTAGTTCTTTTAAATTCATGAACCTGCTATATGAAAAAGTAACCCTTTCAAGGAACAACTCCTTAAGATTTACACCATTCCTAATTATAAGCCAAAACCTATCTACTAGCTTCCTGAGAATATCAGAAAATGGTGGGAATTTATTCACAAAAAATATTCTGTCTTCATTTTCCCTTTTCCTACCATCCTGATTTATATAATCTATCCATACCCGATTCCCCACTCCCTCAGTGTAGACTTCCCCTGAAGCTTTTCTAACTTTTTTCTCAGCTAGATTCAATATAATTTCATTTTAACTCCTACTGAGCAGTTTTAACCTAAACCTTGAAAAACTCATCCCCCAGCTTGGACTTGTTCGAGGTATTATTGGCTATACATAAATATTCCCCATATGGCAACGGTGCCACCAGATGAGGTGCATGCATGCTGTCAGCCATAAGAAATTGACTGCTGTTTCCTTAAACTGCCTGAACTCAAACTTAGTCTTCTCCCACAAAAAATTCCTAATCCAAATACTGCACTGCTGCTCTGCTAGCATGAAAAGTAAACTCCAAACCAAAATGGTTACCCTGCAAATATTGCATAAACTCCTGAAATTCTTGAGCAGTTTGATGTTGTTAGAGATAGTGCATTATTAATTTTGGCACTTTATATCCTAGTGGATTAAACCTGGATATTAATTTGAATGTGGGGTGAGATGTAGGTAATTTTAGTAAATTGTATGTATTTTAATTCTAAGTACTTAATTTAATGTGCATAGTGGGATGCATTGTCACTTTAAATTTTTGCACTTGCACCCTGGGAATATATGGGATGCATTGTCACTTTAAATTTTTGCACTTGCACCTTGGGAATATACTGCAGGCCACGGTGGTGCAGCAGTTAGCGTTGTTGCCTCACAGCAAGAGGTTCTCCCATTCGATTCTCGGCTGGAGCGCCTTCTGTGTGGAGTCTGCATGTCCTCCTCATGGATGAGTGACGCTAAAGACATGCAGGTAGGTGCTAGCATGAATGGGCGTGCCTTGTTTGAAGGTTGGGCGTCTGGCTGGCAACTCGGCACCGTAAAAATCCTCTGCCAGTCATGAGCGGACCGGAGTTCCACTGTGGCGACCCCTAACTGGGAAAAGCCGAAAGAAGACGCACAAAACTTGGGAATGTATTGATTGATTTTCACTTATGTAATTAAGTAAGGTATAAAATATGTGGCATGTGTTGTACTAATTATTCCTTGAAGGCGTAAGCCGAGGTACCGGATGCACCAGTAAAGAATATCTTCTTCTTTGTGTTTCCTGTGTGTTCTTTGCTTCAAGATTGGAATTCAAGAGTTTCCTAAAAGGTGTCCTTCATATCACACCAGCAAGGAAACCAGTTCCTCCTCCTTGGGATCTAAGTTATGTCTTTGAAAAACTAACGTTACCTCCCTTTGACCCAGCAGATGTCCTTCAAGGATGCATCTGCAGTCCTTACAAATGGGTTGTCCTGTCGTCAGGCAGCCCTTCGGTCGGCCGGATTCCAAAGTCTGTGTCTGGCTTCGGCTGGTGTCGCACTTCACCCGACGTCATAGCTGCAGTTCTTCGGGTATAAAGGCATCAGCCAACGCCATTTTCCTCAGTCTTTCTTGCCGTGGCCGAAGCAGAAGCTGTTCGCAAGTGCCGGTCGGTCAGAACCAGAGATTACTACTACCGAATACTACTTCGAAGACTTCTAAAAAGCTAAGTACCCCGTTGGGGACTCTTTCTTGCCTCAGCCGATGTCAGAAAAAGTGAATAACTGTTTAACTTGTGGGGAACAAATACCTCATAAAGATTTCCACTCTTACTGATTACCTTGTTTAGGCCCAGACCACGACGTAGCAGCTTGTCTAGCCTGTGCTTCTTTTAACCGACGGACGCTTAGACATCGGTCGGAATTTGCTGAGCAGTTTTTCAGCTCTGATTTTGCTTATATTATGCCGTCGGATCCTCCGACTTCACAAATAACCAAAAAACGCAGGGAAAAGGACCGACACTCGCGGTCCGCGGTTTCGGCCGAAACCGCGGTTAAGCCAACCACGAGTGTCTCTGGTTCGGCTGAAACTGAGCAAGCGGTTCTTCCTCCAGCCGAAAACATGCCTTCTACCGAGGCCTCTTCTAACCTGGTGGAATCGGCTTCTGAAATCCAACCTGCAGTTGCGGTTTCTCAGGAATTATCTGACACTATTCCCTTGGATATTTCAACCCCTGCACGTGGAGCTGCTAGGCCTCCTGCAGCCATGTCCATTAAGGCCTTTGCCAGGGCTAAAGCAGCTAAAGCTTCAAAAACTGTGCCTGTTAAACCCCCCTCTCACAGGCCCAGCTCCAGTTCCCATATGCTTTCTCTGGCAGAGGATCTCATTTCTTTAATCCGTGGATCCCAGCCTCATCCAGACAGGGCCTCTCGTCCACCTCCAGAGAAGAGGCCTAGAGCAGAGCCCCCAGAGCCAGTATCCACAGATGATTCCTCTGATGACTCAGAAAATACAAACCCTCCAGAGGCTCCTTACTCCCCTTACGAAGACTCTGATGCTGAAGAGTCCATCCCTTCTGCCTCTCCACCTGAGGAATTTTCCTTTGGGGAAACCTTGCATGCTATGAGAGAACAATTTCAGTGGCAGGGCCAAGATTTCTCAGACTCCAGGAAAAGGCTTAGAACCTTTTTACATTTGCCACAGAATAGGCCTTTAGCTATACCTCCAGTTCTTTCTGTTGTAGATGATGCATTTAATGATGCTTGCACTGCTCCTGATTCATTACCTCCGGCCCCTGCTAAGCCCGATAGGTTCTACAGGGTCCCGGACACTCATCTCCATTTATACAAGGCTCCTTTTGCAGATCCAGAGACCATCGCCCAGGGGCCTAAGGCTGTAGCAACTACATCTGCTAAAAACCCCCTCCCCTCTGAAAGGGAATCCAGGTCCTTAGAGAGATGGGGTAAAAAAGTTTACACTTCTGCTACTCTGTCAGCTAGGGCTTTGAACTGTCAATTTCATATGATTCAATATCAAGAATTTATGCTAGACCAGTTAACTAAAAAACTGTCCTCTGATGATTCTGTAGATAAGAAGTATGTTCAGGAAATGGTACATAACATACAGCAAGTTAGTAACCATTCTTTAAAGTGTGGCTATGATGCACTGGAGGCTTCCTTTAGATCAGCCATGACTGGCACAGTTATCAGAAGGCATGCATGGTTGAAAGAGCAGGCCTTACCGGACCATGTCAAATCAAAACTTTTAGATGCACCCATGGACAAGGTCAATTTATTTGGTTCTCCTGCACAGCAGGTACTGAAAAAGATGGAAGAGAAGGCGAAATCTGTACAAACTGTGAAAGATTTCTTACAGGTCCAACCTCCAAGGTTTAGCAGGAACTGGCCCTACAAGAATTGGTCCTTTCCGGACTCCTCTAAAGCACAGAGAGGCAGGAATAGGCGTTCAAGAGGCAGAAACCAATCCAGGGGTGCCTACAGGGGACGCCAATGGCAAGGTAACAACTAGCGAGTCACAGACGCAGCCACCACCACCACAACAACACAATCACAGTGACTTGGCTCTGGCACCGCCTACCAGGGAACAACTGGAAGCACCCTTAGGCGGAAAGCTAGCCTTATTTTCAAAGAACTGGCATTGCATCACAAGGGAAAAGTGGATTTTGCAAACTATAGACCAAGGTTACAGGTTCCATTTCCATACTCTACCAGGAAAGAGAGGAATGCCAAACCTACCACCTACTCAAAGGGCAGAAGCTCTAAAACAAATATCTCAATTATTAAGAATGAGAGCTGTCTAAAAGGTACCATCTATGGAACAAGGAAAGGGATTTTACTCCAGACTCTTCCTGGTACCAAGAAAAGAGAGCAAATGGAGGCCTATTCTCGACCTGTCCGCTTTAAACACATTCCTCATTGTTCCAAAATTCAAAATGCTGACCCTACAGCAGCTTCTTCCCATGCTGGGCAAGGAGTCTTGGCTGGTAACTCTAGATCTCAAGGAGGCATACCTGCACGTCCCCATACGACCAAATTGCAGAAGATACCTCAGATTTCTTGCAGGATCAGAGCATTATCAATTCTCAGCATTGCCTTTTGGCTTATCTACTGTGCCCAGAGTGTTCACGAAATGCCTGGCATCAGTAATTGCTCATTGCAGGCTTCAGGGAATCCAAATTTACCCCTACCTGGACGACTGCCTGATACAAGCGGACAACAAAAACAAGCTAACAGAAGACTTACAAAGAGTCATTTACCTGATGCAAGCCCTGGGATATACAGTCAATATAAAAAAGTCAAGGCTGATTCCATCCCAAAGAATAACCTTTCTGGGTGCAGAGCTGGACACATCAAAACAAATGGCATTCCTAACTGCAGAAAAGCAAGAGCAACTACCTCTCTACTTCTTGGCATTAACAAAGCAGAACCATCTAACAGCAAGAAAAGTACTGCAAGCCCTGGGCTTCATGGCATCCTGCATAATTCTGGTCCCTCATGCCAGACTGCATATGAGAAAGCTACAGTGGTACCTAAAGAATTTGTGGTCTCAACACAAGCACAGCCTAGAAACCAAAATTCCAATAATCCCATGCCTGAAGCAAGAGTTCCTATGGTGGGCTCAAGCCTGTCAATCAAACACAGGATTGCCCTTCTGCAACAGTCAACCAAGCCAAACCATCACGACGGACGCCTCAGACCTCGGTTGGGGCGCCCACATGCTGGACAAGTGCATACAAGGCTTATGGACTCAAGACCAGCTGCACCTGCACATAAATCTAAAGGAAATGCTGGCAGTAAAATTGGCAATCCAGTCATTCAGACCATTTCTCCGAGAAGGTCAGTTGATGATAAGGACAGACAACACCACAGTTATGTGGTACATCAACAAACAGGGAGGCACACATTCATACCCTCTGTGCCGGCTGGCACTGGACCTATGGAATGTGGCTCTGAGCTACAACATTCAGTTACAAGCTATTTTTGTACCGGGAAAAGAAAACATTCTAGCAGACATATTAAGCAGGACTACCACGGATGCCCACGAATGGATGCTACATCCGGACATCTTCAAAGCCATCACAAGAAAATGGGGACTACCACAAATAGACTTATTTGCATCCCCACTCAATCACCAGCTAAAGAAATTCTGCGCAAGGACGTACCACCCACTTGCTTGGAAGGTGGACTCCCTATCTTTCAGTTGGAAAAACCTGACAGCATATGCATTCCCACCACTTCCTTTGATGCACAAGGTGCTACTGAAGATCAAAGAGGAACGTCCAAGGATCATTCTGATAGCTCCGGACTGGCCAAGGCAACATTGGTACCCATTACTGAGGAGCATGTCTCGGGAACAAATATGGACACTACCCCTGAGCCCATTGCTGTTAACACAGAACAACTACAACATCCTGCATCCAAACCTGAAAACTCTGCAGCTGACTGCCTGGAACATTACATAAGATCAATTAACCCAAATTTATCCCAAAGGGTTAAAGACATTATTCTTGAGGCTCGCAGACATTCGACAAAAAAGAATTATGCAGCAAAATGGAAAAGATATCTCATTTGGAGTACTGCAAAGGGAAAAGATGTGTCACTGGTAAACATAGCCAACATCCTGGAGTACTTGGCAGAGCTCTTCCATTCAGGCCTGTCCTATTCTTCCATCAAGATACATGCATCAGCTATTTCAGCAGAATACAGCTTGGATCCTCCTATCTTCTCACATCCTCTGCTCAGGCAGTTTCTGAGAGGAATTAAAAATGTTAAACCTCCTAGGAAACCACCATTGCCAGCATGGGACTTGAACTTTGTGCTAGAAAAATTGACACTTCCTCCTTTCGAACCAGCAGCCACAGCAGAATTACAATACTTATCCTGGAAGACTGCTTTCCTGCTGGCAATCACCTCAGCAAGAAGGGTTTCAGAACTACAGGCATTAATGGCAGTGCAACCCTTCCTGATCTTCCATCAAGATAGAGTGTCCATGAGAACAAATCCTACATTTATGCCTAAGGTGGTATCCAGAGTGTGTTCAAACCAGGCTATCCACCTACCTACATTCTTCCCCAACCCACAGAACAGGGGAGAAAGACTGCTGCATACCTTGGATGTGCATAGACAATTACGCTACTACCTGGACAGGACCATGTGCAATAGAAAAACTGACCAGCTTCTGGTAGCATATGCAACAGGAAAGGAAGGAAAAGCAATTTCAAAACAGACCATCTCCAAGTGGATAGGAAATTGCATTAGATTTTGTTACTCCTACCATGGAAAGAAAACTCCAGAGAACATCAGGCCTCACACCACAAGGGCTACAGTCACTACCACAGCTTTCTTACGAGGAGTGGCTACCAAGGACATTATAGAGGCTGCTACTTGGACCTCCGTGCATACATTTGCCAAGCATTATAATTTACCTTTATACTCTAGATCCCGAGCAGGTTTTGCCACTGCTGTTTTGCAAGGGATCCTAACTACACCATAATCTCTCTTTTTTCCTCCACCCCTAGTTTGGCTATGGTATTCTACCCATTTGTAAGGACTGCAGATGCATCCTTGAAGGACATAGTACAGTTTTGTACCTACCATAAATGTAGATGTCCGATAGGAATGCATCTACAGTCAGGATTACCCACCCGCCTTCCCCTCTGTGGTACTCCTAGGGTATTTGCCATCTTTTAGCTAGCTTGGGGGGGATCTATTATGGTGTATTTGTTTGTATATATGTATATACATGCTTATTTTATGTGTTTGCTCTCTACTATTTGGAAACATTGGCATTTATCCAAATGTAGCCATCCAAGAGGGCACCTGGCATCTGGGGCAAGAAACAGAGGAAAATGGCGTCGGCTGATGCCTTTATACCCGAAGAACTGCAGCTATGACGTCGGGTGAAGTGCGACACCAGCCGAAGCCAGACACAGACTTTGGAATCCGACCGACCGAAGGGCTGCCTGACGACAGGACAACCCATTTGTAAGGACTGCAGATGCATTCCTATCGGACATCTACATTTATGGTAGGTACAAAACTGTACTTTTCTTCTACTCTCCAACATTGCACTTGGAAGACTGTGCTTCTTTTGGCTATCACTTCACCCAGAAGAGTTTCAGAACTTCAGGTCCTGATTGCTTCCTCTCCCTTTACTTTTTTCCATAAAGAAGGTTTCTGTATGTACTAATCCCTCTATTATGCCCAAGGTGGTGAATGAGTTGTCACTTAACCAATCTATTAATTTGCCTACTTTCTTTCCCTCTCGACAATCTTCCAGCGAGAGGATTTTACACACCTTGGATTTGCATGGAAAAGTGGGATTTCATTTGGATAAAACCAAGTCTACCAGAAAATCTGATTGCCTTTTCATTTATCATCATCCCAGGGCTCTGGGCAAGCCTGTTTCCAAGCAGACTATTTCCACTCAGACCTCAAAGGCTATTACCTTTTGTTATGTGTTACATGGAAAAACACTAGCATCTCCAGTTAAGGCTCATTCAACAAGAGCTGTGCCCTCTTTGGGTGCTTTTTTCAAAGGTCTGGATACTTCGTGTGTCGTGGAAGCAGCTACTTGGTCTTCTGTCCATACTTTCAAGAAACATTACAAGTTGGATATTTCTAGATCTAGAGCTGGTTTTGCCAGGACTATTCTTCAGGGTTTTGTAGAGTGCTACTTCCCCTTCTTCCACTGTTTCCTTTGAATGAGCTGTGGTATTTTCCCTCATGTTGTGAATACTGCAGCATAGGAATATAAGGACCTAGAGTAGTTGTGTAAAACTGTACCATAACCGTAGATGCCCTTCTCTTCTATATGTTGCAGTATTCTATCCCTCCCTTCTTCCCTCAATGCTTGTTTGATTTCTGGATGTCTGTATCCGTTTATCTCAGGCTGTTCTTCCTGGGGCATTCATTTCTGAGGGTGGCATGTGCCAACGTCTACTTTATACTCAATGTCACTTTATGGCCGACTGACTGGGACCTATGTGCAACGTTGCATGTACCTCACACACAGTAGCTTTAGAATTTGTATACTGGCCAGACGTTAGGGAAAGCCTGCAGCAGGCTCCCACATATCATGAGTACTGCAACATATAGAAGAGGAGGACATCTAGGGTGTAAGATCTCCTTTTGTTCCTATGTTGCAGTATTCTAGGTGTGGGATTTCATGCCCTCAGGAGACTCGTACATCTGCTCCTATACAAAAGCTTCAGCTTGGCTGTTGCAGTGTGCGTGGGACGTCACATGTAGGGCCATAAACCAGGGGCCTTAAATGTGATGCCTGCACGCACAATCCTCAGAACTTTTCAGCTGCAGGCATTCACATCGTACGATAGCTTTTCCACAGATGTCGCATCTTAAGATAAGTAACCCATTGGGTTTCTATTTTTCTTATTTTTGACAATTGTTCTTGCTAACGCTTGGTTGTTGTAGCCTTTAGCTGATGTTAGGGAAAAAGGTAAAGTGCCAGTGCGGGTGCCAGGTACCCCATAAAGACACCTATGACAGGTGTGTTTTTGCCTAGGCCGGGAACATAATCATTCCTCTTGCATTATTTGTCAAATGTTTGTGCCCAAGACCTTGCCATGTAGCCACATTAAACTTCTACCTGGAGAACCAGCACCTTAAGCAGTTAGCCCTTAGGATGGATCCTACATCGGAGGCACATCTAAACCCTCACACAAGAAGGCCAAAGTTCCTAGGCCTTCTTCGCCTGCTGCTCTCCTTCCCGACGCACCACCAACTGCCATTCTAGGGGTTGAGGCACGCTCTGAGGATACGTCGATTGCAGCGGCGTCCCTCATGGAAGCCGTTTTGCAACCGACAACTGGCACATCTCCACAGCTTATCCAGACATTGACGACCGTCGATGTCGAGGGGGGGGGGCCATTTTCGGTGGTACCTCCGGCAGGGATCCAGACTTTGGATGTGTTACTGTCCAAACTAGGCCTCTCTCTACTTCCTCCCTGGCTAAAAAGAAACAAACAACTAAACATACCTCCACCTCTTCAGAAGTCAGACCGGATTGGCAGGCCTTCACCTCTTCTCTCATGCAGGCCTTCAGCCTTAGCCACCTCAACCCTGCCTCTTCTGAGCCCTAGGCCTGCTTCTTCCTTCCCATCCACGACTCCTCAAGTCAGAGAAGAACAACATGATTCTTCCTTCTCATCCTCAGAAGAGTCCATTTCTTATGTTTCCCAGATTGCTTCCCCCCAGGAATATTACTCTCCTGATGAGGAATCTGTGGAAGGGGATTCTCCTCCTGAGGACATTACTTTTGGTGAGACCATCACCAAGATGAAGGATTACTTTAAATGGGATACATCCCAAATGACAGACACCCAAAAAAGGTACTTTGAGCTGCAGCAAGTGGAATCCCCCTTCCCTTCAGAAGTTCCTCCCGTTCTGCCTGCTTACTTGGATGCCTTCAATACTGCTTACAAAGCACCTGACTCCCAGCCTCCAGTCCCTAAATGTTCTGACCACTTCTGCAAAGTACCAGAGGACCAAAAATTCCTGGTCAAACCACCTTTGGTGGATCCAGCTGTTATTGCCACCACTGCAGATAAGCAATCTAGACTGCTGCCCTCTGCCTCCCTACTGCCCACTGACAAAGACAGCAAGTACATGGATAGGATGGGGAAGAAGGTATGCACTTTTTCAACTTTGTCTGTCAGAGCCATAAATTATCAGACCCACATGACACAAAGTATGCATTAGACTTGGTCTCTCAAGGCTCCTCCATACTAGCATCCTTGCCTGACAGCCCCATCAAGACGGACATATCAGCCAAACTTTCCTTGGCGCAACTGGTAGCCAGGCATTCCATCAGATGCAGTTACGATGCTGCAGAAGCATCTGCCAGGTTTGCAGCATCTGCTTCATCCCTCAGGAAGTACTCGTGGCTAAGACTCTAGAACCTCCCTGAGGATTTCAAGTCTAAGATCTTGGACATCCCTCTGCACCACAGTCTGCTTTTCTGCAAACAATCTGATGACTTTTTTAAAAATCTACAAGAAAAAAGCAAAGAACTCCAGGACATTAAGCACCTGCTGGTATCACACATCCCCAAGTATTATAGAAACTACTCTAAGGCCACCTTTGTGAGATGTACCCCTCAGCCGCCCTCCTCCTCTTCCAGGTCCAGGAGAGGGACTAGAAGACCTACCAACTCCAGATCCTCTGCGCCACCTCAACAACCCAGACAGCCCTTTCAGGACCAAGGAGGTCCCAGTAATGCGTGACTGTCTTTCCCACCTTCCCCTCTCAGCCCGCCTGTCCCACTATCTTCCCCTTTGGCAATCCATCACTTCAGACCACTGAGTCTTAAACGTTATTCAAAAAGGGTGCTTCCTATCCTGGAAAGAGGAGCCACCCAGAAGAGGCATTTCTCTCATCCACAAAAACCAGGCCCATCACATGGCACAAATTCTGGCAGATCTTTTAAAACTAGGCACCAAAGAACATGTCCCTCCAGGACAGGAATGGAAGGGGCTTTACTCCCTCCTCTTCCTGGTCCCCTAAAAAGACGGCCCCTGGAGACCTATCTTAGACCTTTCCTTCCATCTTTCAAAATGCTTTCTTCCCATTCTGCTGACCCTCATTCCAGCCAAGACCCTTGTGGTCACCCTGGACCTAAAGGAGGCCTACCTGCACATACCCATCAGGAATTCCCACAGACAATTCCGGCGTTTTTCTGTACCTACCTCTCATTTCCAATTTACTGCCTTGCCCTTTGGTTTATCCATGGCCCTCCTGAGTCTTTACAAAGTGCCTAGCTCCAGCCATTGCCTTTTGCAGAACTCAGGGTATACAGATTTACCCTTATCTGGACGACATCCTGATACTGGCAGAGTCTGGGGATGCTCTACGGAAGCATCTGCATTTCACCATATCTCTTCTGCAGAAACTAGGGTTCACCATTAATCTCCCCAAATCCTCTCTGATCCCAAGTCAGGCCAAAACTTTCCTAGGCCGCAGAATCAGAACAGACAAAATGAAGGCCTTTCTTCCACAGGACAAGGTTCTTTCTTTGACTTACCACTTCCAGGAAGCTCTACTATCCCAAAAGGTGACGACAAGGCAATTTCTTCGTCTCCTGGGTTTAATGGCAGCGACCATCCCCATGCTACCACTGGCAAGAATGCACATGCGGAAGTTAGTAGTTCCTGAAGAGCACCTGGTCCCAACACCTTCATCCCCTAGAGCAGGGCATCCCCCTCTTTCCCTGTCTGAAAACAGAAATCAGTTGGTGGATCCAGCATGTGCGACTGAACCCGGGCCTCCCACTACAACCACCCACCCCAACACAAGTAATGCATTACAGATGCCACAGATTCAGGTTGGGGAGCAACTCTGGCCTCGTACAGGATTCAGGAAAAGTGGCATCCCTCTCTTCAAGCCAAACACATCAATATCAGGGAAATGACAGCAGTCTTTTGAACTCTAAAGACCTTCACCCCCCTCCCCTTCTGGTTCCAGGGTTGCTCCAGATTGTCACCAGCAACACTATGGTGATGTGGTACCTCAACAAGCAGGGAGGAACAAAGGTCTATTAGCTGTGCAGATTATCCCTGCTGATATGGGACTTAGCCTGTCGTCTCAACTTAGTCCTGCAAGTGGCCTACATCCCCTCACAGGACAACCACCAAGCAGATATCTTCAGCAAGACCTCCTCGCCTCAGCACAAATGGATGCTGAGCAGGAGCTCTTCTTAGACATTGTCCACCGGTGGGGTGCTCCACAAATAGACCTGTTTGCCTCCCCCAGAACAGGCAACTGCAGAACTTCTGCTCAAAAGGCCACTGCCCTCTAGCATGGAGAGTGGACACTTTCAGTTTCCCTTGGGAGGGGAAGTTCCTTTATGCCCCCCATTCCCACTGATTCAGAAAGTCCTCCTGAAAATTCAGAAGGACAAATCAAAAATCTTGTTAGTTACTCCCTACTTCATAAACTAGCCAGGGGCAATCACTTAGTTACCCTACAAGGTGGACCTACTGACACAAGACAGAGGAACTCTCCTACACCCACACTTACAGATGTTGCCTCTGACTCTGTGTATGATAAACTTTTGATCCCTTTCAGGCACCACTACTCAGAGGACATGCTTTCAGTCCTAATGGAGGCAAGGAAACCTACCACCAGAAATTCTTACCTGGCTAAGTGGGAGAGATTTGCAAAATGGTGTCTGAACAAGAGAAGGGACCCCAGCTGCGCTGAGGTTCCCCTGGTTCTAAACTACCTGTGTCAATTGATAGAGAGTGGGCTTTCTTATTCTTCTGTAAAAGTACACCTCTCTGCCATATCAGCCTGCCTGCCCCTGGAACCCGCATGCTTGCTTGCCAGGCTCGACGTAAATTTCTTCCTTAAAGGGGTCTTGCCCACCAGACCACCTAGGAAACCTATCCCTCCGCTTTGGGACCTTATTTATTTATTTATTGTACATTTGTTTACCGGGATAATCCGACTCGATACATGTCTATTTTCAGAGGAGGCCTGGGGAGAAAAGCTCCAAAAAGACATTCAACAAACTGGTACATTTTTACAGTTTAAAATTCAAAATAAAACACAAATAAAAGGATTTTTACATGGATATAAACAAACACAAAAAACAGATACGCAAATTATTACATTTTTACTCGGATGGAAAATTCTAGACAGTGTTTTTAAGAATGATAGGGTATTGAATGCCTAGTAGGCTAACCTGGTAGTAGATCCAAGGAGATCATAGGATTTATAAGTTAAATGCAGTCACTCGAGGCACTCCTTAAAATGGAGAACATTGACATCTGTGCAGTGACAGAGACCTGGTTCAAGGCTCCAGAGGGTACCCCTGCATTACCAGGCTATAATTCATACCACACCTTTCAGCCACCTAACCTGGACCGAAACACTAAAGGCAGAGGCATGTCCATATTCATTAAGGATATCCACACCTGCAGGCTAGTTGCTCAGCATAATGCATCCGAGATTATCCAAGTGCAACTAACTCTGGGCAAGACTGCAATCCAAATTGTAGCTTGCTACAGATCCCCCACCATATCCCAGGATTCCCACTCCTCATTTCTTGATACACTGGAAAGTATTAGGGTACAACCTAACACCCTAATAATGGGCGATTTCAACTACCCCACTATTAACTGGGAAGACTACTCATGTACCAACTCTTGTTCTCAACGTTTTCTGGAATTCATAAATTCCAATGCCTTGGATCAACTTATCCACACTCCCACCAGGGACAGCAATATCCTAGACCTGGTTATTACCAACATGGGCAACCGGTGCTCCACACCATAGATCCATTCCTTGTTGGTCAGATCAGACCACAAGCTAAACACCCTAGACATCCACATCCCTCCCCCACCCCCCATTAGGGAAACCACCGTAAAAATTTCTCCAGAGCCAGCTTCATGCTTCTTAAGACAGAAGTGGCAAACTTCACGACACCCATGCTGACAGACAATAGAGGTATGACTGCTGAATCCTACACAAATGCACTTTATAAGCACTTACACGAGTGCATGGATCATGCAATCCCCAACAGAACCAAGATGCTATCCTCCAAAAAAAGGAAGCCAATCTGGTGGTCCCCTGCCATAAACTCTACAACAGAAGAATGAAACTGTTGCAAAAAAGAGTAAAATCCCATGATTGGTGGAACCTCCCTGGTCAGCTTCAGTAAGAAGCTGAGATCCCTCATAAAATCCTCCAAAGCTAGTTATGAAAACAAAATTGCCACTGACTCTAAAGGCAATCACAAAGCATTCTGTAGCTATGTCAAGAATCTCAATGGCAACACTCAGATCTGCTCTGAGTTACAGAACAATGGCACTAGATATGCAGAACCAACTGATATTACCAACATCCTGGCAGATAGGTTCAGTGCTAACTTTACCCCCCCTCTCATTCCCTAAAGGGCCCATCCCTATACCGGAAGAATGCAAAGTTCCTGTAATCATGGCTACACAGGTAAAAAAAAACACTCTCCAAAGCCAAGAACACAGCATCCATGGGACCTGACAACATCCCAGGCTGCGTTCTACATGAACTACAGAACAAACTGACACACCACCCAAGTACCATGTTCAATCATAGCCTCACCTCCAGCTGTGTGCCCACTGAGTGGCGCACAGCGACGGTTATCCCACACCACAAAGGGGGAGCCACCACAGTTCCTGGAAACTACCGCCCCATTAACCTGACGAGCCTGGCCTGCAAGGCTATGGAACATATCATCATGGAACTTATAAACAATGATATTGGTAATCTCCAAACTCTGGACTCCACCCATTTCGGGTTTGTAAAAGGCAGATCATGTCTCCTAAACCTGATGGACCTCTTTGAAGCGGTCACCAAAGCCGTAGATGAGGGTAAGGTGGTTCACACAGCCTATCTAGATCTCGCAAAAGCTTTCGACACCACCCCCCACTCTGGAATTATAGATAAACTCACTAAACTAGGTATAAATCCCTATGTCACAAAATGGGTTGCCAACTGGCTCCCTGACCGAACCAACACTGTGAAAGTAGCAGACTCCAAATCCAACTTCAGACCAGTGACAAATGGAGTGCCACAGTTTTCCGTCCTGAGTCCTCTCCTGTTTGGTATCTACTTCTCTGAAGTACAGGCTAACACAGAAGGTCTTTGGCTAACGACGTTCGCAGATGACTGCAAACTAAGAGCCATAATCAAAACTCCAGAAGATGTGGGCATCCTACAAAAGGGCCTCTGTGAGACAGATTCCTGGTGTGTAAGCCATGGCCTCAAGCTCAGTGCCAAAAAGTGCATTGTCATCCCTTTTGGTAAAAACTCTGTACCCATGAACTACCACATAGGCGGTAGTCTCCTTAATGCCGAAAGTGTGATGAGACCTTGGGGTACAGGTGGGCAGTAGTCTCTCCTTTGATAATCACATCGCCACAGTAGCCAGGAAATCCTTCTACATGGCACATCTCATCACAAAAGGTTTCTCATCCAGGAAGAAAAGAGGTCATTGTTCCCCACTACTCGTCGCTCATTAGACCTATTATAGAGTACAATGCCCCTTTTGATATGTACCTCACAAGACATCTACAACAACTGGAAAGGCCGCAGAAATAACTCACAAAGAGGATTATCGGCTTCAAACAGATTGGTGTGTTTGAACTAATTGACCATTATTTGGACCAATGAAATGGATTTTAATTGCATTATTCAGTATTTAAATGTGTGGTTTATGTTGTTATATTGTCTGAAGAAGTCTTTTTTGACGAAAACGCAGTATTATGTGTGTATGAAAGAGCGTTCATTATTTTATCGTATTCACTGGTTCGAGTGAAATAATCGAGTGGAATTTATTGTGAATAAATACTTTTGGATCACCCACAGCGTGCCCTGGCACTTTTTTCTGGATTTATTGGTTTGGTCATAAGTGCTTACTTCCGTTGGTCTCTTCAAACAGATGCCCTACCTAGACCGTCTCAAAAAACTGCAGCTTTACTATGTCGCATATCGCCTACTCAGAGGCAATCTCTGCCTAACACACAAAGCTATGTCAAACCCAGAGCTTTTGGACATGCTCCACTTAAAGAAATCCCAATCCCTCTGAGCTACACGCTCTAGGGACCTAAACCTGGTCACCACAATAAACAGCACATGCTGGAGAGAGAGATTCCTGTCCCAGAGACTTCCCATACTCTGGAACAAACTACCTATCTATATCAAACAAAGCTCCTCATTAGCACTCCAAGAAAAATCTGGATGATTGGATGGGAGATGGGAAATACACCCTGGGAATCACTTCTGTGGCTCTGCTCGACAGTGGCACAGGAAAATTACTTTCTTGGGTGGCGAAAGCCAGGGTACCTTTTAACTAGGCTTATATAGGCACTAGGGCCAATAGCCTAGTACCTACCTATGAACCTAAGAAATGAAGTGTAGGCAGAAGTCCTCCATGTGCACACGAGTGATGGTTAGAGTTGGTATGGATTAGGACAAGGGCATAGCCATCTTTTTTTAAAGTACTAAATCAGACTTTTCTTGAATTGAGGTAGAGAGTTCAGATATAAGATTAGCAGGAAGAGAATTCCAAGTTTTGCCAACAGAGTTAGCAAATAGAGATTTACTGGCTGTGTTGTTGGATTTGAGAGTTTGAACTAGTAGTCTTTCAGATGAACTAAGTGCGCTAAGGTTACTGTAGGGGGTGATGAAGTTTTTAAGTACGGGTGTATTATCTGGTTGGTACAGGTTCTTGTGTGCAACTATTAGTTGGTTAACCTGAAGTGGGTTAGGCGGTTCAAGCCATCCTAGTAGATTTAGGTTATGACAGTGATGAGTTATGTAGGCTGCATCGGTAGCAAATCTAGCAATGTGATTGTAGCTGCTAGAAAGTTTATTAAGGTCAAGTTTGCTGAGGTTTGTAAACAGAGGGGAAGCATAGAGGAGGGTGGAGAGTAGATGTGTACTAGCAATTACAGTTCTGGCTAATGGCATTAGGAAGGGCTTGATCCTATATAGTGAGCCAAGTTTTTTATTAACTGTTTTAATAGTTTTATTGATAGCAGATCAAACTTAAGGTTATGTATTATAACTCCTAACAGTTTGGTTGAGGAATCTGGGGAAATAATGGTGCCATTGTTGGATTTTAATGTAAAGGCTATAGGGGCAGACCTGTGAGTGGAGGATAAAAGCAGCAGTTTGGTTTTATTAGGATGTAACATGAGACAATGGTTAAGGAGCAAATTTTCAATTGTGTTAAAAGTATTTTGAGATAGAGTCTGCAACTCTAGGTGAAGTGTCAGAGCATACTAAAGTGGAGTCATCCGCATATTGAATGCATGTTGTTGGAATGACCTTATACAAATCATTGATGAAAATAGAAAATAATAGTGGACCTAGTATGGAGCCTTGGGGTACTCCGAGGGTGTTGGGTAAAAGGGTGGATAGTTTGCTCTGCCATAGGACAGCCTGTTGTCTACCACTGAGATATGATTTAAACCATTGGATGGCCTAATCCTCTAGAGAGATGGATTTCAAGTGTTTGAGTATTTGGTGGTTTACCATATCAAAGGCTTTTGAAAGATCGAGAAAGATAGCAAAGGAAAGTTTATTATTGTTTTGGTGTTGGTTAATGACATTAAAGAAGTAGAGGAGGGCTGAGGTTGTACTATGGAATGGTCTGAAGCTGTGTTGGCTAGAAGATTATTATGGATAAGATAGTTCAGGAGTTGATTGTGGATGCATTTTTCCATAATTTTAGCCAAGGGTGACAGAATAGTTATGGGTCTATAGTTTGAAAGTTCAGTGGAGTTGCCCCCTTTATGGAGTGGGATGACATGGGATATCTTCCAGACTGAGGAAATGGACGCTTTAGTTATAGTTCTATTGATCAGGATAGTAATGGGGTATGCTATGGTATCTGCAGCTTTTTGTAGATATTCTTCAGGGAGATCATCAGCTGGCAAGGCGGTAGGCTTTAGTTTAAATAATTTTTGGACCAAAGATGTCCAAACTGGCTTGAAGTTAAAGGGGAGTTGGGAGCAGGGTGTAGTGGACAAAGAATATGGGCATCCAGGGGGATAATTGGTTAGCTAGGTTCTGGATGGTTGTAAAGAAGCTGTTAAAGGTATTGGCAATATCTGCTGGGAGGTTTTGGTTAGAATCCAAGGCGGTAGGAGTGGAGGACTGCCCTGGACTAAGGAGTTTGTTTATACCTACCCAAAACTTTTGTGGCTTGTTTTGGTGTTTTTCTTGTAGATGCCAGTAATAGTTTTTCTTGTCTAATTTGGTGGATTTTTTTGTTTCATTTCTTAGCTGTCTAAGTTGATCTATGTTTTTTTTTTTTGTGGTCCTCAAAGTGGCCCAAGCCCTATTTCTAAGTAGCATTTTATGTCTGGTTTCTTTTGAGAGCCAAAGAACAACTTTTGTTTTGGTTCTATTAGTCCGTACTGGTGCATGGGTGTCAAGGATGGATAGTGATTTGGTATTAAAGTAATTTACCGATTCTGTTAGTGGTAATTGTTTCGGAACTGACCAATTGCAAGATTTGAGTTCATTTTGGAAATTTGTGCAGTTGAAATTCGTATTGTTCCTTATTGTTTTAAAAATGGACTGGTTGTGGATATCAGCTTTTTGCCTGATTAAATTGATGAGGAGGTGATCACTTAAATCATCAGGAAGGGTTCCACTCTTGTATTTGAGGGGATGGGTGTTAACAAGAATCCAATCCAAAATACTTGCTTTATTGTTGGGTTCACTGATCCTAGTGGGGGAGGATATGATCTGTGAAACTCCATAAAGGTTTATGTGGTGAGTTGGGGGGTTGTGAGGAACACATGTTGTAGTCTATGTTGA
Organism: Protopterus annectens; assembly: GCF_019279795.1. Taxonomy (NCBI): domain Eukaryota; kingdom Metazoa; phylum Chordata; order Ceratodontiformes; family Protopteridae; genus Protopterus; species Protopterus annectens. Next base: position 218,443,218 of record NC_056732.1, on the reverse strand, counting down.
AGTCCCCAATAGAATGGTTTCTTGGAGGTAATTGCTGGATAAGCAATGTAGGATATCTTCAATGGTATTTGTTATTGCCTGGGGGAATATATATACACACACACACACACACACACACACACACACACACACACACACACACACACACACACACACACACACACACACACACACACACACGATTTATAATGTGGAGCTTAGTGATAAGAATTTCAGCATTGCCAAACAGGGATGTTTGCAGGGCATTATTGGACACTTTAAGTGTGGATTTGTACATAACAGCTACCTCACCTCCCTTTCTGTTGGTTTGATCAACCCTTAGGACGTTATAGCCTGGTGGTATAACTTCTTTATTTGAAGTAGAAGGTTTTAGCCAGGTTTCAGTAAGACTTAGTATGTCTGGGGAAATAGCATCTAAGAGGGGCATATAGGTGTTGAATCTTATTGTTTACACTTCTGATATTTAGGTGACTGATCAAGAGTGAGTTTGGGGGTTTGTCAAAGATTTGTGTAGTAGTGGGACAAGTTAGTAAAGGACATAGAGCTAGTGGATGAGGATGGGCCAGGATTTGGGTGGATATCTCCATCCATTGTCATGTTGCATTGTAATCTTCTGATTGTGAGCTTCCATATTTTAATAGACTTTGATATCTTTTGGTTTTAGGATGGCATATCTTGTTCTAATGGGATGCTGATACCTAGTAAGTAAGGAGTTAGATGGGAAGGGGATGTATTAAGTGTTCAAGCTTGTGTGAAGCTATAAAAGTGGAGGTTTGGCCTTTTGGGTAGTGGAAACCTGGGTATGTATTATATTCATAGGCAGTAACCATATATGAGACAAGCAGAAAGGGTAGCCAATAGTACAGCGGTAGTATTTTAAGTGGTTTCATTGTAAGTAACATTGGGATTATTGAGGTTGACTTGTCCCCAGTTTAAACTTTTTAAGATAGGATAGAAAGGTTAAGTACTAGAGAGCCTATTGATGACTTGGATATAGCTGATTGGTTGAAGAAGGAGAGGGTGTGATTGTAGCACTATATATTTAGGACCACTGGGGGCAGGTGAGATTTGGGGGCAAGGTGGGGTGCGGAACAAGCCTGAGCGCAGCAGGGCTAAACCAGGCCACGAGGTAGTAAGGGTCTGTGTGTACTGCGTGAGTGCACTGGAGCTAAAAGTAGGTTGGTTCTTACTTTCTATTAAGTTCCTCTCCTCCTTTTTATAACCGTTTGTCTAAAGAGATGCATTTGTTACATTTTATAGTTGTATGACTGTGAGAGTAAATTTCACTTTTATGCCCTGGTAAGACATTTAACTACATCTTAGAGAAATTAACCCAGCATCCCTTTGAACCGGCTGGTCCTTCCTCCTTACAGATGTGCCCCTGGAAGATGGTCCTGCTGGAGGGCATCACATCAGCCAGAAGAGTGTCAGAATTGCAGGCCTTAATGGCCTGTCCCCCTCTACACCATCCTCCCCAAAGACAGGGTGTCCCTGCAAACCAACCCCTCCTTTATGCCTAAGGTGGCAAGGACCTCTCTTAACCAATCCATTCATCTACCCACTTTCTTCCCCTCACCCTTTAATGAAGGGGAGAGGATACTGCATTCAGTGGACGTGCACAGACAATTTAGGGTTTTCCTGGACAAGACCAAGACCATCAGGAAGACTAACCAACTCCTTGTCTCCTTCCACCCCAGAGCCTTGGGCAAGGCAGTCTCCAAGCAAACCATCGCATGCTGGATCAGGAAAGCTATTTGCTTCTGCTACTCCCACCATTGAAAGGAACCCCCAGGGGGAATCAAGGTCCATTCCACTAGAGTTGTGGCCACCTCAAGGGCCTTCATGAAGGGCCTAGACAGCATCCATTTTGGAAGTAGCCACTTGGGCCACTATCCACTCTTTCACCAAGCATTACAAACTGGACCAAGTTTCCAGAGCTAGGACAGGATTTGCTAGGGCAGTCCTGCAGGGTCTTGTAGAGCTCTCCATCTATCACCACCCTGTCATCTGCCTAAGATGTGGTATGCGCCCACACCTAGAATACAGCAACATAGGAATAGAAGGACATAGAATAGTGTAAAATCTTACTATAACCATAGATGTCCTTCTCTTCCATGTTGCAATATTCCTTCCTGCCCACCAATCCCCCCAGGTACTATTCCTTACCTGTACCACCTACATTACAGTAGGTTTCCAAGTCACACACCTGGAAAAAAACTAGCATTCCTCCTGCTGGGCCGCCTTCTCTGCCTGCTGGCCTTAGAACTTGTGCATGCAGAAGTCACATTTAAGGCCCCTGGTTTATGGCCCTACGTGTGACGTCCCACACACACACTGCGACAGCCAAGTTGAAACGTTTGTATAGTAGCCGACATACGAGTCACCTGAGGGCATGAAATCCCACACCTAGAATACTGCAACATGGAAGAGAAGGACATCTATGGTTATGGTAAGATTTTACACAACTATTCTTTCCTCCACAAAAAATAGTGAGAGTGAGATTTGTCATAATCAAAATTTGGAGAGAGAGAGAGAGAGCAACGCATCTGAAATTGCGACTCCAAATGAAGGTGTAATGCAGGAAGAACCATCTCAAAAGCAAGTCCATAGGTCCCTTGTAAATAGTCTGTTAAAATCTGTATAAACTGTTGAAGAAACCAGGCCAAGTATCTGTATAGTTACCAGAGATAAATGTTTCTAAGCACTGAAAAGTTGCATTGTTGAAAAGTTTTAAATATGTACAGAAAGTTTTATTGTACGTTAAATGACATGGCATTCTTAGTATAGTGTCAGTTTAGTGATTATTTTAATGAAAACAATTAGCTTTAAGGCTAATGAGTTGGTAACAGTGATTTGCATGCCATATCGTGCATGGAAATGTTTTGAAGACACGATTTAAGTATAGACATCATAGAAGTTGCACATCTGTCTGTATGAAGCTTCTTGACATGAAAAACTTGGGAGTGTAGGTGTTCTGTGTTTCCTTTGTACACTGAAGTTGGTGCTGGATAGATTGCAAATTAAGGACAAGACTGGGAAAAGAGGGATGAAAGGCTGAGGAATTTTCAGCAGCAGTTGATGAAAGTAAAGGGGGTGCAGTAGAGAGGCATTGCAAACTGATGAAATTAATCGAATGAGTGTTGAATGAACTGGGTTGGCAGGGAGGGTAGCATTTGCAGAATGGAAAGAGTAAGTAGGTTAAGAATGTAGTGATGGAGGACAAGCAAAGGGCTACTTAATGCTGTGAACCGAGTGTATGATCCATGTAAGATGTAGAAGAGGTTTTCCATGAATTATATAGGCAGGTATATGTGAGAAGGGTGACAATATCATTCACCTGTGGATATTTATAAGGTTTACACGTCCCCATATTTTTTGTAGACAGAGCAAGAGTCAGCACAACTATTGGTAGTGGAAGTCAGAATGTGATGAAAATAGGCAAGTTTTAAGAGGGTGAAAGAGCTGAAGTACAGATGCTTTCACATCTGAATATTATAAAGGTAAAAGTGATAGTGTTGTCATTGTTTATTTAGTCACTTGTGTGCCTTATGCTCTTTTGGTTCACATGCTCAAGCCTGAGATAGGGTAGTTGGAAGCATACAGGTCTGTCCTCTTGAACATATTTTAAAATCTATTAACCTTACCTTTCTTAACATTCCCTTTCCATTACTGCCTTAGTAGCCTTTCTGAGGCAGTCTCCATATAGCAAAAGGTCTTTCGAGCTACTGTCTGGCTCCTTCCCTATTCTTAACTTATATTTCATATAACCATTGACAGTCATCCTCCAGATGAAATCATTAAACATTTCTTAACTCTCTAGTAAATCCCTGTTTCAGTCCTAGTGCTTTAATTTTTATCTATACATTTTTTAAATTCGCATGGTCATTTCTTTTTTTATGCAGAGAGATCAAACAACACAGTACCCAATTCTATTTGGATGACTCAAATGAAGCCTTTTCCCATTTACTCCATGAGACTGTTTTTCTGCTGTTTTCTGTGCAAGATTTTTCTGACAGTCCATTTTAAAGAAACTTTCATTAAAACTTTCAAGATGTATATTAAGAGAGCCACTTAACTTCAGGTCTTATCCCCTTGTAATTTAATAATTTTTTTCAGTAGTTAACTGACCTTTCTTTTAATGACACACTTTGAAAACTCCTGCTGGATTAGCACAAAATCATATTCCAGAATGAGACCACACCATCTTATTAAATTAAAAATACAACACATTCCATCTGTTTTCATCACTCCTACTCATTTTCTTAGCACATTTGAATTAGTCATTTTTATAGAGCTCCTTTTGTTTTGTAAAAAATGTCTGGCTTTTTACTTTATTATACCTACTTCATACCCTCTTTATGGTTCTTACAGTTCATTTTTTTTTGTCACCTCACCTTATTTGCATTCTTTTTTTTTACTTTTTCTGCCATTTCCATTTTATCTGCTGTCCTCTACTTTCTCTGAAAAGTTGCACTCTTCATTCTCACCTTAACCTGTTTAGGGTCTACCTTCAGGTATGTGTCTGAAAAATACATTTTGTGTGTCCTTGCTTCTTATATGAGCCACATAACATTTTAAACTCTCCCTAAGTGCCCTTTTTTCAATTGCACATTAAGCATTTTGTTGGATCACAAATTTACCCCAGTTGTTCCACCATACTTAAATATTTCCTGTGTTGTCTCCCTTTAGCACCATTCCTTTAGTGTGCCTCCAGTCAGGTACTGTTCGCTAGGTGCACTAATCCACTGGCTTGTTTTTTTTTTATCTGCATGTTTGTTTATGCATTTGCCTTTATTTTTCGTGTCTCTCTACTGCCTTATTATTTTACTACCTTTACTCACTTGGCCTGATTGTTCCACTAGTAGTAAGGGCCAGGTATCCCCAGTGAAGACATGAGTACTGTAGCCTATTAAATCCTCCTCGGTCCATACCCCCCCCCCTTCCCGGCAAGAGTCAGTTGGAGGAGAGTACGCCAGCTTTCAGGTGTAATGGAGCATTCTATTGCTCCTCTCCACCCTGCAGTGGCTGATTTAAGCTCCAATAGCAAAAACAAGCCAACACAAAATCACAGTGTCAAAAATTGTAATAATAGAGTTTTCGGATAAAATCCTTTATCAGTATGACAAATCAAAATACGAACACATTTAAATATCAACCATTAAATAATCACATGATACCACACAGCCAATAAAATCCAAAATATTATTAAAACATTATCGCAAGCACATTTGCTTAAATTTAAAACGGGTTTTATAGAAATCATTTTGTTTAAGCCAGGGGGGCGATCAGCATTCAGAAGTAATATCCATTTGTATTTTTTCATCTCTAATCTATTATTTAAATCACCACTCCTTGCAGATCTCAAAACTAAAACCCTAAAAGTAAAATAATGACCATCCCCACACTCCTTAAAGTGCTGAGCTAGTGCATTAGTCATAACTCCCCTATTAATATCAGATTTGTGCTCTACCATTCTCTCCCTCAGCTTTCTGGTAGATTTACCTACATAAAATGCTGGACATATTTTGCAAGTGGCAAGATGAACAATATTACTCGTATTACAATTAGCATAACAGCTAATCTTGTACATCTTATTCGTAACAGGATGTGTAAAACCTACATCTTTATTTATATTCTTACAACTTGAACAATTGTAACGTGGTACAGTTCCCGAATTACATGATAGTGTCCTCATCTGTTGGGTGAAATCTTTAAAATAGTCGTTTCTTAAGGTTAGGGCAATTCTTATAAGAAAAATTAGGGAAGTTGGTAATATGTTTGGCAAGTTCAGGTAAAGAATATAAAATATATCAATTTCTTCTAGTAATAGCTTCTACATCCTTACTAGCTCAAGTAAAAGTAGTGACCTAATATATTCTGTCACTCCTATCCCTGGAAACTGAACAGTGCGAATCCACAGAAAAGTCAGCTTTCCCACTAAAAGTTCTGTCATTTAAAACATCCTGATAAATTGCCTCTAAAAAGGTTTTATCGTAACCTCTGTCAATAAACTCTTCCTTTACTTCAAGCATTATGTAATTCGGGAACTGTACCATGTTATAATTGTTCACGTTGTTAAGAATGTAAATAAAGATGTAAGTTTTACACATCCTGTTACGAATAAGATAAGATTAGCTGTTATGCTGTAATATGAGTAATATTGTTCATCTTACCACTTGCAAAATATGTCCAGCATTTTATGTAGGTAAATCCACCAGAAAGCTGAAGGAGAGAATGGTAGAGCACAAATCTGATATTAATAGGAGAGTTACGACTGATGCACTAGTTCAGCACTTTAAGGAGTGTGGGGATGGTCATTATTTTACTTTTAGGGTTTTGGATATAGTTTTGAGATCAGCAAGGGGTGGTGATTTAAATAGATGAGAAATGGAGGAATACGAATGGATATTACTTTTGAATGCTGATCGCCACTCCCCCCTGGCTTTAAAATGATTTCTATAAAACCTGTTTTGAAATTTAAGCTAATGTGCTTGAGATGTTTTAATAATGTTTTGGATTTTATTGGCTGTGTGGTATCATGCGATTATTTAATGGTTGATATTTAAATGTGTTCTTATTTTGATTTGTCATACTGATGAAGGTTTTTATCCAAAAGCTCTATTAACATTTTTGACGCTGTGATTTCATGTTGATTTGTTTTTCTGTTTGAGTCCATTTTCTCCTTTACTACATACTGCAGTTGTGGTTTTTGGTCACGTTTGTTCCTCTACAGTCCGTGAGTGGCAATTTTGTAAGAATTTTTTTTTTTTTTTTTACAAAAAAAAATTTTTCCACACAGCCTGGATATGTCTGCTCTGAAAATGAGTGCTTTGTTACATGCTCGGTCTGATCCTTTGCTTGGACATTTTGGTGCTGCAATGGACTCGACTGGGGTCTTGCAGAAAGAGACTGACAGTTTACATCAGAAAATGTCACTTCTTGAATACAAGGTAAAAAAGAACTTACAGTTTCAATGCTATAGTTTTTTGGCTTATCTTGAGCTGAAAGTGGTGCCATGTGGTTTACGCATTCTTAAAATGCCTTCCTATAAGAGTGCTTATCCTGTATTGTTGAAGTGGCAGGAGCTCAGTATGAGTTTGGACTATATGTCCTTAACGAATAATTTTTTTTATGGATGTTGAGCAAGAACTACCAACTGATATAATCTGAATGGAGAATGAATTGTTAACTTTCCATATTTTACTGATTTTACAAATGAGTATGGTTTGATGCTCGAACGTTTCTGTGCTTATAATAATAAGCTTCAACGACAAAAGCAACATAAACTAGAGACATTGCTGATTTTTGTTCTGGCCATGTTTTTTCTTGGCCAAAGGAGAAAGTGGATAATAATGTACCATCTAATGCTAAAAATAATCAGCATCACCAGAATGGTAAACCTTCCATTAATGATCTGGATGAATTTCCACCAATAATTAACAATGTAGTTGCTGCTAATGAGAATGCTTCTAATTTACAATTTAATGAAGCTGTGTCAACTTTGGAGGCAGCCTAACAACTCAAGAATGGAATCAACAATGCACATCTGCTTCCGTTGTTATGAAAACTTTATAATACCGGCTCTAGGGATTTTCAGAGAGTCTCCATGGTAATCAATCCCAAATTACCAGAAGAGGTCATTACACAACAGAGGGGGCGTTCCCAAGGAAGATCACAAGCAAGAATGAGAGAAACCAGCTATCTTGGCTGCCCGCAAACTCGCAGCAGTGCGAAATGCTAGAGGCTGCAAATTTTGGTTTGGTGGTGAATCTAAGTTCTCATGTGTTTACTGAATCTGAGATTTCCGTTTTGAACAAAGGTATTACATTTATTCCATCAAGAACTGATACATTGAGTAATGTTTTAACTGATTTGAAGATATTTTGTCAGACTTTGAATTTGAAGTAAATTTTTGGTAATTCTTCAGATACTGGTTCAGTTTTGAACAAAAGGTCTAGTACCGATTAGTCATCCTGTAATAACTGCATTTGGTGAGATTTGTGAGAGAGAGAGAGATTCGTGACCTGTTTCAACAGCAGCCCTCACATAAGTTGTATAATTTAACATTAAATAAGTATAAAGCTTTATAGGTTCATAGGTAGATACTAGGCTATCTGCCCTAGGACATTTATAAGCCTAGCCAGAGTGTATTTGGCTTCCACCTCCCTATTAGATTAGCCTACTGTGCCTCTGTGAAGTAGGTCACAGAAGGTACCCTTTTAAGATAAGTTTACTTATGCCTCTGTCTAGCAGGGACACAGAAGAGATCCCAGGGGTGAATTTGCGATTTCCCATCCATGCGTCCAGATTTCGCTTGAAGAGGGTCAGCGAGGGGCTATATGAGTTGGAAATGAATTTTAGTATAATAATAAAAGAAGCTGACGGGGGGTGGGGTGCTGTTGTCCTTATGGACCGAAATAATTATTTTACTCAAGTTAACAATATATTGAATGATGCTAATGCTTTTGTACAGGTTAATGCTGTTGATGTAAGGAAATGTATACATAATGTGAACTTATTGGTTTATGAATTACACATTAATGATGATATCTCTCTAGATTTGTTTCATTATTTCAGTGTTGCTTGTCCTGTTGTATCAAGGCTTTATGGCCTGCCAAAAATTCATAAATCCTTGCAACCCCCCCCCCCCGAATGAATTAACTAGAATTGTTGCAATTTGTTCAATTTTTAAATTCAACTACTGATTTCCTAAAGTTTAAAGTAACTTATTCACAACAAAAAATCAATTTTCTGGATGTTGAATTATTTATTAACAATAATGTGTACAATAGATGTGTCGGCTAAATACTAGGAATGATCTTTGTTCTACCCAGATGCTTGAAGTAAAGTAGAGTTTATTGACAGAGGTTACGATAAAACCTTTTTAGAGGCAATTTATTGAGATGTTTAAAATGAGAGGAATTCTAGTGGGAAACCTTACTTTTCCATGGATTCACACTGTTCGGTTTCCAGGTGTAGGAATGACAGAAAATTATATTATGTCACTACTTTTACTAGATCTAGTAAGGATTTAGAAGGTATTTGAAGGAATTGGTGTATTTTATATTCTTTACCTGAACTTACCAAACATGTTACCAACTTTCCTAGTTTTTCTTATAAGAATTGCCCTAACTTTAAGAAACGACTATGTAATAAAGATTTCACCCAACAGATGACATTATCATGTAATTCGGGAACTGTACCACATTATAATTGTTAAGTTGTAAGAATATAAATAAAGATGTAAGTTTTACACATGCTGTTGCGAATAAGACATACAAGATTAGCTGTTATGCTAATTGTAATACGAGTAATGTTGTTTATCTTGCCACTTGCAAAACATGTCTAGCATTTTATTGGAGTAAATCTATCAGAAAGGTGAAGGAGAAAATGGTAGAGCACAAATCTGATATTAATAGAGTTATGACTAATTTTATTTATTTATTTAGTTTTTTACATTTGTTGACTGGGATAGTCCGACTGGATGCATATCCATTTTCAGCGGAGGCCCGGAGAGAAAAGCTCCAAGGGTAAGCAGATACAGCATTACATAATACCAGCATTACATATTACAAACAGATTATTTACAGAGATTACATAAGTAAGCAAGTTAAACAAGTTCCACAGGTTAAGGTTAGTCCTGAGCACAAGTCAGGATTAAATTAAATTACACAGTAAACTGGTTAACAGATTTTTACACATTCGACTAATGCACTAGCTCAGCACTTTAAGGAGTGTGTGAGGATGGTCATTATTTTACTTTTAGGGTTTTGGGTATAGTTGTGAGATCTGCAAGGGCTGGTGATTTAAGCAATAGATTAGAGATGAAGGAATACGAATGGATATTACTTTTGAATGCTGATCACCCCCCTGGCTTAAACAAAATGATTTCTATAAAACCTTTTTTGAAATTTAAGCAAATGTGCTTGAGATGATGTTTTAATAATATTTTGGATTGTATTGGCTGTGTGCTATCATGTGATTATTTAATGGTTGATATTTAAATGTGTTCTTATTTTGATTTGTCATACTGATGAAGATTTTATCTGATAGCTCTGTAATTAAAATTTTTGTCGCTGTGATTTCACGTTGGTTTGTTTTTGCTATTTGAGTTACTACGTACTGCAATTGTGGTTTTTGATTTAAGCTCCACTAAGCTTTGGCTTCTATGGAAAGCTTGTCTCCACACACTGACTTTCCCAGCTGCTACGCATGCACAGAGACACAATGTGTGTGCTTCGGAGGTCCATGCTGAGTTAGTGCAACACCTAGTGCTCCTTCTAGTTGTCAGACAAGTGATGAGCTGGTACTGCTTCCTTCCCACCAGGATAAGTTGACCATCAGCAGCAGCAGCTGCTTGCTGCTGCCCTCCCCTCCCAAGTCTTCCATCACCTTAGCTGCAAATCAGTTTTGTGTTCTCTGGGTTATTTTCAGGACTTCACCCCCTTTGGTCTACATTTCAGCATTGCTTTTAACTTCAACCTTCTTCCCTCAGATCCTTCATATAGGATGAGGTTTATTCAAAGCAGTGTGGCTCTTGTGGTTGGCAGAATAGTGCATTTGCTGTTTCTTTGATATGCACTGTGAATTTTCAGAATTGGTATATCATGATTCTCTGTCATATCCAACAGACACTGGTATTCATTAGCCCAGGTTACTGAAAGCATAAGCATAATAACTAAAATGTGACAATTATTAAATACAAATAAATTGCGGAGCTTGCATTACAAGCACGTTTTCTTATAACTTTCTGCCTCCTGTGACCCTCTGTGCGTGTATGATAAAGTTTGCATTGCATTATAGGTGTGCTCATTTGATAGAGATACTTGGAAGCAAACAAAAATAACTTTGATTTTTTTTTCTCTCTGGAAAGTAGGTATTGTTTAGTTTATTTACTGTAGCTTTTTTTTTTGTAGGGTTATGGGACAGGTGCCCTTGTCATTAGTTCGCTTCTGGATTTTCTTACTTTTTCCCTCTGTGCACCTTACAGTGAAACGACAGAAGGACAGCAGTTTGATATGTTGTTGGAAATGGTAGCTTTAAATGGGAGAACTTTGTTTAAACTTTTTCAGGTAAGACTTCAGAATATGTCTATACATACGTCAATATTCCAATGGTTGGTTGAAATTAGAATGTTGCAACAGATGCTGAAGTTCGTATCTGATTTATTTTTCTTGTTTTGGCAGTACATTGTCTTTAAACAGTAATCTTTTCTATTCTCTTTATACAGTCACTGGATTAAAGAGAGGTGTCTGCATGTGTTACCTTTGAGAAAGTGAAATGAATTGTATATCCAGGTGTTGAAAAAGCAGTGCATCAGACTTAAATTTAGCTTTGGTTTTGTATTTCTTGACAGCACCCATCCATGGCTATTGTAAAAGGAGCTGGACTGGTTATGAAGGCTCTCATAGAGGTAAGAAACAAAGTAGTAATTCAAACCCAATATACTTGTTAGCATTACAAGTGTAGTTGCTAGGAATGGTTATGCATCTTTGCTATAAGTAGTAAAGCTAAATAAGAAAAAATGAAAATTCTGTAACTGTATCTTTAGTAAATGTCTCCGTTCTAATTTGCTTTGGTTTTATTGTTCACGTGTTTAAGTCCATCAAAAAATGATCTTATAGGTTCAGTTGTCAAGTTTGCAGTTTGCTGGCCTTCAGAAAGTAGCACCTTGTTGATATTTTCTAATTTCAGATAGGTGTAGCAGGATTGTTTTGGAAGGAAGTTGACTAATTCCTTCAGATTGTGCGGGGAAGTTCATTCTGTAATCTAGAAAATGAGTTGCAAAATGTCTACATTTTAGGTACCTCAGTTCAGTAGTTTGTCCGTCCAGTGGTGCATTTGAGGTGTAAGCTTGCAAATTTAACTTAACTTCTGCCTCCCTGCAAGGCAATGTCTGTCTTTTAAGAAACAGAATATGATGCCATTTCTGAAGTCTTTCTGAATAGTTTAATGTCCTTCCATTTCACTGTTGCAGTATTCCTTTCAAT